>NW_027204715.1:5897500-6243449 GCF_024711535.1 Dipodomys merriami | reverse complement strand
CTTCTCCTCTTTCTCCTCCTTCTTTTCCTCCTCCTCCCTCTTCCTCTCCTTCCTCTTCTTCTCCCTCCTCCTCCTTCCTTTTCCTCTCCTCCTTCCTCTTCTTCTCCTTCCTCCTCCTCCTCCTTCTCATTCCTATTCCTCTCCTCCTTCCTCTCCTTCTCCTCCTCCTCCTCCTTCTTCTTCTTCTCCTCCTCCTTTTCCTCCTCCTCCTCCCCTTCCTCCTCCTCCTCCTTCTCCTCCTTCTTCTCCTCTTTTTCCTCCTCCTTCCTCTTCCTCTCCTCCTCCCTCTTCTTCTCCCTCCTCCTCTTCCTCCTTCCTCTCCTCCTTCCTCTTCTTCTCCTTCCTCCTTCTCCTCCTCCTCCTTTCTCTTCCTCTCCTCCTTCCTCTTCTTCTCCTTCCACCTCCTCCTCCTCCTCCTTCTTCATCTTCGTCTTCGTCTTCTTCTGCTTCTTCATCTGCTTCTTTTTCTTCTTCTCCTCCTCCTTCTCCTCCTCCTTCTTCCTCCTCCTCCTCCTCCTTCCTCCTCTCCCTCCTCTTCTCCTCTTCCTCCTCTTCCTCCACTTTCTCCTCCTTTTCCTCTCCTCCTCCTCTGCTTTATCTTCTTCCTCTTCTCCTCCTCTCCTCCTTTGCTTTCTCTTCTTCCTCTCCACTTCTTCTTCCTCTTCTCTTCTTCCTCCTCTTATGCTTTCTCTTCTTCCTCTCCTCTTCCTCCTCTACTTTCTCTTCTTCCTCTTCTCTTCCTCCTCCTCCTCTGCTCCTCTTCTTCCCTTCTTGTTCTTACCTTCCTCCTCTTCCTTCTCTTTCTCCTTATCCTCATTTTCCTCTCCCTATTTCTCCTCCATTCCCTTGTCTTTCTCATTCTCTTTTTCCTTATCATCCTTTTCTTCTCATCTTCCTCCTTTTCCTTCTCCTCCACTTTCTCTTCCTCTCCTCCTCCTCTTCATTCTTCTTCTCCTCTTTCTTTCTCTCTGTTTCTCCTCCTTTTCCTTCTCTTCCTCATCATCTTTCTTTTTCCTTATCATCCTTTTCCTCCTCCTCTTCCTCCTTTTCCTCCTCCACTTTCTTTTCCTCCTCTTCCTCCTCCTCCTCCTCTTCATTCTTTTTCTCCTGTTTCTTTGCTTGTATGAGGGTTTGAACTCAGAGCCTTGTGCTCCTGTATACTTATTCATGGCTGATGTTCTACCACTTGAGCCATACCTCCAGCATAGCTTTTTGCTGGTTAATTGGAGATGGAGTTTTGCAGACTTTTCTGCCTACGCTGCCTTTGTACTTTGGTCCCTCATGTCTCAGCCTCTTGAGTAGCTTGGATAATAGGAGTGAGCCATCAGCACACAGTTGAAGCCTTTTTCTTTTCATGTGGATGACAGCCATACTTGATTAAAGTCCGTTCTAAATGTGCCTGTAATGACCTCTTCCCAATGATGCTGCATTATCACTTACCAATGATGAGGCACTAATATTTCTGTGGTGTTAGAGCATCAAACCCACAGGTTAGCACATCAGGGCTAGCACATCAGGGCAATGTGTACCACTGAGCGACACCCCTACGTCCCAACACGGATGCTGAGCCACCTGCAGGAGGCCTGGGTACCCTGAGAGGCCCGGGCGCTTCGGGAGAGTCCCATGGGGCTGTGGCACCGGCCAGTGATTAGCCACAGACTCTGTAAACAGGCTTCCATTTCCCTTCTTGTTCTGCCTTGTACCCTGAGCTCTGTGCTTGGAGCCCAGAGCTTCTCTAGCTGGCGCATTCGTTACTCCACTAAGCTCACAGAGACACTTCTTTGTAAAAAGGCAGGATGTGCAATTAAAGGTCCTATTAACCTTTGACTCCAAGACAGGCTGGAGTCTTCTGAGATGGGTTGTCTGCCAGATATCTGGCAGAGAAAATAAAAGCAATGAATCTCTCAGTTGCTTCAAGGTGTCTGAAGGGGCTGTGACTGTTTCAAGTGCAGCTTTGATGCATGAAGGGGCTGCCACGTCTGGTTATAGAGCTGGTGGTTTGATCTGCGGAGTTCGTGTTAGTTTCATAGGGTGCATCTCTTCTCAGTGTCTGTCAAGAGGATTACCTTGCTCATTAATGTGTCACTAAGATGTAAAATGCTCCTTTTTACTTCTCAGGTAATTATGGCAGACAGGTTGGAGGTGGATTGTGAAAAGCAAGATTTTCAGTACAGCTAGATCCATACAGAATATTGTTGGGGGAGTATGCTTGACTTTTTAAATTGCCCAGAAATGATTGTATTGATGTTTTGTGGAACAGAAATCTGGGTGGGACTTTTTCTTGGTTCCATTGATTTATTTTTTTAATGAACAAGGTATTTAATTTAATTTATTATTATTATAGAGGTGATGTACCTAAGTAGGCGACTAGCCCGTGTCTCTTTGGACAGTGTCACTCCTTCCCTCCCATTCGCCCAGTTTTCCCTCCCATCTCCACCTAGTTCTACTGATTTCTGAGTTTGAGTCTGTTGAGATGAGGCTAGCCTTCCAGAGCCAAGGCTACCTCTGGGCTGGGGTTGGGATCAATGTGGGGGTGCTTGTCTACAATCACCAAGGCCCTGGGTTGATCCCCAGAAGCACAAAAGAAAAATAAACAACTCCATTGTTTTTGTTACTTTAAGATATCTTTTTTCTTTCCTCATTCGTCTTTTCCCGGGGGGTGCTGTCAGCTCTAGATATTGCTATCCAGAGACCCTGCAAACCCCACAGGCAGGGCTGCAGCCCTGTGACCGGAGGCTCAGTGGAACAATGCAGAGGTGTTGACGCCCGGGTTTTGTCTTTTCTGTACCTCTCTCATCAGATGATTAGTTTTATTTTCTTGATAGATTCTGTGAAAGAAGCTATAAGATGGATTAAGAGAGACTTCCCTCCATCTGTTTCTAAATTTGGGGACGAGTCAGGGAGCTTTATACAAATCTAGATTTCTTTTGTCCATCTTCTTTCATTTACCATCTGGACATACAGTTGTGCCACATCGGGGAAAGTATTCTTGTTTTGATCATAGAAAACACATGCTTTCCAGAAATGGGTCCACAAATGTAGGCGCATACATTCATGGATGACCCAAAAGACAAGATTCAAAACTCCCACATCCAGGTGTGGGGGGACAAGATACCACAACTGTACTTTCTTTCCTCTAACTGTTGTGCTTTGGTAAGAAATTTTGAGATATTTCCATCGAAGGACATAAGTAGCCCTCTAGGAAGGTTGGTGAGGCCAACAGAAGAAGGTCAAGTTCATGAGGACAAATAGTCCCAGTTCCTTCTTCTGTGCTTGCTGTCTAGGAAGGAGTGGGCTTCTTCACTTAGATTTGGCAGAGGCTCAAATGCAGGCTGCAGACGTACAACAGCTTCACAGTGAAGGAGGGATGATTTTGGGGGGCTCCGAGGGAAATCTAAAGGGGGATTAAGGAGAATCACAGGGCAGCTTACTGGGCTGGCCAAGGCATATTTGATCTGCTCTTATTTGTCTTAGAAAAATATTACGGAATGCTTAAGTTATGAATCAAGACCTGGCTTTTTTGGCATGATTGTGTACAGAGCTACTTAAAAAAATAGCCAGACATGGGTGGCTCACACCTGCAATCCTGAGACCTAAGGATCCCAGTTCGAAGCCAGCCCAGGCAGGAAAGTCAGTGAGCCTCTTATCTCCAATTAACCACCAGAAAATCAGAAGTGGTGCTGTGGCTCAAAGTGGTACAGCCCTAGCCTTGAGTGAAAGAGCTCAGGGACAGTGCAGGCCCAGTGGTCAAGCTCCATGATCAACAAAAAAAAGAATAATGTCCTTAATAGTTAGGAGTGATTATGTTCCCTGGGATTGCCTAACGTTATTACATACTCTATTATAGATGACATATAATGACTGTCATTCTTAAATATGGAATATGGTTTAAACTGTGGTAATTCAAGTGATTTGCTCATGATAATCTAATAGTAAACTAATGTCCATGTGACATTCCTCGCCTTTTAATTTTTGGTGTTAATAGAAAGGCTATTTAACCAATGTCCTCTGCAGGCTCTTTAGTTTTAAGGAAGTGACTCTGGTGTATCACTTTGGGTATTTATTTATTTATTCTTTTGGTAGGGTACATTGACACAGGAGCCTGGGAAAAGGCTCCCCTGCCATTGTGGTCCCTCCCTCCACCCCCACATTATGGTGTTCCCATTCTCTTTGAAATCTTTTTTTTTGGGGGGGGGTCCAGTCATGGGGCCTAAACTCTGGGCCTGGGTGCTGTCCCTCAGCTCTTCAGCTCAAGGCTAGCGCTCTACCACTTGAGTCACAGCGCCACTTCCGGCTTTTTTCTTTTTGCTTATGTGGTGCTGAGGAATCGAACCCAGGGCCTCAGGCATGCAAGGCAAGAGCTCTACCACTGAGCCACCTTCCCAGCCCTCTCTTTGAAATCTATGTCACTGCTTCCCATGCATCTCCACAGGCCCAGAGCATCTGTGGAGCACTGCATTCTGTGGCTCAGGCCATCAACTCAGCAGGAATTCTGCTCTCCAGCTATGTATTTCCAAGCCTAAGTTACGTCTTACTGTGCTTTTCGGAGTTACACATCCTTCCAGGTCCTCTACCAGTCAGATTCTCTCAGCCACTGCACAGCCTGCTGATTGGCCCATGGGCGAGGTGTTCCCATTGGAAGGCAGGCCCAGGGTTCCTAAGTGAGGCGCTTTCTGGTTATCTCCTTTATAGATACAGATCTTATCTGGATTTGCCTGACTAGAATCAGCCAGGGTGGAGAAAAGGAGAAAATCCTTGCCATGTAGTTGCTGCCCTGACTTCTTTCTGCATGGGAAGTAGATTCATCCATTGCCTAGAAGAGGAGGTGAGAAGAGAAATCAGACATGTTTCAGACATGGAGAACAAGCAGAGGTAACTTAGGCTTGGCAGAAGTGGGGCATGGTGACAGCAATGACCTGGATGTCCCCAGCCTGCAAGGTGGGCCGAGGAACAACAGGAAGGAATTCCAGTTCCATAGTGAAGGACTTTTAAAAGGAAAGTTGCCAACCCTCTGTCTGCACACAATGGGGCATGCGTAGTGTAAGTGGTGGGAATTGCATGTACCCAGGCAGAAGATTCTGGTCTTCTGGTTGGTGTGTGGTGGCTCCGCAGAGCTCTTGTGTATGGGCGATGATTTGTTTCCTCCTAGTGGGTTTGTTCTTTAAGCCATGCCTTGGGTAGAGTGTGGCTGAGCGCAGACTGGATGCCTTGTCAGACTTCCATTCTGTCTCCTTGGTGGCACCTTGCCACGGTGGATATACTGCAGTAGACTGGCCACCCCTGGATAGTCTGGGGACTCACTCACACTTAAATCCTTCTGGAAATTTCCTATGGCATGAGCCTCTGCAAAGTCATTATTCTACACAACTTAAAATTGAATCTTCACATTTTCAGCTGCCACCCTCCTATGAGGCATGTCGAGTAATTGGCCAAGGGCTATCTTCTCATTACTTTTGGCAAATTAAGAGAATACCTTGGATCCAGCCATAGGTGAGCACAGAGGCTTCCAGACGGAGTTAATAAGCTGCTCTGTTCTTCCCCGCTGTTCGAATTGTGCTGCGGGTGGCGCCGGTGCTGGCAGCTAGAAGAAATATGATGTTCAGCTAATGGCTTGAGAAGGGGAGGGAAGGACTCGGGGTCACTTGTGGCATTTCCTATTTTGAGCCGAGCCAAAGGAGATTAATGCTGTCACTTGCTTGATTAGCATTGCCACTTGCCTGGCTCTCCACTTGGAAACGTATTAATTCGGAGGGAAATGATCACACTGGAGTTGTCTTGTCCACGGTGCAGCTAACATGGTGAAATCTCACAGTGATGGCTGCCAGGAGGCGGCGGCGGGGGCCCGACAACCCCCAGTTGTCTTTTGTTTGCTTTTATGACAAAAGATTTCCCAGTAACGCTAAATTGCTTAAGCTTGAGCCTGCGAGGTAATTGGTGTTTTATGTCTCAAGTTAAAGCTCTTTTTAGCAGAGTTCTAGAGGAAGCCTCTTAAATCTATTCAGATGTGTACATGCATTTATTCATGTGAGTGTCAGGGAATTTCTTGTTAAGATAACCTTCCTAAGTACATAATTGTGATGTGAATTGGTAATGTGTTGTTATAGTCAAAAGTTGTCTGTGCTTGGGTTTTCAAACGCTCCGTGTAGTCTTATGTGTCTCAGAACTATCGAGCTGAGTGTTCTGTAGCTTTTACTACACAAAATGTTGGAGATCCTGTTGAACAATGGATTAAAAAGTATTTGAGTGTTAAAACCACCATGATCTTTGGGCATGATGCACACACTCAGCTTATAATATGAGTGCAATTACCTTTTAAGCTTTGTGGATAAATTGAAATAAATTATAATTGCTGTCATTGACTAATAGCATATTTTAAAAGCCTTGTGGTATATAATGCTAACTTTTCCTTTTGGAAGGCTATGTCAGTTTTCTCTCCTATGCTTACTGTGCAATCTATTGGATATTATCATTTAAATAATCCTACCCTGGGTATAGGAAAATTGGTCTGCTATTGTTTTAATGTGTGTTTCTTTGATTACTTGTGAGGTTGAACACATTTTTAGGTGTGTTTATTGGCTTTTTACTGTGTCTTTTGGAATTGCCTGATAATGTATTTTCTGTTCTTCAATATGGTGAAATAATAACACAAATGACTAAGAAGTCATATTTGCAAGCTGGGTGCCAGGCTCATGCTTCTATTACTAGCTACTTAGGAAGCTGAGATGTGAAAATCATGGTTCAAAGCCAGAAAAGTCTGTGAGGCTTTTTTTTTTTTTTTGTTCATGGTGTTTGAACTCTGGGCCTGGGTGACGTCCCTCAGCTCTTCAGCTCAAGACTAACGCTCTACCACTTGAGCCACAGCGCTACTTCTGGTTTTCTGGTGGTTTATTGGAAGTAGGAGTCTCATGGACTTTCCTGCCAGGGCTGGCTTTGAACCGCGATCCTCAGATCTTAGCTTCCTGAGTAGCTAGGATTACAGGCGTGAGCCACCAGTACGCAGCTCTGTGAGGCTTTTATCACCAACTAACCACCAAAAAGCTGGCAGTGGAGCAGTGGCTCAAGTGGTAGAACACTGGCTTTGAGCAAAAAGTTCAGGGACAGCACATAGCCCTGAGTTCAAGCCCTAGGACTGGCTCAAAAAAAAAAAAAAAAAGGAAATCACACCTGTTTTTTTAACATATATTTTTTATTGTAAAGATACTGTACAGAGGGGTTACAGTTACATGAGTAAGGTAATGAGTACATTTCCTGTCAAGCATTGTTACCCCTTCCTTTGTTTTCCCCCTACCATCCCTTTCTTCCCCACTTCCCCAACTCCTCCTTCCCCCAAAATTGTAAACTTCCTTTTCTTTTTTAATTTAAAAATTTTTTTCTTTTTATTTTTATTGTGAAAATACCGTACAGAAGGGTTACAATTACATGGGCAAAGTAATGAGTACATTTCTTACCAAGCATTGTTGCCTCCTCCTTTGTTTCCCTTTCCCATTTCTTTCCTTCACCCCCCACCCCCCTACGCCAAAGTTGTAAAGTCGTTTTTCAACATAATGACTTGTACATCTCATTGTTGCAATGGGTCCACCTGTATTCCTATTTAAACGATTTGTTTTTTTCCTTCCCCTCCACAAATTATATCAACATCAAATACAGTGAAAGCAGGGGTTATATCATGGGGGAGGGACATACAAAGCAACAAAGAAATCATCTTATAAATATGTTAGAAATAATCGCATGAAAGAAAAAACATTTGAATCCTTATCTGGGGTTCATTTCACCTAACACCAACTTCTCTGACCTTTTCTGCTTGTCTCAGACATATACTAGTTATTGTAAATAAGGGAAACCATAGGACCTATGTTTCTTTGGGCCTGGCTTACTTCACTTAATATAATTTTTTCCAAGTCTTTCCATTTCCTAATAAATGGGGCAATGTCATTCTCTCTGATGGAGGCATAGAATTCCATTGTGTATATATACCACATTTTCTTGATCCATTCATGTACTGAGGGGCATCTGGGTTGGTTCCATATCTTAGCTATGGTAAATAATGCTGCAATAAACATAGTTGTGCTGGTAGCTTTAGTATGGTCTTGTTTGTGATCATTTGGGTAAATGCCCAAAAGTGGGATTGCTGGGTCATAGGGAGCTCTATGTGGAGTCTTTTGAGAAACGTCCATACTACTTTCCAAAGTGGTTGAACAAGTTTACACTCCCACCAACAATGCAGTAAGGTTCCCTTCTGTCCACATTCCCTCCAGCATCCGTTGTTATTAGAGTTCTTGATTCTAGCCATTCTAACTGGGGTGAGGTGGTATCTCAATGTTGTTTTGATTTGCATTTCTTTTATGGCTAGAGAGTTTGAGCATTTCTTCATGTAGCTGTAAAGTTCCTTTTCAACATAGTGTCTTGTACATCTCATTGTTACAATGAAATCCTTATTTCAGCATTTTGTTATTTCTCTTCCACTTCCCAAATTAGAAAAAATGTTTATACAAGAGGCAAGGTACCGGAATCAAATACAGTGAATTGTTGGTGGGAGTGTAAACTTGTTCAGCCACTTTGGAAAGCAGTATGGAGGTTCCTCAAAAGACTCCACATAGAGCTCCCCTATGACCCAGTAATCATACTTTTGGGCATTTACCCAAATCATCACAAACAAGGCCATACTAAAGCTACCAGCACAACTATGTTTATCACAGCATTATTTATCATAGCTAAGATATGGAACCAACCCAGATGCCCCTCAGTAGATGAATGGATGAAGAATACACACACACACACACACACACACACACACACACACACACACACAATGGAATTCTATGCCTCCATCAGAAAGAATGACACTTGATTTGATGTTACAATATTGTATTTTTTTTCTTTAACAGGGTTCAAAATGTGTTGTATGAACCTGGTGAGACTCCTGATGCCCCTGTTCAGACCCGTTATACAGGCACACTGTGTTTCTTCTCTGTGCCATTTTCTTCTCTCTTTGGTTCAGGAGCAAGAATAGAAGGCAGGCAGTGGGAGAGCAGATCCTGGGAGGCCTCTGACTACTGGAGGGTCTGATGCTTGGCAGTTGTTCTGGGTGTCGCAAGGTGCTCATGGAAGATGAGAAAATGGGTGCCATGATTTTATTTTTTAATTTCACATTTTTATTGTATGTAAGTAGTTGTACACAGGAGTCTCCATGTAACGAAACAGTTTATGAATATGATATATCTTGACCTGTGTCACCACTTTTGACATTCTCTCTCATTTCTCCCCTACCCACTCCTTCCCTCACTCTTCTTAGTTTTGTAGGATATTCTTGACTGAATTCTCCCCCCTTCTTCTCTTCATTCATTTTTTGCTGGGGTTTTAGAGGGAAGACTTGGGCTTCCACATTGAGAATTACTGCTGGGGATGAGAAGAGAGCAAGAGCAGAAGTAGGGAAACCAGGCTGGAGGCTGAGGCATGAATTTCAACCCAAGACAATGGGTCCTGAAGTAGATTGGGGTGTAGGGATACGTGGCTGGAATCATATCCAGCATTGCTCAGAGGAGCTACTGTTGGATCTAAAGTAGAGTCTTTGTGGATTTGCTAGAACACCTGTAACAAGGTACCACAGATTAAAATTAGAATTAAATTGTTACTGCTTAAACAATAGCACTTTGGTGTCTTATAATTTGGAGGTTCAACATCCAATAATAAAAGTATTGGCAAGGTTGGTTTCTTCTGAAGACAGAGTTGGTTCCATGCCTTCCTCTTCTAGGTATTTTGTTGGCAGTCTTTGGTGTTCCTGAATCCAATTTCCTTCGTATCTCTCCCTTCCTCTACATAGGGCTGTGGCCTCACTTGTCTGTGTCTAAACTTTCCCTATTTGTTAAAATATCAGTCATATGGGGTTATGAGTCCAATGTGCTCCGTATGACTTCTCTTCTTAAGTAATTATGCCATGCAACAACTCTATTTCTAAATAAAATCACATCTTGAGGTACTGGGGAATTGTTATTTCAATATATATCTTTTGGGGGACAAAATTCAGTTCATACCAGGCTGCAATGAGAGAAGAGTCAGGTTTCTAATTCTGAGAATTCTGGTTTGATATACAGGAAGACTGGAATTGCCACAGCTGTGACAGGGAATCCACAGCTCAGAAATGAACCTTGGGAGGTTCAGCTTTGAAAGATCTATAAACAGCTGTTTGTTTGGAGTTGTAAAGCCAAGGACTAAATGTGTGTCCTCAGTATCGATCTCCTCATGCCTGTGTGTATGGGGCAAGATTGGGCTGAGGGCAGGATCAGGTCCAGGTGGTCAGCAGTTTTCTTCACCTAGTATGCAGAAAACGAATCATCCGTCTCAGAGTAGCACGGTGTGATTAATCTTGCAAACCTAGGGTGGGAGACCAGCGCGCTCTTGCTCCTGCTTATGAGGACTAGAAGCCAAGGATTTTTCAGTCTTCAATATCCACTGAATAAGTGGTACTCTGGTTCTAGCGATGAGCCAGATATACAGAGAGTGAAGTCGCTAAACAACTCCCTGTCCACTGCCTTGTCACCTCCTCTTTGATGAGTAGCTTCCTCCCATACGATCTCTTAAGTTCCTGGGATTCTGATCTCGCTGTTTTTATCCAGTTAAATTGTCTGAAGTAAACAATATCTCCGCATTATGTAACTGTCTCCTACAGGGCGATATAAATCAATAGAAATGAACCTAAAGGCCTCTGACGGGACCAGAGATGATTCATGGTTCTTGTTCTAACCTGAATATTCCTGCTAGTAATTCTGCCTTCACAAGGCATTTTGGGATTTCACCATTACTATTAATTACATTCACACTCTTCTAAGCTCCAAATATTTTTCAAGTAAAAGGAGAGAGAATAGCATATTCTACCTAATATGAAATCACCTCACAGCAGTTGATTAGCCCCTGTGAGTCAGTCTTATGGCCACTGGCTGCAGAGCTCTTTAGCTGGGTTTGGACATGCAAAATACAGGCATCCAACTTGCCTATTGGGATGCTGATTCTTACAGCTCGATCCCAAGTATAGATAAAATATAAAAGAAGACCTAAAGGTAGTGATGATGAAAGCCTCACTCAGCCTGATAAAGACTTGACTCACAAGGCTGTCTTTAAAATCCAGCTTTCCTGTATACTTTTCTTGGTCATGAGAGGAACATATTGGTGTGGAAAAGCATGGAATGGACCAGCAAACTCTAAGTCTTTCTTGGGAATAAATGTTCTCTCAAGTTCTCTAAAGTTCTCTTAAGTCCAAGTGAACCCTTGATGTACAGACTTCATCACTGGCTAATTGGTAGCTGTGTACTTGTGGAGGTCTATTGCATTCCTATGAGGACTCTATCTTTGCATTTACATCACAGAGCCACCGTCAATTTCATAACAGTCTGAATCTGATCATTATACAATGTCTGCTTTGAAAATTAGTAATTCAAGGGAAGAATTAATATGTAATTTTCAAAGCAAGCGTTGTCAACTGTGACATGAAAAGTCTCTTTAATCTCCTTTGAAAATATGTATGGATTCATGTATTTTCATTGCTTTATTGTGCTTCCTGTAATCAGTATTATTTTTGATTATTCAGATTGTTACAGCTTTGAATCATGGGGGCTGGGCTTTTTGATGCTCAACATGAGAAGATATACATTTCATCAAAACTAAGGCACTATTTACTATATGACGCACTGTTATTTTATGCTCCATTAAAAATAAATCACAACCACTTTTGAGAATTTCTCTTGATTTTAAGTCTTGGCTCCAGAGATTGTAAAATGTAACAAAAAGGTGAATTTTAGATTTATTGTGGTATCTTATTTTAAAGTTTTAGAGTTTATATTGATAGTTGTAACAATGTTAGCAATCATTTGTTCAATTTACTACATATGTATATATAATCTTCAAATAGTCATACAAATGAATTGCCATTTAACAAAGCAACTTACGAATACAATTTGTTTTTGACCAATTTCACCCCCTTCAACACATCTCTTCCCAACTCATCCTTTCCCTCACCCATTAATTTTGTAGGCTATACATTAAATTCTTGACTACATTCTTCCCTTCGTCTCCTCTTCATTTTATTTATTGTTGCTGGTACCTGGGCTTGAACTCAAGGGCTTCACACTCACTTGGCTTGCTTGCCCAGCTGGTACTCTTATTACTTGAACCATACCTCCAGTGTGACTTCTTGTGTTTTTACTTGGAGATTGATTCTCAGACTTTTTGCCTAGGCTGTTTCTGAACTGTCCTCTAGTCTCATGCTCCTGAGTAGCTACAATTACAGATGTTAAGATAGGAGCACTGTGAGTTTGAGGTCATCTAGGGCTACATAGTATGATTGTATCTCACAAAACCAAGGGTTGGGGATATAACTCAGTGATTAAGTGCTTACCTACCTTGTGTAAGAGCTGGGGTTCCATTACCACATCACATACATATACACACAAAACTACATTAAAACTGAGTGTGACCTAATGTTAATATGCCATTGTTTAGTCCTTAAAGTATAATCTTAAGGTTATATATTCAGAGTGCTAAAATCATGTAAGATATATCCTTTCTCTGTGTCTAAATTCATTTGTGTCAGTTTGCTTTCATGTTCCTCACCAGGTAATTAACTAGGCAGCCTGAGATATGAGAATGAATCCCTTTCTGACTTACATCTCAGAGTGCTAGTCAGGTGCCATCTTGAGGAAAGGATCTTTTGTTTGAAAATGAATATCTGAAACAAGGAACTGTTGTGGCTTAGGATCCATGGAGACAGCTTGCCACAAGCACAAAGTACTACCGCTCAGCTAAAAGGAAGCCTGTAAGTGAAAACACCCCCAAAGTGGGGAAACTGACCCTTTACTGGCTGTGCCTCAGACCACATTTAACATCAACCCGTACACTAGGAACGACAAGAGATTCCAGCTGGATTTCCTTAACCTCAGTGGTACTAGGGGTTGAATCTGGTTCCCTGAGCATGTGGGCAAATGTTTAGCTATGAAGATATACACAAGAACCAGCAAAGAGAAACTGGACATTAATCTTGCAGTAGATACTCCCAGGTCTTTCCTGAACACCAGTGACATTTTAATTGAAAGAGTGCAGGTGATTAAAAATGTGAACCAATAACTTGGCTTTAGTTGCATAAATCTCAATGCAGAAACAAGAGAAATATGAAAAAACCCTACCACGTATGACAGTTCCAGAAGTGATTAATTCCACTGACAAATCTCTTAAGAAAATAATGAAACAGATCTTTCCATAAAATCTCAAGGAATTCAAAAGAACAATTACAAGAATGATTTCACAAAATTAAAGAGGACAAGAGAATAGCAGTGTGCTTTCCACAAGAATACCAATAGACAGCTGAATTTAATGAGGATAATGTGGGACTATAACAGAATTTAAGAAAAAATCATGAACAACTTCAACACTGGAAAAACTCACTATGCTAAATAAAAAAAAATTCAGTTGAAAATCTTGGTCAACAAACTGCATGGAGCAGAAGACAGTATCAGAGCTTGAAGATAATTATCAGAGAAGAAAAAAATGTGAATGGAACTTACATCTGTGACACCCTTGAAAGACCAAACTTACAAATCATGTGCATAGATGAAGGAAAACATACAAGAGCTTAAGGATTAGATAACATATTCAGTAATTTAATAAGAGAAAATTTCAAATCTTGTGAAGCAGATGGCCAGTCAACTACAGAAGAATGTTGTAATGTTAAGCAAATACCATAGAATGAGATGGGAAAAGTATTTATTCATATTATAGTGAAAATATTGAATATCCCAACAAGGAACAAATATTTAAAGCTGCAATAGAGAAGAAACAAGTCACATATAAAGGCAAACCCATCAGACTAGAACAGAAATAGAGGCTATTGCAGTAAATAACAATGAAACCCAGAGGAGTATTGAAGAACATCTCAAAAACTTACATTTCAATGAAGTAGAAACTATTGATAAAGTGGATACAATTTCACTACCAAAACTGAATGAGCAGGATAGAAAGTACTGAAACAGATCTATAACAAGTAATGCGATTGAAAGAGTAATTAAAAAATGCTGTCAAAGAGAGTCCTGGGACTATGATTCACTAATGAATTCTACCAAACTTTTAAAAGACTAATACAACTTTTTTTTCAATTACAAAATTACATAAAACAGAGAGGGAGGATGGGAGGGAAGGAGGGGGAGGGAGAGAGAGAAAGAGAGGGAAGAGGGAGAGAGGGAAGGAGGGAGGCAGAGAGGGAGAGAGAGGAAGGGAGAGAGAGGAAGGGAGAGAGAGAAGGAGAGAGAGACAGAGAGACAGAGAGACAGAGAGACAGAGAGACAGAGAGACAGAGAGACAGAGAGACAGAGAGACAGAGAGACAGAGAGACAGAGAGACAGAGAGAGAGAATGAGAGAGAACCTAACAAGTGCATTTTGTGAAGCCAGTATTGCTCTGATACCAAAACTGGGTAAGGACACACAAAAAAGAAAATAGTGGATGATTTTTCTTGATGAACACTAGTAGAAAATTTCTCAATACTTGAAGACCACATATGATAACACATTTTAAGGATCATACACCACAGTCTAGTTGGCGTCATTTCAGAGGTGTGAGGATCGTCCCCTATAAGAGAAAGAAATAAAAGTGTACAACTAGGAATGGAGAAGTCAAAGTATCCCTATTTGCATATGATATGATTTAATGCTTAAAACACCCTAAAGATGAGTTAGGTGCTGGTGGCTCACCTCTGTAATCCTATCTACTCAGAGATCTGAGAATCATGGTTCTAAGTCAGCCGTGGCAGGAAAGTCTGTAGGACTCTTATTTCCAATAAACTTGATAAAAATTCAGAAGTGGTGCTGTAACTCAAGTGTCTATAGAGTACTAGCTTTGAGCAATAAAATTCAGGGACAGCTCCCAGGCCTGGAGTTCAAGCCCCAGGACTGATACACACACACACACACACACACACACACACACACACACACACACACACACACACACACACACACACACACACACACACAACTGTACTAGGAAATCCTTAGCTCTGATAAAAAGTTTCAGTAAAGTGAAAACCTGATATTTACATGCAGAAGACTGACACTGGATCCTATTTCTCACTGTGTGATAAAATCAATTAAAAATGAATCACAGAATTTAATGTAAGGTCTGAAACTTTGAAAAACTTATAGGAAAACACTCGAACATACAGGCAATGACTTCTGAATAAAACTCCTATCAAATCCAAAAACTTCTGTATATCAAAGGAACAATTACCAGGATGAAGGAATTAGAGGAAATGTTGCCAGTTATTCATTGGGTAGGAAATTAATGTCCAGAATACATAGAGTTCAAAACATTCGGCACCAAAAGAAGAAATTGGCCAAGTAATCAATGAGTAAATGAATTAAAATTTTGAAAAAAGTACAATTTTCCAACAAATATATGAAGAAAAATTATCTTTAAGCCATTATGGAAATGTAAACAAAAATAAGATTCAGATTTCATCTGACCCTAGTCAAGATAAACATTAAGAAACAACAACAAATGCTGGTAAGGACACTAGGACCTTATATCTTCCCACTGTTTGTAAGAATATGAATTATATCAGCAACTATGGAAATCAGTATGGAGTTGCCTCAAAAAACTATAAATAGAATTGCCAGATGATTTTGCTATATCAGTCTTGTGCATACACTCAAAGACATGTCAGTCAATAGAGATACTATTTACATTAGCCAAGGTATGGCAGGATGGGTGCCCATCAACCAATGAACAGAGAAAATGTAATACAATCAAGCATTATCCAGTCATAAAGAAGAACACAATTATGTCGTTCTCAGGAAAATGAATGAAATTGAGATTAAAATGTTAAACCAGACTCAGGAAGACACATGTTTTTTTTTTTTAATCTCATGTGCAGAATTCATGCCTTAAAAGGAAAAGCATGACATAAATGAAAAGCATAGATTTTTTTTGAGGTATCCATAGAATTGAGAGGGGTGATGGGGTGAATACTATCTAAGTACATTAGATAAAGATATGAAAATATAATGAAACTCACTGAAACTATGAAAGCAAGCTGGTGGTATAAGAAAGAATAATGGAGGGGAAAATGTGATGAAACTTATTGGATGCACGTATGTAAGTATCACAGTGAAACCTTTGTACAATTAATGTATGTTAACAAAACATTAAAAATGAATGAACTGTTCACAAGAGCAATCCTGCCCGCTGGTCTGCTTGACTCTCTGTCTGCCTGTGCTCCCATCACTGAGGTCCAGGCCAGATAGAGGAAGCCATCTGCTGTTAGACTTCCAGGCTCAGAATTGAGCCTTAATAAGCTTTCCTTTACCCAGACTCAGGTATTTTGTTATAGCAACAGATGGTGGTCTAAACTGTTCTACAAACATACCTATGTGTATCCTTCTGTATTTTCCATGACTTGCCATTATTTTTCTGTTCAATATCCTTTGGATAAAGAGTGAATTTGAATCCTCTGAATTAAGGAATAAAAAAAAATCTTGCATGCTGAGGATGCCACCCAACATGTCTCTTGAGATCATAAGTGGTACCCACAGTGGTGGAGTTCTAGCTGGAACAATCAGGTGGAACACATCTGGTTCAAAGGAGTGAACAGGATATCAGATCGGTGGGCAGCTCTGTGTGTGTGTGTGTGTGTGTGTGTGTGTGTGTGTGTGTGTGTGTGTGTGTGTGTGTGTGCGTGTGTGCGTGTGTGCGCATGCATGTATGTCCTGGGGCTTGAACTCAGGGCCCAAGTTGTTTCTGAGCTGTTTTTCTGAGCTTTCAGTCACTTGAGCCACAGCTATACTCTGGCTTTTGGTAGTTATTAGAGATAGAGTCTCATGGACTTTCCCGCTTGGGTTGGCTTTGAACTGTGATCCTCAGATCTCAGCCTTCCGAGTAGCATGAGCCACTGCTACCCAGACATTGTGTTGGTTTTTTTTGTTTTTGTTTTTGGTTTTTTACCTTCATGATACAGACTGTCTATTTTACTCATGTAGTCCTGAATCTATTTTCTTAAAAGTACTGTTCTAACCTAATGTCTTTGTATTTGTTGACTGCTCCTATCGGTTCAGCAAACCTATGTCTTTCTGGGAGATTCAATGGAATTCAAATCCTTTTATTCTCCAGCTTGTCTTGATTGTGTGATGTGGAAAAGGAAATCAGACCAACAAAAGGGTAGGATAATTTATATTATGGGAATGCTGGTTATTATTAAAACATTCTTGAAATTACACTGTGACTGCCTTATATATTAATTCTATTTCCTGAAAGAATGAGCTAAAGAATTCAAGCAATTCTGAAACATACAGAGGAGAAACAAAGTTCTCTAGAAGAGGAAATTGCAGAAAGTGAAATTCACTATTTGACAGCATGCGTACATTAGATTGTTATAAAATACCTCAGGCTGTTTAACATCAAACCGCATGACGCGTTTTGACAGAGTACAGTAGTGTTGAAGACATGACAAGTGATTAATGTAGTACTTAGTGGGATGGTTTCTAAAAAACAAATTAGAGTTTTTAGATATGGAAGTAGTTTAAGCTATGCATTAACTATTCCAGTTCACTAGGATAGCATTTATTACCTTGCAGCAATAAGGGAGTAAGACTTATTCCAGTGAATTTAAAGAACTAAAATTCTATGATGTTTATTGATTGCCATGTTTCAGGAATTACTTACAAAGTCATTAAGCATGTGTGATTGAAACCAGTTGGGACAGATGCCTGACTTACAAGACTCACATTTTAGAGTTCCTGCCTAACCCAGCCCTGTTCCTTTCCCACATCCCACCATGACCCATCTGTTTGGAATAGATGCAAGCTCAACCCCTGAGCACTAATAATTAACTGAACAGGCATTGGATCTAAACTGGAATCGTAGTGGCAGAGTGCTTGAATTCAATTCCCATTTGAGAAAAGACTAAGAGATGTGAGGACAATTCTCCTTCTACTGGCCTACATAAAACTAAGATTTGTGGGGCTGGGAAGGTGGCTCAGTGGTAGAGCACTTGCCTTGCATGCATGAGGCCCTGGGTTCGATTCCTTGGCACCACAGAAGCAGAAAAAGCCAGAAGTGGTGCTGTGGCTCAAGTGGTAGAGCGCTAGCCTTGAGCTGAAGAGCTGAGGGACAGTGCCCAGGCTCAGAGTTCAAGCCCCATGACTGACAAAACCAAACCAAACCAAACACCCTCCCCCACCAAAAAACCCCACCAAGATTTGTTGTTGTTCATTTGTGTGATGGGTAAGGCGGCCAGGCTTGGCAGCATGGCTGTCTTCTCCAGCTATTCCCTGTTCTTCCTCTGTGTGAGTTTCCAGTTATTCCTTCTGCTTCCTCCGTGTGAGTTCTTCTCCAGTTGTTCTCTGTTCTTCCTGTGTGTGAGTTTACTCACAAAGTCCCCTCCCCGACCCAGGGTGTCAGGATGGCTGCAGCAGCCATCATGGTCATCAGCTGGCACAGTCCATGACCATCCTGCATGTAGGTGATGGGAAGGGAAAGAACACGCGTTTCTCCATGAGCAATCTGTTGTGCTGTAGGTCTTACATGTCTCCCCAAAGGTCAGGCTGTTGAAGGAAGGCTTGGCCTCTAACTGATGCAACTACTAGACAGTGGTGTGAACTTTAATACCATAGCATTGCCTTCACCACTGCGTTGGAGCACTTTTTACCTGGTGTTCTACCAATGTGTTTGCATGGGTTTCCTCACCAGGCAAGAGTAGTCTCTTTTTGTCACTGGACTTGGGATAGTGGAGAATGGGAGAAATTAAAGATGGCAGGGTGGTGATGCCAGGATTACGTCTTCCAAGGAGAAGATAGATGTCCAGGGATGCTTGGCATGGAAATATGACATGATGCTTTTCTCTTTATATTTCCAGATAACCTTTTATGTTTGTAAGGTGTATCATATATAGCATGGCAATATCAATGTAACTGGGAAATATATAGGGTTATACTTGATATGCTTCAAATATGTACCTACTGAGAGTGTAGGATGTTTTAAAGGATGGCATATAGGATCAAACCAGTTGTGTCTAGCTCACTGTGTTACATTTTTGTTTTGGTTACCACAGCCCATTATATGGACAGCGTTTCATGCTATGGTGCATTGGTCACCTGGGAGACGACCTGGGGAAATGATATTTACTGTGAATGCCTTATTGATTTCTGAGGCTTCTGGTTTGATTCCAATGCCCTGGAGATACTCATCTCAGCCTCAAGCCTGTGAGTGCTGGGGCTTTGGAAATGCTGGTGGGGGTCACAGTGTGTGCGTGCACACACACCTGTGTGTATGTGTATGTGTGTGCACATATGCGCATGGACGTAGGTGCATGTGGGCTGCAGGGGGAGATATCTTCCTTGTATCTCTGGGCTGTATCTCTGGGTCCACAGTCTATGCGCCCTGGCCTTCCCAGAGCTCCTGTCAGGCAGCCCGAGGGCTCCCTGGAGCGCTTTTTGGGCCTGAGACTCATGGCCTTGTTTTGATTTTGTGAACAGTGAGGCTCTGGGAAAGCGGGAGCAGGAAGAAAGCAGGGGTTTGCGGAGGGCTGCTGGAAGGTCTGTGCTCATGAGAGGTAAAGCTGGCCAGAGGCCTGGGCCAGGCCAGGCAGAGCCTTGAAAGTCAGGTGGAGGAGTTTTTGACAAGGTGTAAGGTAATAATTCATCAGCGCTATGAAGTCCTCTAGCCTTCCCTCAGCCAGTCACCTGAAAAGTATTAGCACAAATTCCCTCAGGGCTGAGTCTATCAAAAATTGATTCGAGTGCTGAGTACAGGCTTGGAGGAGGTCTGTGTGCTTTGCTTCTCCAGCTCTGTCTTTGGGGTGAAGGTCAGGGAAAAGGATGATCGCACCTAGGCCCCATGGGGCAAGGATTCAACAGGGACAGAGCCACGGACTTGCCTGGCAGGGCCTGCCTGTGGGCTTCGTGCCTTCTCCATCTTCCAGTTTGCTCTTGTATCCTCGGGGTGAGTGATGTCTGGCTCTAGGCTAGAGATGACACTCAATCTTTTGCTGACATTCATGCTCCGCTTCATGCTGCTCTCTTTCTTCTTCCCTCTTTCCTTCCCTCTTTCCTTCCTTCTTTCCTCCTTCCTTCCTTCCTTCCTTCTTCCTTCCTTCCTTCTCTTTCCTTCCTTCCTCCTTCCCTCCATCACTCCTTTCCTCCCTTCCTCTCTCCCTCCCTCCTTTCCTTCCTTCCATTTCCTTCCTCCCTCCCTCCCTCCTTTCCTTCCTTCCATTTCCTTCCTTCTCTTTCCTTCCTTCCTTCCTTCCTTCCTTCCTTCCTTCCTTCCTTCTTCCATCCTTCCTCCCTCCCTCCTTTCCTTCCTTCCATTTCATTCCTTCCTCCTTTCCTTCCTTCCCCTCCTTCCCTCCCTCTCTCCCTTCCTTCCTTCCTTCCTTCCTTCCTTCCTTCCTTCCTTCCTTCCTTCCTTCCTTCCTTCCTTCCTTCCTTCCTCCCTTCCTTCCTCCTTTCTTTTCTTCCTTCCCTTTCCTTCCTCCTTTCTTTCTTTCCTTCCCTTCCCTCCCTCCCTTTTTAATACTGGAACTTGAACTCAGGGCCTTATGTTTTCTAGGTAGGCACTCTGCCACTGAGACATCGTTCCAGCCCCTTTTTGCACTTTTTTTTACGTGTTTGAGCTCAGTACCTGGGCACTATCCCTGAGCCTTTTTTGTTCAAGGCTAGTGCTCTACGACTTGACTCATCACTCCACTTCTGACTTTTTGGTGGTTACATGGAGATAAGAGTCCCTCAGACTTTTCCTGCCTGTACTGGCTTGGAACTATGACCCTTAGAACTCAGCCTCCTGAGTGGCTAGCGGTACAGGTATGAGCTGCTGGTGCCTGGATATGCTGGTATTATTTTTGAGCTAGGGTCTTGTGTTTTGGAGTGACTCACACCTGGACCATCTTTCTGTGTTCCACTTCCTGCTGTGGCTGTGATGAACGCCGTGGACTCCCACACCAGCCTCCTTCCCTGAGATGTTGTCTCCAGGACTTTTTTGTTTGTTTTTAACCGGGGCTGAAGTCGTGATCTTCCTTATCTCAGCTCCCTGAGCAGCAAGGATTCTAATAGTGTGAGCCCCGGTATCCAGCTTGCATCTTCTGCTCCTCTTATTACCTCTTTTATTTTCCCAGTTGCATGAATATGGCTGAAGTGTTTTTCCCCAGGGCCCCACAGCAGCCTGTGGCTGGCTCTGCTCTTGTGTCTCCTTCACGTTTCCTCCATTTTCTTTGATGGCGATCTGCCGGCTTTGTAGCTTTTCCTGGTGAGCAGAAGTGTAAGAATAGCATTTCCTTTCGGAGTTAACGAGGGATGTACTTCGTACGCAGACAGGCCTTGCCGTTCAAGTCCAAGGGTTTGGGGCCTGTCTCTGCTGCTCGCCCCATGGAGCTCAGTGCTATCATACTCACTGCCGTAGCTGTGAGGACTGCTGTGCGCTACCACGCCCGGCTTCCTCCATGGAGCTGTTGTCTCCTGGACTTTTGTAGTCACAACTCCTGCCCAGCAAACCCTGTGGTCTGGAGACTTTTCAAGATGCAAGTTTCCATGTTTGAAGCTGGATGCTCTCTCTAATCAGCTCCACCGGGCTGCTGGGGAACGAATGTGTGGGGTCTTCTTGCCCTAGTTTTCCTTAACTAGTCACTGCGGCAGAAGTTTATTAAATTGCAAATCGGGAGCTTTGGTTAAAAAGGCTGGCTCTGATCCAATTAATATATTCATTTTTAACATGTGCTTGAGGCTAGGGACGGGTTCTCATCAGTGCTGGCAGTCTGCGTCCTCCAGGTTCTAGCTCGTGTCCGCTGAGCCTGGTCTGGACATTTTTGCCATGCTTGCCTGGTGCCCTTCACTTCACCCTTGATAACTTCTCAGGGGAGGGCGGCGTGTGTTTTGCTCTTTTTGTGTAGTCCGAAGGATTTCCACCATCCCAAGGGTGGAGAGTTTCTTGCCAGCTGACCTTCTGATTAACCAGGGGAGGTATAAAGTGGAGGGTGTATCGATTGGCTTTGACTTTCCAGAAATAAGGCAAAGGTGCTTTCTGCTGATGGCTAAAACTAATTACAACATAGGACTGCTGGGCTTTCAGCCTCTTAAACCAATGCCCTCAGGTCTCTTAGCAAATAAATAGAATCCAAGCACAAAGGGAGGATAAACTGGGGGAGAGGCTCCCTTTTACACCCTGACCTCATATGACTTCTGTGAGTAAAGACTAGTTGTGTGTCTCCAGGGACACAGAAGCACGTAGGCTGAATAGATTCTCTTCCAACCCCAGGACTGGGGCTTCAAAGCATCCCTGTCAATTCCCTTTGACAGTCTTGTCAACAGCCTTTGCTGTCTCCTCCCAACGTGCCCTCTAAAGTCCCCTCTATTTTCTGGATCAGTCTTGGCTGGCAGCCCGTGCTCGCTCAGCAGAGCAGGAGTCGGGAGGCTGAGCGCTGCCATCTGTCCACCGCTCTCCGCGCGCCCCGTGCGTTGTTCAGCTTCTCCTTTGGCTGAGTCTGCATCCTCCGTGGCCCTCTTTCTTCTTCCATTGTGCCCTGGCTGGATTTTGTAGTCCAACAGCCTTTCTGCTCTCTTGAACATGGAGCTTGCCCCTGGAACGGCCTGGCTGTGTCTTGCAAACTCCTGCCTTTTCACTGGGCGTGATCGGCTTTGCTTCAGCGTCTTGGATGCCCGGAGACATTGTGCAACTCCCAGACACCAACCTGGCCCTATGTGCAGGCCTCACCCAGCCCCAGGTGCCATGTCCAGTTTTCTGCGCTTGGAGACCAGTTGCCACATGTACCCAATCAGGCTCTGTTGTGTTTCCTAGGCCTCAGGTTTTGCTATAATTGTTAGGAAAAGGGAGGAGAAAGGAAGGCACAGGCTAGACTCGATTCTCACCAGGCTAGGGCTGTTTATGGAGGAACAGTGAGGGGCAGGCAACCTTCCTGCGGGATTGGCGGTTGTGTGAGGAGGTGGGGCTGGAGTTGGGTTTTATGGGGTCTGAGCAAGGAGACTGTAGTTATTGAAAAGGCTCTAAGGGCTGGGGAGGTGGGGATTTTCGGTTGGTCCCACAATGGAATGATAACCGCTAGGCTTAAGTGGATGTCCTGCCTCATGACAAGCACATCTGTGCACAGCTGGGCTTTGCCTGACTTCCATCTGTACCTGGGATGGTGGGGGGGGGGGGTCAGTCCTTCAATAATCACCCACCCGTCCGTGCAAGTGTCCCAAGCTGGATGCTATGCTTTGCTCTTAGAAGTCCTTTCTAGAATCTTATGCTTCTCCTCTTCCCCAGCTCTCACTGACGTCCTTCCGAGCTCCCAGACCCACCCGCCGCAGATCACAGTGGAGGCAGCAGGATACTGCCACAGCCTGCTCACAAAGAGCGGCCCACACCCACATTCCTAGGACAAGGATTGGACATTTTGTGGATTTCTGGCTTCGAGATAGAGGAAGGGGTTGATTTCACAATAGTGTATCTTGATATGGCCGCTCCAGTGTGGCACTGCACCTCAATCATGTCAATCATGTCAATCTCTTCCCCCATGGTTCTGTAGGTAAGCCCAGCCACCAAAGCACCAGCACATTCATTTCTTTTGTGGCTCTGTTCTGTTCCAGTTCTGGCGGCTCTAGCAATCACTGGTGCTCGTTGGTTTGTAGCCCCCCACCCCGGCAGTCGCTGCCCATGTTTTCGCATGGTTGATGCTGTGCCTCTGTGTCTCACATCTCCATCTCACTCTACAGAAGAACAGCATTGGCTTGGAGACCCATCCTCAAGTCTGGATGATCTTACAGTTAGTTACATCTTTTTGGTCAGTCGTGGATCTTGAACTCAGGGCCTGGGCATTTTCCCTCAGCTCTTCAGCTCAAGGCAAGTGCTCTACCACTTGAGCCACAGAGCCACTTCCAATTTTCTCGTGGTTAATTGGAGATAAGAGCCTCATGGACTTTTCTTGCCTGGGCTGGCTTTGAACCATGATCCTCAGGCCCCAGCATCCCAAGTAGCTAGGATTACAGGTGTGAGCCATCAGCACCCAGCTAGTTAGTTATATCTTTAAAGACTGTTATCCCAAACAAAATTACAATTTAATGTTTTGGTGCACCTATGATTGGAGGGGTGCTATTCAACTCTACTCAGTTCTGATCATCCATCCCCCTAAAAATTAGAGAACATCAAAAACGAAGGTGTTTGGAAGGGAGGGATGAGTTTAGGGTCAGGAGTGTGGAATGTGAAGTGTCAAAGGGTGTCTAGGTAGACAGTAGAAGGTCCATAAGTTGGAGGCTCAGGACAGAGGCTTGGTCATTGAAAGTAGAAATTGCCATTTAAAGAGAGTATGCATGACAAGAAAGGCGGGAGGCGGGGCGGGTGGGGGGGGGTAAGCCCCTGAGGAATGTCTGTCATGAATGGGAAAAAGAAAAAGCAAAATTCATGAAGGATACCAAGAAGGAGGATGAACACGAGCAGGTCTGATTTCTGGGATAAGTGAGCAGAGAATTTCCAGAGGAGTCCCCAGGGCCAAGCGTAGAAGGAAAACTAAGAGGTGTGCCAGCTGCTATGTTTTGGGGGGTGGACCCTAGTTAAAGCCAGGCCACAGATACAGAGGTTTGCCTGCATGTGTGGAAATGGAGTAATGAGACGTATTGCAAATGATTTAAAAGTAGGGAGGGGGGTAAGAATGAGTCATGGCTGAGGTGAATTCCATTAAATCACATTCTGTTCACTTTTGGACCTATCACAATGAAATCCCTTTGTACAATTAATATACACCAATCAAAACCCCTGTGGTCTCCTCTGTCAGATGGCACCGTCATGATCTACAACAGCAATCCTTAATAATGGGCAGCAATGGACACAATGTGTTGTCAGTGAGTAGGATGGTGTGACTTCTGGAGGTGGCTTTTGAATTTCCGGATAATGTCCTTAACTGGGTAGGGCAACACCCAAATGGATCTAATTTCCTCTTACAAATTTTGTTCTGCTCTAATTTTCCTAATTATCACAATTATAAGGTTGTTTGAGGGTCAAACGTGACTGAAAACAAAACCGTAGGAAATTAGGTTAGAATGACACACGGAGTAAGGCAGGAAAGTGGGGGCGTGATTTTGTGTCGCTGTCTGAGACCAATTACTGGGCTTCACGGAGCACCGATCTGATGGTGATGGTATTTCTTATGAGTGTTCAAGGCAGCGGTCGGGTATTCTCTGAGCTAATTAGTCATGGGCTGGTTCTTCAGTCTCAGACCCATTGGCAGAGTCTCAAGTGCTTTTGTACATTCAGCTCCCTGAGGATTATGTGCCCATAATCATATAGGTCATGGTGCTGTACCCTCTCTTAATTCAGGAAGAACCGGAAATCCTGTTAATTCTGGAACGTGGCTCAAAATGTCAAAAGCTTTCTGCAAGACTGGTTGGCTCAAGATCTGAGTTGCATCTATCTAGACTTTAATTGAGAGCATGGAGTACTTAATTAGGGTAGACTGTATTTTACTACAACAAAAAATAACTCCCAGCCAGGCATGTTGGCTCAAGGCCTTAATCCTAGAAACTTTGGAAGCTGAGAGCAGGGAACTGTGGTTTAGAAGCCAGCCTGGGCAGAAAAGTGTGTGACACTCCATCTCAACCAATGGCTGAATCCAGTGGCAGGTACCTGTAATCCTAGCTATGGGTGAAGAACAAGTAGGAGGATGGCATTCTAGGCTGACCCCCTGGGCATAAATCAAGACCTTACCTCAAAACGAACCAAAATCAAAAAAGGAGCTGGAGGTGTGGCTCACGCGGTAAAGTGCCTACCTGGCAAGCATGAGGGTCTAAGTTAAATCCCGTGTTGTAAATAAAACAAGATAAAGCAATAACCATCTCTGCTCGCCAAGGCCTCCACGTGTCAATGGCCCGATGTAGGATTTTGGACAGGAGGGTCGTTGGTTAATTGACTAGCTGTCTGTGAAATGAGTGTTGGAAGGCTCTCCCATCATGTCTTGCTTTTGAAGTGAAGGTTTTAGGATGTTGCACGAGCAGTATTTGAGTTTGCAGGCTGGAGCCATCTTCCAGCTTAGACTCCTGAGTAGTGAAGACGACGGGTTGGCACCACCATGCGTGGCTTCTCCCGACTTTCATGGTGCCATTCAGAGCACATGGACTTCCAGTGGCTACCGCAGAGGAAGACAGGCCAGGGATCTTTGCCACTTCAGGTCAACCCACTGGCCAGAAACAGGTTTTACCTCTGATTCAGACTTTGGCAAGAGGCTGAGGTGTGAAGTCTTTTGCTGGCCAGAGTGAGAATAATGTGGTCTGGTGTCTACTAGTGGCTAATGTAGCCACCAGGGATCTGGCCATTTCTGCACGGGGTAGGACAGGTGCCTAAATTTAGGGTAACTCTTCCTTAAAAGTGCCTCCTGCAATATCAGTGATTTGCTAGAGAATTTTCCCCAGGAAACTACCCAGTTTGTGTTACGTAAATCAACATATAACAAAAATGTGTGGTATACCAAATAAGCCAAACATGTTAGCTTCTCTGTAGACTTCCCTCCACAGAAAGAGTAGCCATCCCTTCTCCTCCTATCTGGTGACCGGTGGACATTCCAGACTGGATGCTAGGAATGCAAACCCACTGACTTCTGAGGGACCAATCAGATTGTTTCTGGATGACAGTGAACTGGATGACTCCGGCTGTCACTGGACTGTGGTCTTGGGCTGTTAGGGGGAAGTTCCAGGCGTTGTGGTCTGGCCATCTCTGCAGTGGTGAATCTTGTGAATCTTGAGATTGGAAACTGATCAGGCACGATGTCTTCAACTACAAGGAAGGAGAATTATTAACGTACTCCAATGACTGCTTTCAGAGGACTGCTAAGGGATAGTCCCAAGATTCTGGTCTCAAATCTACAAACCAGAAAGATCCGATGCCCCTAGAAGGCTGAAGGCTGGCCATGCAGGTGCTCTGCGGAGCCCTGGGGATGTGTGGTAACATGACAGCCTTTGCTACTGTGGGATCTGCCTCTGTCAGATGGGAAATCCGCCCAGCCATCCAGGACGAGAAGTGGTGGGAAGATTCTATCTTGGAAGGCTTCTCAGAGGGGGTTCCGGGGGGTAGGGGAGAGTCAGCAAGACCACGGTTCAAGGCAAGAGCGCCATGGAGAAGGCCACCCAGAGTCAAAGGCCTGGTAGTGTGGCCGTTCAGGAGTCTGAGTGAGCAATTTTGATGGCAGACATTTCTTATTGTATGACCGATGATTTATATGAGCATATCACAGCCAGCTTTTACCCTGTCTTGTGGACAGCTCAGCATGACCTCAATGTTGTCAACCATTCCTAATTAAATATGTTCTCCAGGTAGCACTTGGTGGCTGGGCTAATTAAAAAATGTAAAACCCATTAACAGCGAATCGTGGACAATTTCTTTCTAAAAGGCTGGTGGTTGTTGGAAGGACTCAACATAGAGCACGAGTTGAAGCTGTGTTTCTGTGTTGACATGTCAGCCCACCAATTCTGGGCATCTTCCTGTGGTCTCTGCGTACTGAAAATGCATCTTGACAGGGTAGCTAGCACATGCCCGTGGTCCTCCAGTGTGCAATCCATCAGGCGTATTTACATTAACATGTACTCTCCTCCCCAATGCCATTTTGTTCTTCATGACAAAATGCTAGAAGTTGAGCAGGGGTGGTTACCAGAGCTGGGGAGAGACTGAGCAGTGGGAACTAAGATCAGTCAGACAGTTCTGGTGTTTGGTTCCACGGTGGGTCACTACGGATAATAATTTTGCACTATATGCTCCAGAAAGCTTGAAAAAGCAATGTGAATGCTTTCGCAATGTTACTGTGTGTTTAAACAAACACCTGTGGTACTAAGTGCATATCCACATACTTTTTATAGTACATGTACCACTCCAAATTTAAAAAAATGCTAGGATTCTCTCCAAGGAAAGATGTTATCTCAGCCACTTAAGGACTTCGGGCATCACTGCAGTGTGTTGACAATTACGAGCAGCCAAATTTCTGAGGTCAGTTGGTGGTTCCTGTCCAAGGCCCACTATGGAATGTTCTGGAACAGAGCCTAGAACCCAATTCTCTAGGCTGCTTGTTTGGTTTTCTCTTTCAGTCCTTTCAATTATACTTTTGATTTCCTTAGTAGCGGAAAATGTTGACAGTTATTCTTTTTACATGACCATTTTTTAAACTCTATTTCCTTTTCCTTCCTTTCTCTTCCTTATTCCCCTCCCTTCCCTTCTTTTTTCATTTTATTTTCTATATTATTATCTAGTTATGCAAAGAGGTTTCAATTCCATAAGTCAGGACATGAGTACACTGAGTCTCGATCCATATCATTTTTTCTGTCATTTTCCCCCATGTCCCCCTTACATCCCTGCCCTAGAGTTATACAGCTGAATTTTTACACCATGTACAATGAATATGACTGCATTTACTCACCTTTTCTTCTTTCTTTGTGCCCCTCAACCTCATTGTCCCTTTCTTTTTCCTCCCCTCCCCTTCCTTTTTTTGATACTCAGGATTAAAGCAAACTCAGGGACTTGTGTGTTCTAGACAAGCACACTACCATTTGAGCCACACTTGCATCTCATCAACAGAATTGTGAAGTGAGAACCGCTTGCTCTGACGGAGAAATGACTCTATCTTAAAAAGCAGTGACTTTGAGACTGAGGAAGGTCCCAGAGTTGAACACCCAAAACACTGATAGAGGAAACTTATAACCGTTCTTTAACAACCATTCTTTAACAATCTGTGTGACCTTGGATACAGTACACAATAGCTCAGAGACTCAGTCTTCTCACTTGAAATCTGAGCATTAAACTTGGTTATCACAAAGGTTTCTTCCCCGGCTAGAACCCTACATTCCCTGACAGCATGGGACAGAGAGCTGAAAGGGCTTGTGTAGGCACTCAGATGTTAGTCCTCACCCCAAAAACGGTAAACCTGGGGTATTTTCAGTTTTCTACAGTGTTAGTAGTAGGAGTCAGGTCCTGTGTAAGGCACTGTCTTCATTGCTTATTCAAAACACAGTTCAAATCAATAATTGTCAAATATAAAGGGCATTGTGAGAAAAATGATTTTCGAAACAGTCCCTGGACTATTGGTACTAGTCCCGACAAAGGCTATATTTAGAATACTCATGAGCTCCATTTGCTGTGGCACCTCTCTCTCTCTCTCCTCTGTCACCTTCATGTTTGTAATAGATGCATCTCTAATATTTTCATCTTATAGTACAACAGTGCAAATGAAGTCATTTGTTCCTGGAGAAGGTACTCTGACCTCATCACTGCAGAGTTGAACATGTGCTTAGGTCATCTGGAATGTTCAGTAGGGCCCTGGGCGGGGGGAGGGAGAGCTGGTAAATGTGTGTGTGTGTGTGTGTGTGTGTGTGTGTGTGCACACAGGGGTAAAACTGGAGATTGCAGTTTGGGTGTTGTTGGAAGGATTTTTTTTTTGGTAGGGGGCTGGCTGAGAACTGAAGGGGTCATCAGGAACACAAGTGAAGAGATAAATTTGACCCTCCCTAGAAAATGTTGCCATATACAAAGCCACAATAATCTGGAAGTTTTGGGGGTACAGTTGGAGCTCAAGTATATTTAGTTAGGTTGACACTTCAGAATACAAACTCGAGGATCAAGGAAGACATGAAGTAAAACCTGTGTGTTGAGGGCCAGTACTGACCCCCTCTTGGCCATGTTGGATCTGTGGACACACAGGTGGTACTCAGCTTTTTAGTCACTTAGTTCACTGTCACCTGGAATTTCCTGTCCAAACAGCCTTCATCTGTGGCCCAGGCCTATGTGGCTGTCTTCCTCAGGCTATCCTGTGGGGGCGCCCACCTCATGGGCCCTGTGGGCAGCTGGTGTTTCACCATTCACAGGAGGAACTGGAGTTGGAGTGCGGATGTGATAGTGGGGGCATCCATACTCCTGTACACAAGTTGCTTAGGAATTACGTTGTCAAACTTGAATTTGACCTTCCACGTCATTTGAAGCTGTATTTGACACCAGAGTAGATCAGAAGATGATGAATTTAAACGTTGGTTAGCCGCACGAATAACTTGTCAGACATAAAAGTGGGGAGACAAAAGGCAATAGAGGGGGTGAATTTGATCAAAGCACACTATGTACATGTATGAGACTACAAGGAAACCTGTTTGGTACAATTAATATATGCTGAAAACAGAAAGGAAAGAAAGCAAAGGAGGAAGGGCTGGTCTTTGTTGTAAATGCTACGTGGATTAAGTGACCTGTAGCCCAATCAGTGAAGCCCAGATCAGGATGAAAACACTGGGTCTCTTGTTTAAAGATGATTAAAGCTTTGAAGACAGCGTTAGAGGAGCATTCAACAAGCGAGAGATTAAAGCAGTCTAACTGGGGAAGCTGGCCCTGCTGGGCGCTCACTCTAATCCTCAGAATAACACTGGAGATCTTATTCAGCTCATTTTACAGGTGGGAATGCAGGGGTGCAGAAGAATGGGGTTCCCTAAAGTCACAACATTCAAATGCACAGGCGCTTTTGGCTCCGCACCCAGTGTGTTTGCTGTCTTGTTAGGCAAGAGAGTGGGGGCCACACACCTCGGCAAACCCCGGTGGACCCCTCTGCCAGATGTTTTTCCTCTGGTGTGACTGGCTGCTCCTCCCCGTGGCCCCCTAAAATCATGGCCTCCGTAACAAAAATAAATCGCAAAAGCCAAGAATCAACTAACCTCCATCCCAGTAACTTATTGGCCCCTATTCTCGTGTAATTTAAACCTCCTCTCTAGGGAATATCCCCCGCCCCCCACATACACACACAAACCAAGAGGCTTACTAAGGTTTTAAGCCAACAAAAATCAATTTTGTCCTGGGAGAGACTTCACTGTTAAGAAAATCAGATTTTCTCCACATTGTTCGGGTAACCAAATTACATTTCCTTTAAAATATTTTCCTTTGCCTATTTATTCACATTTAGAATTCTTTCCTCCATGAGCCTAAACTTGTGAGTTTTTATTCTAGGTTGTTCCAGATTCCAAGCAATCGTGATCAAGCACAGAGTCTAGTTGAATCTATTTCAATTCATTTTGATGTTTCAATACACCTGGAGGAGATCACTGCAGAAATGACTGTCCTTTGCCTGTTTTAGGATGATGCACTTCCTTCCAACAAGTTTTGCCAAAAAAATTAATCTTTATGTCAAGAAATATTGTTGGGTAAATGAAAAACCATGGCATTTTGTGCTTTGGGAATTTACTTTAGCCGAAATGAAGACAGTTGTTTTTTTATTAGAACGAATGATTGATTTTGCAGTATTCACAATAGAAACTCTGTTTGGTGCATCTTTTTTTTCTCCTGATGAAGTTGGAGTTTGGGGGAAGTAACTCACGGAAATGATGGTTTTGTGACTGAGGCCCCTTTCTCATGGTGCATAGATCTTGTGTTTCTAAAGCTTTGTTTCCAGGCCTGCCAGTTCCCGTGCTGGCCTGTGCAAAGGGGCATGCACACGTGAGCGCAGAAGTCAGGGGAAGGGGACGAGGACTGAAGGAGAAAAGAAATATCCCTGGGAAAGTTGAAAATACATTAAGTAGATCTGATTAGTAAAGGAAGACAGCTATACTTGGAGAAGATGTTAAATGTTCTGTACAAATCATTTTATGTTGATTAGACAGTACACTTTAATTTCTTTTCTAAATTGAATGGGCTACAATGAAAAATGGTACTTGGCCCACCCTGAATGAAAACTTCTCTCTGAAGACTTTTACTATGAAACGAGAATTTTAAATTAGATGAAGAAATAACAATGCATGATGTTGCTTAGCAACCATTATCTCTCTGTTAGAAACAGAGACTCCAAATGGCTAAGTTTTGGGTCACTTTCAGGAGACAAAAAAAAAAAATTAATTACCTGGGACAAAAACTAAATGAATTTCCCCAGGCTGAGCCTGTGCCAAACACAGTCATATTCATGTATTTATGCCCAGGGAGGGCATTTGCCTGATGAGGAGGGGTTCATAGCTTTGATACAGCTCTTGGAACACGGTGACTGGACATGGTGATGGGACTGGAGGTCAGGCACGATGGAGACCCCCACTGTGCCAGGGTCAGTTCAGCCCTTGGGCGGTGGCATTTCCAGATTGCCTTCCACAAGCAGAGGTGGGAGTGAAAGCCCCTCTCCTCACCAAGTGTTGACAAGGAAAACAAGTCTCAGGAGAAATTCCCCCTCCCTCCCCAACAGACATCCATCCAGCCCCTCCTTAGCATCTCCGAAAGACATGCCCTTGAACCCTTAGCCAGTCTGTGGACCAGTCAATGTCATCATAGACCTGATGCTCAGCCGCTGGCCGACTCTTGTCTCCTGTTCTCCCTGGGCACAGGGCCTGAGAGATACTTCTTGTCAACTCGAATCCATGCACGCTGCTAATTTCACTGCTAGTTAGCACCGTTTGTGCTCAGTAGCCAGCCCTCTGTCCGTCAGAGGGCAATAGCCGAAGGCTGGCTTGAGCCCCTCCAGGCTCTTCTGAGAGGCAGGAACTGCTCTGCATGGAGGCTCCTGCTGAGGCCCTGAGATGCTGGCTCTCAGCTGGCATTGAGTGGCTCCCACACCGGCGAGCTCCACCTGTTCCGCAGTGTGTATGTTCCTTGCCACACCCTGCTCTTGGTCTGTTCGTGTTGGGCGTTTCCGTGCTGGGTCGTTGGAGCTGGGCTTTCACAGGGGAAACACTGTAGGATGTGTCACCAGGAAGAATGTAGCGTACAGCCAAACAGAGATGATGCAACCATCACGTCTCACTTTAATGTCTCATGTTCACTGAAAGAACCTCTTCAGATTAGAGTTAGATTTTTTAAAGGCATAGATTGAGCATGTGCATAGATTAGGATGGGTGGGAAAAGAAGGGAAATGCTTTCCTAAAAAAATCCTCACATATCTAAAATTTGACTCTTGCTGGTCACTTTCTTGAATATAAAAGTCTATCTTACCTTTCTTTCTTCCCTTTTCCTTCCCTCTTTCCTTCCTCCCTCTATCCCTTTTTTCTCCTTAGTTCTCTCTCTCTCTCCCTCTTCCTCTCCCTCCCTCCCCTCTCTCTCTCTTCCTAGGGTTATTATTTGGTCCATGAAGTCACTGAAGTTCCCAAAGTTAAATAGCATAGTGATATTTTATTTGGCTTGGGAAACCCAAATATTAAAAATCACTGCAAATATGAAGAGTTGAACTTGGCAAACAAATACTGTCAAGTACTGTAAAATATTGAAAGACAGCATCATAGACAGCATTGCCATGGTCTGAATGTGGTGTCTTGTTAAAAGTCACACATGAAGACTGATATGGTGTCTGATATGGTGGCCTTTGGAGGCGGAGCCTTAGGGAAGAAGTTAAGTGACAAGGGCGAAACTGCCCATGTGCAACTGGTGTCCATGTAGAAGAGTCCTGAGTGAGCTCCTTGACCCTTTCTGCCGTGTTATGACATTTAAAAGGTGCCATCTTCGCAGCGGGGAGAAAGCCCTCACCAGAAGCCACATCTTGGTCTTGGCCACCAGAAATCTGAGCACTAAATTTCTGTTATTTACAAGTGATCCAGTCGGCAATGGTTTTCTGTAGTGGGGAGACAGTATTGGCTGTTTAAACTCAGGGCTTTGAACTTGCCAGGCAGGTTCTCTACCACTCAAACCACTGCACAAGCCCTTTTGGCTTTGGTCATTCTTCAGGGAGGGTCTCACACTTTCTCCCTGGCCTGGCTTGCACCATGGTTGTCCTATTTATAGCTCCTATGTAGCTGGGATCACAGCTTTTACAGATTATGGATTACACACCACATTTGCTTGAGATAGGGTCTTGCTAACATTTTTTTTTCCTTTTTCCCCTGAGCAGGCTGTTCAAGTCACGATCCTGTCTCTATCTCTCTACTGTCTGGGATTACAGTGTGATGCGCTGTCGCCGGCCTTACGATATTTCCTTTTTGGAAGTACTGGGGCTGAAACTCAAAGCTTTGTATTTGGCAAGGCAGATGCTCTGCCACTTGAGCTATGGCCCTACCCCACATTTTCTATAGCAGCTCCAATGGATTAAGACGAGATAGTCTCTCAATTACCATACTTTATGACTTGTTACCTTTCTAGTCTCCTTAGTTTTGTTTCCAAGTCAGAAGATATTAGGTTAATAGAGACATTAAGCTTTCCAAGTATTTAATCAGTTAATTGAGAGGTGTGTGGATATGATTTGTGTTACAAGTTGGGTGTCCTAGGAAGTGGACATTGAGAAAGAGTTAAACAGATAGACCCTTACTGAAGAGTGTTCTGGGCATTGTCCCTCTTGGAAGGGACAGAAGGAATTGAGATGTGTGAGAGGGGAGAGAAGAGAGAGGAGAGGAGAGAGAGGAAAATGGGGAGGGGAAGAGAGAGGAGCGAGGAGAGAGGGGGAGGGCTAAGAGCAGAGAGGGGAGAGGAGACAGGAGAAAGGTCGAAGGGAAGAGGGGCAAAGGGAGGGGGAAGCGAGTGAGGGGAGAGGGAAGACAGAGGAGAAGGCGCTGATGCAAGACCAGGGCAGCCCGAGGCAAGCATGTAGACCTCAGCAGCTAGGATGGTCCTTTGGAGATTTCCAGGGCTGGACCAGATGGTGTGGACTTGGTCTACCTGCACGGGTAAATCACCAACTGTGGGTTGCTCCAAGGAGGGATGTGAAAGGACCCGTAGCTTCTGGCCGCCTGCCTGCAGCCGCCTGCCCACAGTGCTTTGCCAGCTTGGCAGCCAGTTGTTCCTTAGGGGCAGCCTAGCATCATGGCATTGGTTAAAGGCACCTTCTCCAAAGTGTGTCACTGTTCTAAGGACTCTATCAAAAAGGTTGTCAGCTGTCACAGAAGGCTGTGATTCTTTCTGCGGTAGAATAATGCCAATATCTTAGTGATTCATGCTTCAGACATGTTGATATGACTTCTTTATTCTTTAAGTACCTTCCCCCCCCGCCAATGACACATTCATTTTGAGGCTTTAAATTAATATTACATTTTTCCAAATAAAACATTAAAAAGTCTAATTTTCCTCAAGGCTACCTAGAGCTTACTTGTAAGTCTTATTGCTCTTTTTTAAAAAAAATAAATCCAGTGAATTTCAACAATCCAGGGGTGTTTTTATTAGTGTTCCAGTTAAACAGACAAAACTATCTTAAATATTCAGCCACCTTTACAACTTGCTTAATTAAATTCCTTTAAACATTTTTTATTGCATTTATAAATATAATGTACTTGATTCCTTCTCTGTGGTTTAGGTCATAAATTAAACTTATGAATTTAGTCTATCTTAAGTCCTCTTAAACCTTCCGATGCTGTTTATAAACCCAGCCGAATTTTCTTAAACCTGTCAGTTTAAAGACTCAGGTCAAAAATAAATTGTGTCTGTTAATGGCATTCACAGAGCTAATCTGATGGTTTTAAGGGGCCAAATTATCTCCACATACTTTTTTTTTTTTTTTTTTTGGTCGGTCATGGGGCTTGAACTCTGGGCCTGGGCGCTGTCCCTCAGCTCTTCAGCTCAAGGCTAGCGCTTTACCACTTGAGTCACAGTGCCACTTCCTGTTTTCTGGTGATTTATTGGAGATAAGAGTCTCACAGTCTTTCCTGTCTGGGCTGGCTTTGAACCGTGATCCTCAGATCTCAGCTTCCTGAGTAGCTAGGATGACAGGGGTGAGCCATGGGCGCCTGGCTATCTCCACATACTTTAAATTCCCAACACCCCTGGATTATTCTTTGGTGCAACACAGCCAATGTCCACAGAAGCATTTTCTGGACTCTTCTGTCCTATGGTGAGGGTGGGTGTTAACACTGGGACATTTCATATTTCATTGAATTCATGAATGGATTTTTTTTCATGTTTTAGCTTCTTCTTCCTCTTCTAACACGTAGCAGTTCTAAAGTAAACTTGCACTTGCCTGGTTGGTGCTTTACCCTTTGATCTACACCTCCAACTATTTTTTGGAAGATGGAATAGCACAGAATTTTCTGCCTGGGCTGACTTAGAATTTTGATCCTCCAGATTGCAGTTCCTGAGTAGGTAGGATTATAGATATAAACTTTGTGTGGCTCTTAGTTTTGTTCTTGTTCTCAGCCCAGGTTGGCTTTGAACCCATGACTCTCCTGCTTCAGGATGCTGGGTACTAAGTGGGTGCCACACACAATTATTGCTGCTTCTCCTGCACTTCCCCCTCCTCCTCTTCCTCTTCTTCCCCCTTCCCATCAGCTTATTCCCCTTCCCTTCTTCCTCTCCCTCCCTTTCCCCCATTTCTTTCTCCCTTCCTCTTCATTATTATTTTTCAATACTGGTGACTTAACCCAGGGCCTCTACATGCTAGGCAAACGCCCTTCTACCAAAACCATGCCCCTAACCCTCAGCTCCCCTCCCCACCTTTATATTTTGTTTTTGAGATTCTAACTTTTGACCTGGTCTGGGCTCAAACTCACAGTCTTCTTACCTCTTCTTACTACCACTCTTTTTAAAACATTAATTTACTTTATTGTTATTATAGAGGTGATGTTACAGAGAGGTTATAATTGCACAAGTCAGATACTTTTGCACAGTGCCTTCTGTTCTCACGCTGTCTTCCAGTCCCTCCCTCCCGTCTCCCTGATGAGGTGTGTAGTTCACTTTCATCAGTGTCCTGTGGGCTCTCCGGTGACACGTTTTCACCCTTTTCCTGTTGATTTCTGTTCCCTCCTCCAACCCTTCCACAGATGTACCTTTGAATACACCATAAAGAAAACAGAATCATCAAAAACTGAAAACTAAAAGGGGGGGAGTTTGTTTGTTTCAGTATATATTATTTTATATAAATATGAAAAGGCATTTAGGCATCGTGCCTTTGTGTTTCTCTTCTAAGAGTATCTGCTTTTGATTTCACTGTGTGTGAATATCTAGAATTCTGTATAATTGATCATATCCTAGTGTATTCTAGATCTAATTTCCACATATCAGAGAGACTATGTGCCTTTTGTCTCTCATAATGTGATTTGTTCTAGTTCCACCCATTTCCCTGCAAATGACATTATTTTATTCTGTGTAAATTTCCATTGTGTTTAGGTACCACATTTTTTTGGATCCACTCATCTATTACATACCACTACTCTTGATAATCACCTAGTTATTGGGAACAGTATGCAACTTAAATCCAAGTATAAAATATGCACTCATCAAATAAGAATAATTCACATTTAAATTTCCTCCTCATTCCTTTGTATTTGGAGCTCTTGCTCGTTTTACGTAAAATATGTCATAATTTAGAGTGAACTGTAGTCACCAGATGTATTCCCTCTGTATGTTATGCAGCATCCCTCTATAGAAAACTTCACTGGACACCACTAGATTAATTAGAATAAGACGAGGTGCTGGTGGAGATTTGAGGGGCTGATGTTCTTGCTATAGCCACCGTCCCGTGTGGGCTTGCTGACTGCTGGCTGGGCATTCTTCATCAGAAGAATGGTGGTGCCTAACTTACATTCACCTTGTGTGTGCTAGAATACTTAAGGTAGATTTTCCACATCTCTACACCACCCCAGGGTTAAGTGGTTCTCACTGAAAAATAGTTTTAGTGCTCAAGATACGATTGACTTCTACTCTAAACAAGAAGGTGTTATTTCTTGTGTTAGTTTTTCATCATAGTAAGCAAATGCTTAAGAGAAGCAATTGAAAGGAGGAAGAATTAGTTTGGGCTCATGGTTACCATCCATCATGGCTAGGAGGGGCGGTAGTGTGGAGTCACGGGCCTCATGGCGGCCAGGAAGCAGAATGCTGGGCTAACAAACTGGCTTCTTCCTTTCTCTCCCTTTACCTTATTTGGAGCCTATTCTTTGTGGGTGGTGGTGGTGCTATGCAACCTGATTCAGGACTCGTCTTGCCTGGAAACATCCTCACAGACACACTGCCTACTCCGAAGTGTCAAGTTGATAATCAAGTTAAACCATTACCCCTGTCTCGAAGAGAACCTTGCTGGGATTTGTGTCTGGATGGCCGAGGCTCATGCTGAGATGCCCATGCTAGCCTTTCAGAATGGTCCTCTTTGGGATGGCCGTCCCCTTCTGATGGGTCTTGAACCCATGTTTGTGGACACAACTCTGGTCACGTCCAACTCCTCTGTGGCACTCTCCTGAAAGAAAGGAAGTCCTATTTGTCATTCTGAGTCTCGATTATTTCATTAGATCTGATGATATCCAGGTCTATGTATTTTCTTAGGGATGACAATCCTCTTCTTTATGGTTGGTTAATACCCCATTGGGTGTGTGCATGTATGTTAATATGTCTAAAATTTTCTTCATCTGCTGCCTGCACCTGGGCTGATTCACTCACTATTGTGAACAACACTGCACTAAACACAAGTACACAGGTATCGCTAATGGATGCTAACATTGCTTCCTTTGTGCATATACCCAGGAGTGCTATATAGCATGCTCATATGACCATTCTGATTTCTTTAGAAACTTCCATACCAATGTCCAAGTATCTGCACTAATTTACAGTCCTCCCAACAGTGTATTAGGGTCCCTGCGCACATCCTTGTTTTCTTGATGATTGTCATTCTGACAGAGATGGGATGGAATCTCAATAAAATTTTGATTTGCATTTTCCTGATAGCAAAGGATGTTAACAATTTTTTTTAAATTTAATTTTATTTTATTTGTGAACATACTGTACAGAGGAGTTACAATTACATGGGCAGGATAATGCGTACATTTCTTACCAAGCATTGCAGCCTCCTCCTTTGTTTACCCTTCACATCCTTTCCCAGCCTCCCCGCTCCCCCCAATCCCAATCCCAATCCTTCTCCTTCCCCCCCAACAATTTTATTTTTATTAATAGTACTGGAGTATGAATTGAGAGGTCTTGTGCTTGGTAGGCAAGAGCTTTTATGGATTTTTTTTTACCTTTGTTATTTTTGAACAGGGTCTTGCTTTTTGATTAAGCTGTCCTGGACAGCTTATATGTTTATATTTCCTATGTGGCTTGAATGATGGTCATACCCTATCACATTCAGCTTTTTCTTAATTAAAATGGGTCTTATGGACTTTTTCCCAGAGTGGCCTTAAACCATGATTTTCCTGATCTCATCCTTTTTAGTAGCTAGAGTTGCAGGCATGAGCCTCTACCTGACTTGAACATTTTTCTCAAGTATTTACTAGCCATTTGCACTTTTGAGAACTGCCTGTCCAATTCAGCTCAGCATTTGTTGATTGGACGATTTGATCTTTTGGTGTTTAATATGTTCAGGAAATCTAATCCTTTGTCAAATAAATAGAAGCAAACATTTTCTTCCATTCTGTACACTGTCTCTTCACTCCGAAAATGATTTCCTTTCCTATAAACAGCTTTTTATTTTGATTTAACACCATTTGTCAATTCTTGCTCTTATTTTCTGAGCTAATAGAGTCCTAGTTGTTGCCTCTGCCTCTCTCTCCAAGTCTTTCCCCTATGTTTTCTTCTAGTAGTTTCAAAATTTCAGGTCTTACGTTAAGGATTTTCATCCACCTTAAGTTTATTTGTGTGCAATAGTGAGAAAGAGGAGTCTGGTTTCAGTCTACAGATAGAACTCCTCTTTTCCCAGCACAATTTCTTGAAAAGACTGCTTTAACCCAATGTATGTATTGGGAATTAGATTTTTTTTGGAATTAGATATCTATAACTGCTTGGGTTTATTTCATGGACTTTCTTACCATGGCTGTCTTTGAACCATGATCCTCAGAGCTCAGCTTTCTGAGTAGCCAGGAATATATATATATATATATATATATATATATATATATATATATATATATATATATATCAGTGAGCCACTGATACCTGACCAAGAAAGGAATTCTAAATCTTTTCTGTTCCTTGAACCATTTTGTTCATCTGATGAGGTCTATGAATTCTTCCTATAAATAATGTTTTTAAATGCATTAAATATGTATTATCACCAAGGGAATCAATTATAATGAAATATGATATTTTTAAAAAATCCATCTTATACTCTCACTGTCACTGATGTCTGTATCATCTTTACCAATCTATACACTGGTGATTTTTTTTAATATGAGGGTTTCTTTATTACAATTTGCATAACAAACTCCCCTAGCAGGACCAATAGCTCTTTGCATTTTGTAATAGTAATGAGAATAAGTATTGTGAGATATCTGTATCTGTATCTTAGTGTGATCTGGTAGATATCTGTATCTCAGTGTGCTATGAAAATAGCCTGTCATTTCTGTTGGCAACAAAGTCTCAGAGATTCTGTGGTTTGCTGTCAGCATTCACATGCGAAGGAAATGCCAAATGTCATTGACAAGTTATTGAAAATAAAGATGTAATTTTTATTCCTCCATCTAAGTTTGGAGACCCTGAGTTTATACCACCTCAATACTGCCTATTAGTTCTATGACCCCAAAGCAGGTACATAATCAGGTTGTGAGGCCCAACTGATGCAGGGAAGGGAGAATAGCCAAAGTAGAGTTCACAGTGTTCTTTGTCTGTCAACGGGAAAGTGTCCTAAATAGTGTAAAAATTGTAATTTTTTCTCAAAGGGGAAAAAATGTTCCTGATCGAGGCGTTCTTGGTGCCCATGAAATAGGTGAGGTTAGCATGGCTGATTTTTGCCCTAGATTTATTTCAGAGACTCTTGTGGACAGGGGCGTGCATTTCCAGGGACAGCACAGGGAGTTAAATATGGAGACATGCTGTCTTATCACCCACAATGCACTGGACCAGTGAGATGATTTACAGCGGCTCTCAATGGCACGGCTAAGATTTATGTAGATAATCACCCCAGTGGTGGGAATGATAAGTTATCACATTTATTATTTGCATATAGAAAGGTCCTTCATGAATTCTATGGCTTCTCACAATTCAACCTGATGCTTGAGAAGAAGGTGAGCAGTTTTTAGATTTAATTAGCGAGTACAGGAAAGGTAAATTTATAGGGCATAAAACATCAACAGTAGATCATGTATTAAAGGTAGGAGAAAAAATGGAGGACATTTGTTTCCAAAGATTGGCCAATGTGATGTAGCCACAGTAATCTGTGGGAGTTTAGGGACAGCAGTGAGCATGTTCTAGGGGGTATCTTTGGGACAGTCACTTACGGAGAAATTTTATATTTCTCATAGCAGGATCAACAGAAGCCAATGGTGGGACTGCACTCCTAAGGCAGTATAGTGTCAACACAGAGACCCATGAGTCTCTATTTGAATACATTCTCAAATATAAGAAGGTCTATTTTATTCTCAATATATCCTTGAGAATTCTCAGTTTCTTGGTATTCATAAAGGGTCCTTGAAAGTGTTAAGAACCATCGCTCTAGAGGATTTCAATTTCTTTCACAGAAATGCTATTTCAAATTTTGTTCTCATCAAATATCTACTCTACTTCCTCCGTTAGTTACATGACACAGCGCAGAGGTCTGGTGTGTGTGATGCAGCATACTGAGTTTCATATACATGACTTTATTCCCTCATCTTTTCCTTACTATTAGTCAACATTAAACTCAAACACTGGATTTGCAATTTTTTGGTCACTGTTGTTTAAAAACTCCACATTCATAGATAAACTTGGGTTTCTAGGTGGAAACTGGCTTTAAAAGTGTTTGAGTACAATTGATTTTAGAGGGACTAGAGATATTTAAATATGAGCTCAAATTAAATGAAACAAAAATAACTTGAATGGAGGGTTCTGCTTATCTTTGGGAAATATATCTGATGGAGAAATTTGCGGGGGGGGAATAAATATCCAATCTGAAACAGATTTTTATGAGGATATTCATTTAGGTAGGGTCACACCCATGTGAGCTGCAGATGAACTAGTGGAATTTTAGAGGTCTGATGAGGATTTGGAGCTCTGCAAAGAGGTAAATTAAGCATCTGTTTTAAATCAGTTGCCTTTTCTCTCTTGGGAACTGTCTACTTATGATGGCAATGGGGAAAAGAGTCAGAAATAGAGAGCCAATGACTAGCAGGGCTTTGAGACACAGAGAAATTCCAAAGCTCCTGAGTTCTGCTGACATTTAGTAGTGTGGAAAGGTCACTAGATGAGGAGAAATGGTATTATTATTATAGCACCTGATGAAAGGGACATCACACTCCAGTTAACTGTCCAGCAAACAGCCTTGGCCCTTTTTGTAAACCCTCTGCTATCTATCAGATAAGCATCTCTCCTTTGTCCAGACAACTCATGTCCCTAGAAGCTGGTTAGGGACAGCAAGTCCACCAGATCCTGGTACCTCACATACCACTTTGACTTTCCACCACTGAGCCACTTTCCCAGCCCCCACTTTGACTTTCCTAAGATGTAAAATCTTGAGAAGGGAGAAACTTTGAGGTTATTGCCTATCTGTTCTTGAAGGTACCAGAACAGAAGGACTCATTAGATGTACTCTTTATAAAGGCATTTTCAGAGAGGAGCAACATAGGAACAGGTTAATTAAAAGCAGATCTTGCTAAACAAAGGTAATTGGTCCCTTGATTATAATCACTTAATTTAGGTAGGTAAGTATATTCCTTAATTTAGGTAGCAGCTTGACATTATACCACCCGATTAGGCTCCTTAGAAACAATGATTTTGGGAGTCCAAATGAGATTAAGTTCCCAAGAGGTGAGCTCCTTCTTGAAAAATCACAAGCAACGAATATCTGTGAGATACAACATGCAATCTGTAAGGTTGGAAGAAATGCTTGGAAGGAAATGTTCTCACATTCTACTCCCCAGAGCTACTAATCTAATCAGTGAGGGCTATGGACTCTTTATGCTTGCCCTCACCTGTGCATAGGAGTCCCAGATACTTGACAATTAAATAGCTGTTGAAAGAATGAATGCGTGAAGGAAGGAGCCAGGCTGGGTTGGTTTGGCTGAAGTTGAGGATCTGAGCACCTGCAAGGCCCATGCAAAATCTGATTTCCATCTCCTTTATGGTACAGCCCTTACCTGGTTATAAGAAAGGCTAATTGCCTTCAGTATCCCATGAAAAGCTCCCTCCATGCCTCCTCTTCCACTGATTTCTTCCCCTCTGCATCCTACTCTTGCTGATGGAGGAATTTGGAGAGGTCGCAGATTTATGGGAACATGGGGTATCAGGACGCACAAGGTAGCTCAGCAAGCAGTGGCGCTATCTCTGGGAAAGTCATCCTCGTCCGTGTTGCCCCTCGTCTGGGCTTCAGGGGTCTGACTCTCACCTTCAGACAGCAGGACACTGAAAGCCAAGGAGCAAAGCACAGGAGCCATGACGCCTCCTCTTCTGCTAACTGCAAGCTCATGGGTCTAGGGGAAAATCCGTCTGTCATCCGTAATATATCAGGACATCATCATTAATACCAGAAGACTCTCATTATAGTGTGCATTCTTGAGAGAGGTGATATTTACACCAAGAAGGTAAAAGTTAATTTGGAAGGGGATAGCAAAAACCCCCCAACCCTTAGCTATTACAATGGCTCATGAGAGTCTACAGAGCCATAGTGTACTAGAAGATACAGCTTATCTATATTATTTAAATTTTATGGAAAAGGTAATTAAGCAAAGTCTAAAACACTCCTCCAGGTGAGGGGATGGAGGAAAAAAGCCGAGAAACACTGATTATGTAATATATATATATATATATATATATATATATATATATAACACAAATATATATTTCACATATGGATTTCATATATATACTATACACTATAATAATTATATATCATATAATATAATTACATATACTGTATTATAGATTTCATTATATGTATTTCATATATATAGTTCAATATATAAGAAATATCTATTTCATTATATGACATCTATTTCACCAGGTTTCCAGGCCCAGCCCACACGAGGCTTCTTGAGGAAGCATTAGTTTGTTCTCTGGAACACAGTGGTGGTTTCGGTCACAGACAGGAGGGTACAATCGCCCTTTGGTGTGCTGTAAGGAACTCATTGCACATGTGTTCCAGGTTTCTCTCCTCATGACCTAGTTTTCCTATGGAGAATGACATAGGAAGGCACCAGGATGACGTTGTTAGTTGCTTATAGTTAGGGTCAGGATCTACATCTGCATCTACAGTCTTTACGGTTTTTCAGTGGGAAAGCTGACACGTGTGTGTGTGTGTGTGTGTGTGTGTGTGTGTGTGTGTGTGTGTGTGTGTGTGTGTGTGTGTGTGTGTGTGTGTGTGTTGTGGGGCTTCAACTCTGTGCCTGGGTGCTCTACCTGAGCTCTTCAGCTCAGGTCTCTACCATTTGAGCCACAGTGCCACCTTTTGTTTTCTGGTGGTTTATTGGAAATAAGAGTCTCACAGACTTTCCTGCCTGGGCTGGCTTTGAACCATGATCCTCCGATCTCAGCCTCCTGAGTAGCTAGGATTACAGGCGTGAGCCACTGGCGCCTGGCACTGACTTCTTTTTCATGCTGTGAGACTTGGGTGGGTCTTCTTCTGCTGAGCCTTAAGATCCCGTCATCCTGACCTCCTCCTCATTGCATCAAAACCCGGCGTTGTCAGACAGAGACCAGCATTTGGTGCATTCTGGGCCTTTTCTTATTCCAGCTGATACTTATTTTGTGTATTAATGGATACAATATGATGTTAAAAGGTCTACATAGTAAAATAATTAGCAGGAAAAAAATCAACCTATCTCTTTCCTTCTGTGGTTGCTTATATCCTCTCTGGTGGCAAGAGTGGCTGTATCTGCCACTGAGCACAACAGTTTTAGCACCTGTTTTCTTCATGTTGCACAGTGGATGGATGTTGTACGTCCAACATTTTGAAATAGCTAAAGCTACACATTTGCTACTGTGTATCCTTTGACTTCTCCTTGGCCATTTCCTCCTCCTGAATCTGTTTGACTCTCTATTTCTTCTTCCTTCCTTCCTTCCTTCCTTCCTTCCTTCCTTCCTTCCTTCCTTCCTTCCTTCCTTCCTTCCTTCCCTCCCTCCCTCCCTCCCTCCCTCCCTTCCTCCCTTCCTCCTTTCTTCCCTTCCTCCCTTCCTCCCTTCCTCCCTTCCTTCCTTCCTTCGTTCGTTCATTCGTTCGTTCGTTCATTCGTTCGTTCGTTCGTTCCTTCCTTCCTTCCTTACTTTCTGTCATAGGGCCTGAACTCTGGGCCTGGGCATTTTCCCTTAGCTCTTCAGCTCAAGGCTAGTGCTCTACCACCTGAGTCACAGCACCACTTCCGGCTTTTTCTGCTTATGTGGTGCTGAGGAATCAAACCCAGGGCCTCATGCATGCAAAGCAAGCACTCTACCACTGAGCCACTTTCCCAGCCCCATGACTCTATTTCACTTAAAAAAAAAAAAGACCAAACATATAAGTACAACATTTTCTTTCTATGTCTGCCTTATTTCACTTTGGTAATACCCCCAATGTTTTCTGACTGCCTCCAAAAAAAAATCCTCCAAATAAAAGCTCAACAAACGAGATACTATTCTTTCAGGCCTGTAATGCTAACTACTCAGGAGGCTGAGATCTGAGGATCTCGGTTTGAAGCCAGCCTGGCAGGAACGTTCATGATACTCTTTTCTCCAATTAACCACCTAAAAACTAGCAATGGAACTGTGGCTCAAAGTGGTAGGGTGCTAGATTTCAGACAAAAAACAAAAACCAAAACCAAACACCTCAGGGACAGTATCTAGGCCCTGAGTTCAAGCCCACCATCAACCAAGAAAGAAAAAAGCTGAATAGAAGTGTATCATAATTAAGAAAGACCTATTTACAAAATGAATGTAGAGAGATGATTTGTCCTCCCTTTGCTCGAAAGTTTCTTGGTTGCTTAGCAACCCCTAAGCAATGGCAGGAAATGACAGCTTTCAGTCAACAATTCTCAGCACAGTTGTCATCAAAGAGGTGGAAGCCGTCTTCTCCTCAGTCCTCTGCCAGGGAAGATTAGAGACAGGACAGCGCCACTTCTGAACCAGAAGATGCGCTCCTGGACACAGCCGGACCTCTGTCATCCAGGTGTCACATTTTACACTGAAGATTTCTGGAATAATCTAAAGAAACACTTAGCGCTTGCACTGTTGCTAACCATTTTGGGTCAGGCTTCCAGAAAAGGAAAAGCCCTCAGCTGATCTCTATAAAGACAGATGTGTGGTCTGCATTACTAACCCAGCCCGCTGCAGATCGCATGGGCAGCCAAGTTTGAGCCTTCTCTGATGAGGAGCCCTGAGCAAAAGACATAGCTTGGTACCAGAAATGATCTTTGTGAAAGTCTCCTTTCTTAAGATGACTAGAATAATAAGCTAGACATTGTGTTTCCACCCTTACCAGCTTCTCAGACATTTCCTGGGCAATTTGACGGACTTAACTTGTTCACTTTCTGATCTCAGCAAGCAGAAATCAGTGACAACCACAAATATAAAAAGAGGAGAGGGCTGGGAAGGTGGCTCAGTGGTAGAGTGCTTGTCTTGCATGCATGAAGCCCTGGGTTCGATTCCTCAGCACCACACAAGCAGAAAAAAGCTCGAAGTGGTGCTGGCCCAGGCTCAGAATTCAGGCCCCATGACTGACAAGAAAAAAAAAAAGAAGAGAATCTGAGATGCAGGCCCATAATCCTAGCTACTCAGGAGCTGAGATATGAGGATTGTGGTTCCAAGAAGCCAGCCCATTCAGCAAGGTCCATGAGACTCTTACTCCAATTGACCACCAGAAAACCGGAAGTGGTGCTGTGGCTTAAAGTGGTACTTGAGCAAAAAAGCTCAGGGACAGCGCCTAGTCCCTGAGTTCAAGCCTGAGTGGGGAAAAAAGAGGAGGATCTGACACACAGAGCAAAGGAGCTGGAAACCTCATTTATCCTTGTAAGGTCCATATAGAGTTGAGATAATGACCCAAGACAGGCGAAATTCACTCATTATGGAGAAAGACTGATGTCTGGAGTTAATGAAAGTTCTGCAGCTATGAGGACGGGACCTAGAATATCGGCTGGAACTGCATCCTGGGTCACTGGAACCAGGCCTGATCCATCCGGCACCCCTTAGCATTTGCAGGGAGCTGAGTCCTGGGCAGGGATTGTGGGACACCCAGGGCATTCCCACTGGCTGTAGATGTAGGCCCTCCTCCTCTGCCCTGTGCGTAGCATTCTGTTAGCAATAGCTGGACGAACATGCCTTGCATACACAAGTTTAATGGACTCCAAACCCATTTCTGCTCTAACACCCCCCCCCCTCTTTAACTACACAGGCATATGTACGTGTTTTAAAAGTTGATTTAAAATACACTAATCTTGAAAAACAATGAGTCAAGGCATCCTTGAAAATAAAAATATTAGATTTGACTTACTTTTCAAATCTCTTTGAATGCTTAGGAAAATAACTAATAAATATAATGGGGAGAAGTGATAAGAATTAACCTAAAATAGATACACACATAACTGCACACAAATGATTTTTTTTTGATTGTGAAAATACTGTACAGAGGAGTTACAATTACATGGGTAAGGTAATGAGTACATTTCTTATCAAGCATTGCAGCCTCCTCCTTTGTTTCCCCTTCCTATCCCTTCCCATCTCCCTCCCTCTCCATCCTCCCCCAAAGTTGTAAAGTTCATTTTCGACATAATGACTTGTACATCTCATTGTTGCAGTGGGTCCATCTGTATCCCTATTTAAACAATTCGTTTTTTTTTCCTTCCCCTCCACAAATTATACCGACATCAAATACAGTGAAAGCAGGGGTTATACCGTGGGGGAGGGACATACAAAGCAACAAAGAAATAATCTTATGTTAGAAACAATCACATGAAAGAAAAAACATTTGAGTCCTTATCTTGGGGTTCATTTCACCTAACACCAACTTCTCTGACCTTTTTTGCTTGTCTCAGACATATACTAGTTATTATAAATAAGGGAAACCATGGGATTATGTTTCTTTGGGCCTGGTTTACCTCACTTAATATATTTTTTTCCAAGTCTTTCCATTTCCTAACAAATGGGGCAATGCCATTCTTTCTGATGGAGGCATAGAATTCCATTGTGTATATATACCACATTTTCTTGATCCATTCATGTACTGAGGGGCATCTGGGTTGGTTCCATATCTTAGCTATGGTAAATAATGTAAATAGTTGTGCTGGTAGCTTTAGTATGGTCTTGTTTGTGATCATTTGGGTAAATGCCCCTAAGTGGGATTGCTGGGTCATAGGGGAGCTCTATGTGGAGTCTTTTGAGGAACCTCCATACTACTTCCAAAGTGGTTGAACAAGTTTACACTCCCACCAACAATGCAGTAAGCTTCCCTTCTGTCCACATTCCCTCCAGCATCTGTTGTTATTAGAGTTCTTGATTCTAGCCATTCTAACTGGGGTGAGGTGGTATCTCAATGTTGTTTTGATTTGCATTTCTTTTATGGCTAGGGAGGTTGAGCATTTCTTCATGTGTCTATTACAAATGATTTTCTTAAAGAAAAAAAAGTAAAATTTGTGAAGAGCAATGGAATTGTCATGGTTTTGAAATAAATCAGAGTTCTTGGCATCCTGCTATTCTTTGTAAACATACATTTCCCTGCCCAAATCTTCAATCCAAAAAGGAGAGCTGGCTTTGTTAATTGTGTAAACAAATCTATTGCACGTGTCATATCTGTAGTATCCTTTCTTAAATATTTGCTTTGGAAATAATCCATTTAATTCTGCCTCATTGTAATGGTAGGACAGTAGCCACAGGCTGGGTCACTTGTTGGAGGGCCTGTGGGAGGAATAGAGATGAAAACTACCTGCCAGGCTCTGGAGCCCCTGGTTCTCTGCCACACTCCAGCTTTCAAACAAGCCATGATGCATAATGCATGTGTATTGACAAATCACTGTATGTAGAGGCTCCCAGACAGACATTAATAAATGTGACTCACTTGAATTGCTTCTCTGACAAAACACACAAATAATGATATACTCCTCAGTTGAGTAAAACCCAGCCCAAGCATCCTTTGGTTCTGCTGGGACCCTTGTTAGTTGAGCTAGCCAAAGATCTTCATATCCTGGAGAAGAGAAGGTCCTTTTGGGGGTACCCATTCCCAAGAGAAAAAGTGTGCCTTAATGCTGGGAAACTGGGAGGTGTGGGAGACAGGGATCAGAGGCCAAGTTCCTTGTGTTTCTTGATCCTGTTTCCTACCTCCGTAGTCTACTCGTTTTCAGTAGCCTGGAGGAATGGTCTTTATGTAGGGAGAGGATGAGGGGGAGGAGACAAAAGGGGCTACACTACCTCCTTAGCCAGTGGTCCACATCCCTCCTAGAGGACAGCAGGCCCCTTTAAATCAGTGGCCAGGTGAGACACTGGCCTTGGAAGCCAGGCTGTCCCAGCATCCAGAGGCCTCCTCTTTCTTTCAGGTTCTTTCTGATTTCTTACAGCGCTTGGGATTAGAGTGGGCTCTTTCGGATTCTTTCTGATAATCCATGTGTTTATAGAAGTTTATATAATTATTTCACTTTATGATATATTTAAAGTGGTTTCAGGACCATTTTATTGTATTATTTAAATTTCATTTCATTTTATTGTAAAGGTGATGTACAGTTACAGAAGTAAGGTAATGAGTACATTTTAATTAATAAGTTTTTTTTTATTGTGAAAATACCATACAGAGGGGTGAGTACATTTATTTATTTATTTTAGTTTTTTAAAAAAATTTATTTTATTTTTTATTGTGAAAATACTGTACAGAGGGGTAAGTACATTTCTTTTTTTCTTAAAAAAATTTTTTTTATTGTGAAAATGCTGTACAGAGGGGTTATAACTACATGGGCAAAATAATGAGTACATTTCTTATCAAGCATTGTAGCCCCCTCCTTTGTTTCCCCTTCCTATCCCTTCCCATCCTCCCCCTGGTCCCCCCCAATCCTCCTCCCCCTTCTCCCTCACCAAAATTGTAAAGTTCATTTTCGACATAATGACTTGTACATCTCAATTTCTTGTCAAACATTGTTACCCCCTCCCTCGTTTTTCTCCCACTTCCCTCCCACTTCATTTCCAACATATTGTCTTGTGAATATTGGTGTTGCATTGGTTTACCCTTTGTCCTTTGTCTCTCCATTTTGTTATTCCCCTTCCCTTCCCCACATCAGGTAAACATATATACAAGACATAGGGTACCAAAATTACGAACAGTGACAACAGGTGATAAAACAAAGGAGACAAAAACAAAAGAAAAGAGAAATAACTTCACATAGTACATTAAAAACAACAACAATAACAAAACCTTTTGTTTCCATATATTGGAGTTCATTTTGATTAACATCATTTTATATGGTCATATGTACATAGCTATTGAGCTATTGTGATCCTCGGCTAGGACTATCCTAGACATACACTAATTATTACAAGTGAGAGAAACTGTGGAGCCTATTTTTCTTTGAGTCTGGCTTAGTTAGTATGATTTTTTTCCCAAGTCTTTCCATTTCCTTCAATAGGGTGATGTCATTCTTTCTGATAGAAGCATAGAATTCCATTGTGTATATATACTACATTTGCTTGATCCATTTATCTACAGGGTTGGTTCCATATCTTAGTTATGGTAAATAATGCTGCAATGAACATAGTTGTGCTGGTAGCTTTAGTATAGCTTTGTTTGTGATTGGGTAAATGCCCAAAAGTGGGATTGCTGGGTCATAGGGAGCTCTATGTGGAATCTTTTGAGGAACCTCCATACTACTTTCCAGAGTATTTGAACAAGTTTACACTCCCACCAACAGTGTAGTAGAGTTCCCTTTTGGTCCCATCCCCGCCAGCATCTACCATGATTTGTTTTTTTGATAATGGCCATTCTAACTGGGGTGAGGTGGAATCTCAATGTGGTTTTGATTTGCATTTCTTTTTTATTTTATTTTATTTTATTTTATTTGTGAACATACTGTACAGAGGGGTTACAATTACATGGGCAGGATAATGCATACATTTCTTACCAAGCATTGCAGCCTCCTCCTTTGTTTACCCTTCACCTCCCTTCCCAGCCTCCCCCCTCCCCCACCCACCCAATCCTTCCCCCCCCCCACCAACATTGTAAAGCTCGTTTTTTGACATGACAATTTGTACTTCTCATTGTTGCAACAGGTCCACCTGAATCCTTAAACGACTTGTTTTTCCCCATCTCCTCCATGCATTTCTTTTAATGCCAGAGTTGTTGAACATTTCTTTATGTGTCTATTGGCTATTCTTATTTCCTCTTCAGAGAAGTCTCTTTATAATTTTTTAGCCCACTTTATTAATGGGGTGGTTGTTTCCTTGAGGATTTGTTGTTGAAGGTTTAATTTTTAGAGCTCTAGGCATTTTTTTAAATGGTCAGTTGTGGGGTCTGAACTCTGGGCCTGGGCACTGTCCCTCAGCTCTTCAGCTCAAGGCTAGCACTCTACCACCTTAGCCACAGCACCACTTCTGGCTTTTTCTGCTTATATGGTGCTGAGGAATTAGACCCAGGGCCTCATGCATGCAAGGCAAGCACTCTACCGCTAAGCCACCTTCCCAGCCCCATAGGCATATTTTTATATGAGGCCCTTGTCTGTTGTATAGCTAGTGAAGATCTTCTCCTGATCTGTAGGCTTTCTATTTACCTTGAGAGCTATGTCAGGACCATTTTGTACTTTACCTGAGCAAGAATTACTCTTAAGGAGAATCCAATTCCTTGAAAAATTCTCCCATGCTAACTTTACAATTGTGTATATGTCCCTCTAGTACTTCCAGATTACTAATTCACATCAATTTTTTCAATGGACTCTTGGTTGGAAACTTGGAAGTGGCTATTTATTTTTCTTTTGAAAAAGAAGGAAAGAACCCAAACTATTCTCTACTGTAATTGAATTTTCTCCAATATTTTAAACCATCATTATATGAGATAGAGTACTATAAAAATTTCCAAAATTTAAATATGCTACACTTAAACCAATAGACTAAAACTTAGCTTAAATTACAGCTATGAAAAAATGCATTATTCTAGAAATAATTCTAGCACACATGCCATAAAAAGATGATTTTTAAGTTAGGCTTCCTTGCCCACTTCCTTTTAGATGGTTCTTATGACATCTTAGGGCAGTTCATAAGTGAAATACAGGGGATAGAAATGCATTAGTTGAACATTTTTCATATGCCAAAATTGATAGATTAAAAAATTTAAATTTCCCATGTGTTTTATAAGTACTTTAAGATCTTTTACAGGCATCAACTTCAAATGTGAGTTCTTGCTTTATTCTTACCAGCTATTGATAGCCTAATTGCTCACTATTAGTTCCTCTTTGTTGTCATTTACTAGATCCTTCTCTATAATTGCTCAGAGAATTTTAACTCCTATCTCTTACATGTTAGTTATTCTCTGTGAATTCCATGAGATCCAGGAATGAAGTATGATTATTTATATGGAGAGGAATGAGTCAAATGTGACCAGGAGGTACTAAGTTTTTTTTTTTTTTCATTTTTTGTTTTGTGTTGTGCTTCTAAGCCAATTTCATGAAACAAAGTGTCCCATCCACCCATTTATCCACCCATCTGTCAACATATCCATCCATCCATCCATCCATCTATCCATCCACCCACCCATCCATCCAATTTTCTTTTCTGGAAAATCATGTCTCATACACATATGAAAACTGAAGACACTTTCTATATTTCATGTGGCTTGTTGTCTTCTTATGTTGTCAGATGTGTGCTCTGTGTGTGTACTGTGTGTGTGTGTGCCTTCTCTGTTACTTTCACTTTATCTTTACCTAAGTCCAACTGAACTGACAGCTCCAACTGGATTGGGCAGTAGATCAATATTCCATGTCTTCTTCATAATATTTTATAATTTTTTTAAAAGGCGCTGAGGCACATTGGCTGAATTGACATGTTATACTTGTTCCCTGTAATTTATGTTACATTGCTCTCCCCCACCCCCAATCACAACTCTCTTAAAATGAAAAGGGAGATGTTTTCTGCTTTCTTAGTTTCCAAGGAGAGTTGCCACAAAGGAGTTATGACCTCTCTGAGAGGTCAGAGAGGAACATGTTGGAATTATCTCATGAACAGTAATGTTGTACCACCAGCTCTCCTAGAAACCCTGGTTCCCGTGTCAGGCCTGGACATCCTTAGCAGGTCAAATTCTCATGATTTACCAACAAGTGTTTGGACCTACTGATTTCAGGCCCTTGGGTAATGATAACAGAGAGGGCCATCATACAAACAAAACAAAACTGTCCAGCCAGGTGCCAGTGGCTCATACCTGTAACCTTAGCTACTCAGGAGACTGAGATCAGAGGATTGTGGTAAAAAGCCAGCCTGGGCAGGAAAGTCCATGAAACTCTATGTCTAATTAACCACCAGAAAACTGGTCTCAAAGTGGTAGAGTTCTATCCTTGAGCTTAAAAGCTCAGGAACACCACTCAGGCTGAGTTCAAGCCCCAGGACTACCACAACCACCACCACCACCACGACCACCACCACCACCACCACGACCACGACCACCACCACCACCATCAACAGTGCAGATGTAGAACGGGCCAGCGTGTGTGCCACAGCCACCACTAGTAGCTTCTGGCTCCTTGTTGTTTGGATAAAGGAATATCTATTTTAACAGTTTCTGCCCAGCTTCTGTCCAAGGGTGTCTCAACATTCCTAGAACGGACCCAATCAATGATACAGAAAAATGAAAAAGGCCACTTTAATTTTGCCATAGAAATTAAAAGTTAGCCAACAACCCAAGCACTAAAGGTCATCTTTAAAAATAAAGACAAGATTTATCCAGACACACTTGCTCTCCTTCTCCTTCACGGTGGTACTAGGATATTTTTAGTTCTAAGACACCAACGCACAAGTCAGATCCACTTAGTGTATATTCCCTGTATCATGGAGAAGCAGGAGAGCTGGAGATCAGTCTAAGTTTGAGAGATCATGCAGTGAAATCAGTATGCTGCAGCTCTTCCCTTTGATCTTGCTCCGAGCCATCTCCTTCTCAGGCGGGTTCTATGGGTGGTAGCAAAGATGCCCGCGGGCACTAGGCTCCCATCTTCCCAGTGGCCAGCTTCCCACATGGCTGCTAAGCCCGGCCAGTGCCTCATTCTGGGTACTTCAGCTAAGTCCCTATAGAGAGAGCAGAGTTCCGGCCCTGCTTCATGTGGGTGTGTTTCCTTGAAATGACCATTGTGCCCAAATTCAGGCATTTCGCAGATTCTCCACATGGAAGCCATAGTCTCTCATCTAGGGAAGAATAAAAGGTCAGCCTGAAACACACCTATCAGAAGATTTTCTGTGTTGGGGAAGAGATGAGGATAGAGATATGGGAGAAGATAACATTTCAAAACCCTCTAGTGACAATAGCCCACTGCCGTGATTTTCTAGAAGTCAAAGTGAACAGCGTCCAGTGTCCCCACTGCCATTTGCTTTTGTTAGCTGCTAGACTCACCTGTCTTAATCCTTGCTGAATTATTTTGGATGAAGACCGTGATGAAAGAGGGTACCTGGTCTTAAGGGATAAGTGACTCTGGCTCCATCTGTACCCAGGAGACACATTTCATGATGGTGCAAAGACATAGCCTTGGCCATATTCATGCTCGAAGGCAATGAAAGTCACTTGGGAATTCTAGTACATGCAGAAGACCATGTCCTTGTGGTGGCTCAGGGTTTAGTCGAATGACTGATGTGTACATACGTCGCCACAAAAGAGGAAGCTTCAAGTGTTATTGCACCTGGTAATTCAATGGTATTTTGTGCTTGAACCATTGTATTATGAAGAAACAGTCTCCCCTGCAAGAGGAGCAAAAATTGATTGTCAACACATTTGTGTTTGGATGTTATTTCTCAGGATAAATTGCTCAGGGAAAATGGTCTTTATGAGGGTGTTGATATATTTTTAATAGGAACTCTCCATCTCTGATACTGTAGATTGCATATATTTCCAAGGGAAAATGTGCAGGAGGTTTATCATATATAGCTTCAGTTAGTTCTTAGTAAATTGAGTTTCTTCAGTGCCAGAAAAATTGGATGGCATTTACTAAACAAGAGGCACAGAGCACCCTTTCTGTCACTGAGATTTTAAGCTATGTGCTATGCCATCATTTTTAATTACTTGGAGATACTGTACACAAGAAAAACAGCCAGGGCCAGTCAGTTATACAGGAAAAACCACTCTCTCAACATTTTTCTGTTTTGAATTCTTCACTTAGCAGTGTTGACCTAACGTGAAGTTGCATGGTGACCTTTGATCAGTTTGTTCTCCCCCTTCATTGGATGAGTTTTGGACCAATTGAACATAGGTTTAAACCCAGTGGCTTTGGCAGCCTTCAAAGTCTAGCCGGCACTGGAAGACGTCAGATGTTTCCTCCTAGGAAAGCAAGTTTCACCTTATTGATTACAACTCTCTCTGCCAGGCATTGATCCATTATGGGAGTAGCCCCAGTCCAGACAGAGAGGTCAGATCTCCATCTTACCTGTTTCCTGGGGCTTGACTTACGGAGAAAGAGAAAAAAACAATCCAGGCATGATGGCAGGTGGGTGAGGGTGGGCAAGGCCCATCCAGGCAGTGCATTGTGGGAAAGGCTCTGGAGTGACTGCTTCAGGGGCCTCTGGGAGGGGACACAGGGACTTTGAACTCAAATGACCACTGAAGGCTGAAGGGCCTTTGCACCTGATTCCCTGTACCAAGTAAATAGTCCTGTTACATACTCAGGCTAGAGGAAGCCTCACTGTTGCTGGGCTGGCTCCCTAATAACATCGCTGTGCGATAGACGGGTTCAGAAGGTTCTAGTTAGGAAAGTACACAAAAGCTAAGTTGGTGATGACTAGAGCAGCGGCCAGAGGTATAGATGTAGACATTAGCAACTAGCATAATACAATGTTCTCACAGAATATGTGATATAGTAATGTGTATAGCACGCATATCTTAGCATTGTATTAGTACGCATCATTTTATATGTGTATCTATGTGTCACATACATGTGAAGGAACACACATTTATTCAAACACACAAGCAATAGAGTGGACTCTGCAGTCTGCTCCTGTTCCTCCCCAGGCTGTGCTGCGGGCCTGGGGAAAGGCCCTCTCCTGCCAGATCAGAGGCCCCTTCTCTCAGGTTCTGTGGTGCCTGTGTGTGCTGAAATCTTGATGGATGGCAGAGAATTAGGGTCTCCACTAATGTGACTCAGTTGGGAACTGTCATTTGTCTGAGCTGCCTGCTGGGAGTCTAGAAGGATAGTACCAACTCACAAAGACATTGGGACTTGTTTCCAGGAGATGCTGGTTCTTGTTTTTGCCCATGTTCATTTGAACTCCTGCCTGGATCTTTTTTCTGTGTTCGAGAAATGTGATTAAATCACAAGATTAATGTGGAGCCCGCCTGGTTAAACATGTCCCATTCTTTTTTTTTTTTTTTAATTTTATTTTATTTTATTTGAGAACATACTGTACAGAGGGGCTACAATTACATGGGCAGGATAATGCGTACATTTCTTACCAAGCATTGCAGCCTCCTCCTTTGTTTACCCTTCACCTCCCTTCCCAGCCTCCCCCCTCCCCCCACCCAATTATACCCCCTTCCCCCCCCACCGACATTGTAAAGCTGGTTTTGACATGACATTTTGTACTTCTCATTGTTGCAACAGGTCCACCTGAATCCTTAAACGACTTGTTTGTCCCCATCTCCTCCACATGTTATACTGACATCAAATATAGTGAAAGCGGGGGTTATACTGTGGGGGAGGGACATACAAAGCAACAAAGAAATAATCTTATAAATGCGTTAGAAACACATGCATGAAAGAAACGAAAACATTAAAATACATATTCAAGGGTTCATTTTCCTAACATCACATTATCTGACCTTTTCCGCTTGACTCATACCTATACTAGATATTGCAAATAAGGGAAACCATGGGACCTATGTTTCTTTGGGCCTGGCTTACTTCACTTAATATAATTTTTTCCAAACCTTTCCATTTCCTAACAAATGGGGCAATGTCATTCTTTCTGATGGAGGCATAGAATTCCATTGTGTATATATACCACATTTTCTTGATCCATTCATCTACTGAGGGGCATCTGGGTTGGTTCCATATCTTAGCTATGGTAAATAATGCTGCAATAAACATAGTTGTGCTGGTAGGTTTAGTGTGGTCTTGTTTGTAAACATTTGGGTAAATGCCCCAAAGTGGGATTGCTGGATCATAGGGGAGATCTATGTGAAGTCTTTTGAGGAACCTCCATACTGCTTTCCAAAGTGGTTGAACAAGTTTACATTTCCACCAACAATGAAGTAAGGTTCCTTTCTGTCCACATCCCCTCCAGCATCTGTTGTTGTTAGAGTTCTTGATTTTTGCTGTTCTAACTGGAGTGAGGTGATATCTCAATGTTGTTTTGATTTGCATTTCTTTTATGGCTAGGGATGTTGAACATTTCTTCATGTGTCTATTGGCCATCCTTCTTTCTTCTTCAGAGAAGCTTCTCTTTAAGTCTTTCGCCCACTTATTTATTGGGCAGTTGTTTCTTTGAGGATTTGTTGTTGGGTGGTTTAATTTTTTGAGTTCCAAGTATATTTTAGATATGAGACCCTTGTCCGTTGTATGGCTAGTAAAGATCTTCTCCCAATCGGTGGGCTTTCTATTGATCTTGCTAGCTATGTCATTTGCCCTGCAGAAGCTCTGCAATCTTATGCAATCCCATTTGTCCAACCTTTCTTTGATTTGTTGTGCTTCCGGGTCTCTATTCAGAAAATTTCGGCCTGAGCCAAGGAGACCTAGGGTTTCTCCTATTCGATCCTGTAATGTTTTCAGAGTGTCTGCTTTGAGTTCAAGGTCTTTGATCCATTTGGAGTTGATTCTGGTGCAGGGTGATATATAAGGATCTAGCTTTAGTTTTCTACATGTAGTTAACCAATTTTGCCAGCACCATTTACTGAAGAGGCTGTCTTTCTTCCATTCTATTGTTTTAGCTTCCTTATCGAAGATTAGATGGCTATAGGTCTGTAGGTTCATTTCTGGGTTTTCAATTCTATTCCATTGGTCCTGAGGTCTGTTCTTATGCCAATACCAAGCTGTTTTGATTACTATGGCTTTATAGTAGAGTTTGAATTTTGGTATTGATATTCCTCCAGCAGTGTTCTTTCCGTTGAGGAGCGTTTTTGCTATTCGGGGTCTTTTATTGTTCCATATGAATTTTTGGATTGCCTCTTCTATTTCCTTGAAGAATGAGGGTGGAATTTTGATAAGTATCGCGTTGAATTTGTAGGTAGCCTTGGGAAGAATTGCCATTTTCACGATGTTAATCTTGCCAATCCAGGAGCATGGGAGGTTTTGCCATTTTTTAAGTTCTGTGTTGATTTCCTTTTTCAAGATTTTAAAGTTTTCATCATAGAGGTCCTTCACTTCTTTAGTTAAGTTAATTCCTAGGTATTTTATTTTTTGTGGGGCTATTACAAATGGAGTTGCTTTCCTAATTTCAGCCATACTTTTCTCATTGTTGGCATATAGAAAAGCCATTGATTTTTGAGGGTTAATTTTATAACCTGCTACTTTGCCAAAGTTTTGAATCAGCTTGAGTAATTTGGGAGTGGAGCCTATGGGATTCTTTAAATACAAGATCATGTCATCTGCAAAGAGGGAGAGTTTTATTTCTTCTTTCCCTATTTGGATCCCCTTTATGTCTGCATCTTGTCTTATTGCTATAGCTAGGCATTCTAATACTAGATTGAAGAGAAGTGGAGAGAGTGGGCATCCTTGTCTTGTTCCTGAGTTAAGAGGAAATGGCTTTAGTTTTTCACCATTGAGTATAATGCTGGCTGTAGGTTTGTCATACATGTCCCATTCTTATAAGCCATAAGGACTTGGGGTGTGGTTTGCCTCTGGATGGCCTGATTTCATGCCAGCGCAGCCCTGCATCTGGGCTTAGGCCTTGTTTCCTGGCACACCCACTGCTGAGAACGTACCAATAGGATTGGACATAGGACTTTAGCTGAGGCTGTGGGCTCTGAAGGCCACCTCCTGATTTGCTACCGCCAATTCAATGCTCTTGCTCCTGGTGGACACGCCCTGTCCAGGGCGGGAATTCTTAACATCCTGTACTCCTGGCCTTTAGAGCGAGGAGGGAGTGTGCCAGGCTGGTGTGAGTGCTGTGAGTGTGGAAATGCCAGCCTCAGCAACTCTTGCCTTCACGGCACATTGTTTCTGTGTCTTGCTCACAAATGGAAGTTTCAAAACAATTTATCCAGTAGGTAAATTTGTTTCCCTATACGGCACATTTTTTCTTACCTGAAAATAGCCCACAAAATTTCTACATGGTGTAAAATTAATTTATTTGACATATGTTATTCTATGGTGAGAAATATAGAAGGATGGCGGCAATGATGTGATTAATCTGTCTCTGGAAAAGATCAGGAAACTAGCTTTGCGTGTGGATTCATGTGGCTACGTTTAATCTTTAGTTAAGGCCTGCCCATGGATTCATTTCTCAGAAGTACTGTAACAAATTGCCACCGGTTGGATGGCTTAAAACAACAGAAATGGCTTGTCGCATGGTCCTCTGAGAGGCTGCAGTCAGGGTGAAGCAGGTGGTACACATTCTCTGGGGACTCTGGCGGCAGCTCCTTGCTCACCTTCCCTAGTTTCTGGTGTCTCCCAGTTTCTGTGCTTGTGAGGGCTTCATATGGCTTCTCCTTTGTGACTGTGTATCCTCCTATTCTTACTTTAATAAGAGCATGTATCCTTGGATCTTGGACCTACTCCATTAGTCCTAGATGGACTCATCCTAAGATCCTTAAATTAATTACTTAATTAAATTTAATTAATTTTTTATTTTGCCATAGAAGGCCATATTTACAAGCTCCTACTGGGAAGACCACCATTCAACTCCTTGTAGGCCCTCTTGCTGTGACGTTGTTTCCTGGGAGAGGTGTTTGATCTCTTTTGTCAATATTTCCTTTGAGTCCTAAGACCCACTTCTACAACCATGGACCCTTCAGGACGCATGCTCTTTAAGTGTGGTCCAGGACTAGGTTCTCCTCTCTTTCGGGAATGCATTAGAAATGCAAGCTCACAGGCCCGTGGCCTCCACACAGCAAATTGGAAGCTGTGGGCTGTGGCTCAGCACCTGCTGTTCACCATGCCCTGCAGGTGATGTGTCTCAAGTGTGAGACCGTCTGCCCTTCAGAGGGCACCTGTGCCCCGTGTGCTGTTCAGCACCGTGCGCCCGTGCTCTCCTTTGCTTTTGCAGGCACAGGCTTCACACTGTGTGTACTGACAGCTCAGCCCTGCCCTCCGTCCCCGCAGCCTCTGTTCCACGTGCAGAAGATGACAAGTGTGAACCACAGTCCCTCACGACCCTCTGCAGGGCCGTGTGAGCCAAACGCTCGGGAGTGTGTGGGTTCCAGTGTGGCCCCTCAAAATTCTGACGTCAAAATCATTACCTATCAGTATCTCAAATGTCTTCTGCTTTGGAGATAGGGTCATTACAGAGAGAATCAGCTAAGCGTAACATTAGGTGGCCTTGGAGTGCAGCCCCCAATCCTGTGTGGCTAGTGTCTTTATTAAAAAAGTGGGGCAGGGGGTAAGATAAAGCGGGGAGAGAGGGACAGAAACAAAAGAAAAAAGTAACTTGGCAGTAGTGATACTCACAAGACAATATGTTGAAAATGAACTTTACAACTTGGGAGGGGGAAGTTGGCAGGAGGAAAAGTAGGAGAAAAATGAGGGAGGGGTAACAAACATTCAACAAGAAATGTACTCATTACCGTATATAACCCCTCTATGCATCACCTGGACAATGAAATGAAAGTTAGAAAAATTAAGAAGCAAGAAAACAAAAGAACAAAACAAAGCAAAACAAAAATCCCCAACATGGTAGAGTGCTAGCGTTGAGCAAAAAAAAGCTCAGGGACAGCACCCAGGCCCTGAGTTCAAACCCCATGACTGACAAAAAAAAAAAAAAAGAAAGAAAGAAAGAAAGAAAAGAAAACGAAAAAGAAAAACAAATGGGACATTCAAGCATGGAATGCCACCTTCAGGTGCACACGCAGGGAAAGCAGCAGGTGGAGATGAAGGGACAGAGTGACGGCACCTCACTGTTTTTTCCCACTGTAAGTGAATGTCACACACTATATGGAAACTTGTAGGAAAGCCCAGAAGCTGCGGGTGAGGCCTAAAAGGGCGCTGTCCTGCACCGCTGTCAGTAGAAGCCGGCCCTTGCACTCCCAGGCTCCAGACCCATGAGATGCTGCCCTTTTGGTGTTTAAATCAACGGTGTGTGGGTCCTTTGGGCTAGCTCTGGTAAAGGAATATAAGGAGGGTGTAGAGTTAATTTCCTTTTGTGAGCTGCCCCGGTTCTGAGCAATTAACTCCCAAGAACTTTTTGAGCACATCCCATTTGTCAGTTGGGAATGCCTTACAGCAAAGCCACAGCTTTATGTCTTGTTGACAGTTATTTGGGATACATGGTCCTTAGTTCCTCAGACTGTGTGGGATAGTATTGGTGGAGACTTTTAAGTGATTTTAGTATCATAAAACAGGTTGTCAAAAGAACACTGTTTTAGGTTTTATAGCCTTTTTGACCTTCTTTATCTTTATTTTCTTGTAGAATTGCCCTTTATGAATCGTTTTTCCTTCAGAACTTTTTATTTGTTTGGAACTACAAATCAATACAATTAGATATAAAAAGCCTCAGCTGAAAATGAAAGCAAATTAATGTATATGTTGCGGGAACATTGTGTGCACTTGTGTGCTTCCAATTAGCCCAATTATTCAGTGACTTCCGAGTTGGTCTTCCAGAAATAACAAAGGGCTGAAAGTCCTGTTCTCAACTTTAATGAGATGTTCCCAGGGAATTGCTTTTTCTATACAAAAATGATAGGTACAGGATGGTTGCGGCCATAACTCCAAGGTTTACGCGGCTTTTCTACTTGGTCATTTATTTCCTTCAATGAAATTTGAGACTTTCAATTTTTGAAAGGAGTAGCTATTTCTTGATTATATGAAATGGTCCCAAATAAGTTATAGTTCTTTAACAATACAGTTTATCCTACAGTCCTCTGCAATTTACACACACACACACACACACACACACACACACACACACACACCCCCTTACTTAATTCACGGCTAAGCAAGAGATTAGGATGGTTACGAGCTTGTATTGTTGTGTCTACTTCTTCACTACATATCACACACACTCTGTAGATTCTCTTCCTGAGAGCAACCTTTGTATTTCACAACCAAAGAAGCTGGAACTGGGGAAAGAAGATGGTAGTCTTCTTTGACTTCATAGTTGCCCTAATTGAGTGGAAACTATCATCAAGCATCTTTCTAGGAAAAGCTGTTTGAGAGAGGAATGAGGGAAGAGGGGCGACCAGCCTTCATCAGCTCATAGTTGAAATCCTATTTTCTTTAATTCTAAAGTGCCATGACTTCCCATATTCCCTGCAGTTGCTTGGCCCCCGCATATAGATTCTTGGCTGTCTGGGGCGGGGCGGGGAGCAGTTCTGGGGATTTGGGTGCTATGTGTCTTTCATCTCAGCCTTGTTTTGGCTTCAGTACCTCACAGCCCCTGCTCACCTCACAGGGAGTTCTCTCTGGTCAGCACAGTCTCCTCTCTTTTGGCAAAGACCAAAGGGCACCCCCAGGGTCATGAAGTGGCCATTGGCTTTTCTATTCCCCCAAATCACAGTGAGAGCGCACAGGGAAATGAGGAGCTCAGGCTACCCCTCATGAAAGGGGGATACAAGCCAGAGGTGAGTTCAAGACGGCAAACAGGTGCACACTCCTATCCCCCACGCTGTCCAAACCGCCACAGCCCAGCAAAGGCAAAGAACCTCAGAGCAGCCCCAGGTCCTCCGGGCAGGGGCCCCCTCTGAAGCCCACCTTCTGCATTTCCCTGTCTGCCACTTCCCAGGAGGAGTGTGCTGGAAATAGTCACTCATCTCAAGGAAAAGCAGTCACTGTTCAGGTGCTCTGACAATCCCAATGCAAAAGAATAGTTCAACATTGGGATATTCTCCAGGACCCAGGACCCACTCACCAACTCACACCAGCCACGAGCAACATGGTAGGAATGCAGAGCAGCTAGATCTGGCTGCCTTTTGAAGCCAGTGGTTTCCTGTCTTCCGGGGCTCAGGTTAGGGAATCTAGTCAGTCCTTGGGACAGTGTCATGCATCCTCAAAGATCAACAACTCTTTCTAAAATTTACACCGAGTAAGTGCCATTTATTTCCTCATTTCCTACTCATCCTTTAATGTTATGTGTTTAGCTCAGAGGCAGGCATTATGTAATAATGAGAATGTTTGCTTTTTTCCTTTTATTAAAATTGCTTTTGGTGGTGCTGAAATTTGAACTCAGAGCCTTGTATTGCTCAATAGATGCTCTACCACTTGGGCCACTCTTCCAGCCATTTTTGTGTTGGTTAGCTTTTGCGATTGGGTCTCCTTTATGCCAGGTTGTGTGGAAATCTTATTGCACACTGACTAACGTTCACGTGGCTGTATAGCTAGCTTACTGCATGCTGTATTGTGAATAGGGTGGAGATTTTTGACCAGGAGGAGGGGGAGGGTATTGAATCTGGAGGTCCAGAAAATCATAGTAAAAACCATCCCCTGGATTTAACACATTAAGACCCGTAAGAAACTTTCCTTGAGGTGGGAAGACTGTGGGTGGAGAAGGACACAGGGCTGTGAATAATGGGGCAGGGAATGTCGGAAATCCACATGGAGATAATCATTTCATGAATATTCAGTACTGTGAATGAATAGGCATATGGCTTCTCTGTATATACTTTTCAGTTACTCTGAGCTAATTATATGGTCTGGGGTAGGTTATACCCAGTTTCTTCTTTTGAAACTAGCTTTCCTCCTTCTATCTCTGTATATAGGCATCTTGAATGCTCGTTAGTTGGGGTGTTGGTTGGTAGTGATGTATAGTGTTTTTGGCTAGTGGCTATAAACAAACTCAAAACAGGAAATCTCTTATAGCTGTGAAAAACTCTGTGTAAGAGAGAAAGTCTCTACACAATCTCTGAAAAGAACTCCCTCCCTTACTCTGCTGGACTGGTGTAGCGGAGTCCCACAAACTGACGGCTCAAGCAGTGGGATCTATTGTCCCACAGTTCCTTCTGGAGGAAGGATGGATACTGTTGGTTCTTTTCCCAAGGCTCTGGTCCAGGGTTAGCTATACCTTGTCCATGTCCTTATGTCTTCTTCTCTTCTTCCTGACTCTGTTCAAACTTCCCCTTTAAGAACAAGAAACCCATCATACTGAACGAGGGCCTCATTTAAACTTGACCACGCTTTATCTTTTCATAGGACCCTGTTTCCAAATATTGTCACATGGTGACAAACTGGTAAGAGATTAAGGAACATCATTTGGGGAACATCATTCAGACTGTAGCAGTCATCTTCTGCAGCAATCTGTGTGGGTGGGTGGATTCTAGTTGTTTCCTGTGTTTGTTCAGGCAATTGTGGCAGTATTAGCATGTTTGCACCTGTGCGCCCTCATTTGGATTGAAGCAAGGCGTGGGTAACAGATCAAGAAGGGAACCAGGAAAGGACAGCTCCTCTCTGAGGAGTAGACAGAAGCTTGATCTCTTTGGAAGCGTTGTCTGACTCCACGTTGCTCTCCATCAGCTTCTTGTCTTGTCTGACCAGAAGGATGAGTGTCATGGTCGGTAAAAGGTTCTTTTGTGTGAATTTGGAATCTAGCTCTCTCCTTTTGTGCATCTGTCCCATAGGGAAGATCTGGAGCCCATTCTTTGGAGACCTCTGGGTACTTGGCCCAGTACTGCTCTCTTGGAGTGTCTAGCTGGTGGGCTCAGGCAGGCCAGCGGCTGAGCTCTGCTCATGAGATACTTATTAGTTGTTTTAGTATAAGACTTTGTATGCAGACTTTGAACTATCACCTAAAAGTAGATTTTTTGGATTACTGTTGGTTTTTTATTACCCACATTTCTTCCGTCTCCTAATGGCCGCAGGTAATTTGGAGGTGATGCTAAGTGGGTAGGGTACATAGTGTCTTCTATCATTTTGTTTTTCTGTGACCTTTGAGGTTTTGTTACTTTATCATGGCATCTCATTAGACAAATACTTGCCTGAGAAATCATTAGTCATGAAAACAGCAAAAGAAAAAAGAAAAAATTATTGTTATACCACAGAAATTCAGCGATCTCTAGGAGGGTCGACAGTCAGCATTCTCTTTCCACAAAAGTGCTTAAAGCACAAAGGCCTTTTGCCTTGAGCAGGTTGACTTTCTGTCCTTCCCAATTATACATTTTTCCCCTTTGCCTTGAGGGGACTTGTGCCCTGAATGTAATATTTCTGTTCACTAAGCTGGAATTATGACTGCACTAGGAATTATTAGTGTCCTTTGACTTCTGCACCAGAGAGTGTCTGTAGGTACCTTCTGATGAATGGAAAACTAGAATTGCAGAGGTGAAATATTTGTATTTTATTCACTCAAGATTTCAAGGACAGAAATCAAAGGTAGATGCATCCTGGAAGGAGAAGTCTAAAGAACTGGATGCGAGTCACTTAGAGTAAATAGGGACAATTATAATATTAGCCATGATTATTTGAAGAATTATGAGTAAATATTAGCCCTTTTCACATTAAGATACTTTGTAATTATATTAGGCTTGTCCAGAACCAATAGGACACGTACGTACATGTACACACACACACACACACACACACACACACACACACACACACACACACACACACACACACACACACACACACACACACTGAAGCCATACTATGCTTAACGGTATTCTGGTCAACAATTGGCTATATATATGATGATATTTCTATAGGATTACTGTGTCTAGTGATTCTGTGTCTGTTTTATTTTGTGTACATACATTTTCTGATGTTTACAAATGATGAAGTCACCCAATAAACATTTCTCAGAATGTTCTCTCTTGCAAGTGATGTATGAATTCCTTTATTTTACAGAATTGCAGAGAAAAATTAAGAAAACTATGCTATTTGCAATAACATTGAAAAATAAAATATCTAGAAATAAACTTAACTGAGGACATGAAAGATCTCTACAATGAAAACCATAAAATATTGAAGAAGATATTAGAAGATGGATCAGCAGAATTAACACAGTGAAAATGGCTGTACCACTAATAGCATTCTACAGATTCAAGGCAATTCCCATCAAAATTCCAATGTCATTCTACTAAACAGAAACAATCAGAAAACATCATACAGAAACATGATAGATTCCAAATAACAAATGCAATCCTGGATAGAGCAACGCTAGCATTATCACAATAATTGGCTTCAAATTATACTACAGAGCCAAAGCCACAATGTATATATCTATCTATCTGTCTGTCTGTCTATTTATTCAAGTATAGCATGGAACTAGAACCAACAACTGACAAGTTGAACAGTGAAATAAAAAATAGAAGATACAGAAATAACCCCCTCCCCCCATGCAACTACAGCCTTTTGATCTTTGACCAAAAGATTAAAAAACACAATTAGAAGAAAGGCTACTCTTTAAAAAAAATGGTGGTGTTGGGAGAATTGCATATCTGTATACAGAAGACTGAAACCTGACCCTTGTCTCTTGTACTAAAATCGAATCAAAGTGGACCAAAGTCCATAATTCAAGATGTGCAATACTGAAACTAATACACAAGGCACAGGGAAAACATTTCCTGAATGGACTCCAAGAGCTTGGCATATTAGAACAAGCATTGATGGAGGAGAGTGTATCCCGTTGAAAAATGTGTGCACATCAAAGGAAACAATTTCCAGAATCAAGACATGCTATAGAATAAGAGAAAATCTTTCTAAGCTAATCTTCAGGCAAGGGATTAATATCCAGAATATATAAAGAGCTTATAAAGGTACATACCGAAAGAACAAATCATCAGGTTAATAATTGAGGAATCACATTGAACAGATAGTTCTCAAAAAAGAACTATGAATGTTTACTACACACAAAAAAAGTGCTGAACATCTTTGAGATGCAAATCAAAACTCCACTGAGATTCCGTGTCACCCCAATGTCCATCATCAAGGAAACAAGCCACAGGATGTGAGGATAAAGGAACCCTTATGTATGTTGACATAAATTAGTTCAGTGACTATCAAAATCAGTATGGAAATCTTGCAAGAAACTAAAAGTTGCACTACCATATGATCCTACCACAATACTCCTGAGCATACACCAAAGGCGCACAGTACTCTTGGACATATTCCTGAAGGCACACAATACTCCTGAGCATATACCCTAAGAACACAGTTCTCCTGGGCATATCCTTGAAGACACACAAGTCAACATTCAGGGGATTTGTGTGCCTTAATATTTGCAGCCACATTCTTTCTAATAGCTGAGATATAAAGGCAGCCTAGGTGGCCAACAGCTGCTGATGGGATAAGGAAATATAATACATACATACAGTGGAGAATTGTTCACCATGAAGAAAGACGCAGTGAGATTATTTGAGGAAAATGGAAACTGGAGATCATCATGTTAAGTAAGATCAACCAAGCTCAGAAAGACAAGTAATCCCATATTTCACTCATGTGGAATCTAGACCTAAAAATAATATAAAATGTCATGATTATAAAAAAAAACACTTCCTTTTCACAGTGGAAGATTTGGTAACCCATGGGTAAGAGGAAAGAGACATTATAGAAATACATAATATATGTTATATATATGTATAATATGCATTATGTTATATATAATTGTGTATATTTATATATAATATGTATTACATTTACATACTATATATACATTATATAATAGTAGATACTTATATAATATGTATTGTATTTATATAGTAAATTATGTTATATATATCATATATAATAACTTGATGAAACACATCAAAACCAATAAAAAGTATTGGGGAGGCAGGAAAGGGTTAAGAAAGTAACATAGATGAGGCAAATTTTATCCAAGTACATGATATGCATGTTGGAAATGTCACCATGAAATTCATTTGTTAATTAGGATAATAGAAATTTAAAAAGGAAATAGGATCTAAGAGCAAAATGACGGCACCTTTATCGTTTTTATTCCCAGGTTCTCAAATCCTTTTTGTGAGCTGAAGGTAGATAGGGTTGTCCTTTAATGACATAGCACATGTCAGACATTCTGATCTTCCCTGCGGTTTGGACTTGGTGAGGTTGCCGGAGCAACCTGCAGCTTTGAGCTGTTTTTGCTGATCAAGTCGATCCGGTCTCCTGGGAGACGGTGCTGTGGTCACCAGAAGGTCAAGAACCACCAGGCACCGAGCCTGACCTACTTACACAGGCTTGCCAAAGGGGCTTCCATTTAAAGCTGCTCCAGGGTATGTTCCATGGTGACATGCTCCCCTGTGCCTTTTCTTGTTGCTGTCATGTTATTTGAAATGCCAGCACTGAGGATTTGTTTGCACAGTGGAAAACTTCATAGTACAAATCCATTTGTGATGGCAAGTGGATCTCTGTTAGGATATGTTAGCGTAAATCAATTACATAAGTGCTTTGTAAGACATTTATTTTGCCCAGTGTTTCATCAGCATCAAGGATTTAAAGAACTGTTTGATCTTTCCTTTACTGAAATTCCTTTACAAGAGTGATGGATGGGTTTACCAAAATTTACTGTGAAGCTAACCTGATTACTCTGAACTATTTGTAAGAGGATTAGGCTATTCATGGGAGGATAGATTCTAATCCCTTGACTAATATTTTGGCCAATGTAGGACAATTCTTTTTGATTATGAAAATTGGTTAGTAACCATTTCAGTATGCTCCATCCTTTTCTGGTCACAACAAGCAGGATTTAAATGTTTCTGTTGGAACTTGCTTGTAGATTAGCTCCATATCCTGCCATGTGGCAGGGAGACCAAGGCCTAAAAGGTTCTTTTGTTGTTGACATTTGCAAGGGACTCATTATATCCAAGTGTTTCCCGTTATTTAATCAAGTTTGAATGCAGAAGATGGAGTGGGGTGGAGCTTGTGGTCATTGCTGATGGATGTGAGCTTGGCCTGGGAATTTGGTTTGCAGGTTAAGATTTACAATCTTTTCTCTCTCACATTTTTTTTGCCTAAAAGAAAAGAACCTTGTTTGTGTTTATTAGCATCCTCATGCTAAAATTTACAAAAGAATCTATATGTCAGAAGAGCGGTTGGTTAATATCACTTCTTAAGCTTACGGGGATGTCTTACAGATTTATAGTCTTAATTTTGGATGTAAAGGTTCTTGATTTGATTTTTTTTAAAAAGCCTGAGAGCAAAGGAAGGGGTGACATTGTCCATAAAAGAAGTGTACTCATTACCTGACTTACTGTAACCCCTCTGTATATCACCCTTATGATAACAATAAAAAAAAGCACAAACTTGAGGGTATATTTGTACTAAAGAAAGCCTGGAATGTGAGTTGTTTAGCAGAATGTTAAGCATTCATCACTGAAATCAGGCCCTTTCCTCTACTCTCCCTCTCCTTTTCTCTCCTTTCCCTTCCCTGCCCTTCCCTTCCTTCCTTCCTTCCTCCTGCAATGCTAGTACTTGCTAGGCAGGTGTTCTACCACTTGAGCCACATACCCAGCCCTCTCTGCTTTAGTTCTTTTTCAGGTAAGGTTTGTGTTCATTCCCAGGCTGTCCTGGACAGTGATTCTTCTAATTATGCTTCCGTAGCCGAGATAAGAGGGTGATGACACCATTAACAGCTTTTATTGGTTGAGAAGGGGTCTCACAAAGTTATTGTCTTGGGGCTGATGTTGAATTGTGATGCTTCCAATCTCCCCCTTCTGAATAGGCAGAAGTAGAGATGTTGTACCACACCTCGGTGGCACATCGTTTTTGGCTCTCTTTCTTTCAGTACCCTTTTCACTTCTACAGTACCATCTGGGTCCAACAGTGAAATACGTGGCTACAAACAGCAATCCAGTTTGTTTCTACAAATTCCCTTAGCTCCATTCTATCCACTATTTATTTTACATTTTAAAATCTTTAAGTAGTTGTACAAAGGACTTGCCATTTAACAAAGCAGTTTATAAATACAATATATCTTGATCAATGTTACCCCTTTCAATATTCTCACCCATCCCTCCCCTACCCACATCTTCCCTCATTCTTGTTAATTTTGTAGGATATACGTTGTACTCTTGTCTGCATTTCCCCCTCTTCTCTTCTTAATTTGTTTACTCCTCTCCCCTTTCAAAGTGTTTATTTTTTTGAACTTTGATTTTTGTCTTTCTAAAAAATTATACTATTTTAGTTCTCCCTTGAGTCTATCATATTTGAGTTAACGTATTTGTATACATGCTATTCAGTGTATTTACATATAAGTTTATAAGCTAAATCAAGCTTCCATCTATGAGAGAAAACATGCAACTTTCTACATCTGATTTATTTCACCAAAATATACAAAAAAAACAAAAAATTTTAACGTTCCTGCCAGGCATCAGTGGCTCATGCCTGTAATCCTAGCTACTTAGGAGGCTGAGATGTGAGGATCAAAACCAGCCTGGGCAGGAAAGTCCATGGGACTCTTTTATCTCTGTTACTAAACTACTCAGAAAAAGCCAAAAGTGGTGTGCTGTGGCTCAAGTGGTAGAGCTCTTGCCTTGAGCAGAAGCGGCTCAGGGACAGTACTTAAGCCCTGTGTTCAAGTCCCAGGACCAGCAAAAATATTTTTAAAAATATTAAACCCTTCTAAAACCAACAATCTAATTAACAAATGGACTAGTGAGTTAGAGATATCTTCTCAGAGGAAGAAGTAAAAATGGTCAATAGACACATGAAGAAATGCTCAACACCTCTGGCCATAAAAGAAACAAAAATCAAAGCAACATTGAGATTCCACCTCGCCCCAGTTAGAATGACCACTATTAAGAAATCTAATAATTACAGATGTTGGTGGGGAAGTGGTCAAAAGGGAATCCTAATACACTGTTGGTGGGAATGTAAGCTTATTCAACTACTCTGGAGAATAGTATGGAACTTCCTCAAAAAATTAAACAGAATGACCCTATGATTCAATAATTCAACACCTGGGCATTTTTCAAAAAGATTACAAACCAGGATACAGTAAAGCCACCAGCACCATGTTCTTTGCAACACTATTCATCATAGCAAGGTATGGAATTAGCCCAGATGCCCATGAATGGATGGATGGATAAAAAATGAGGTACATATACACAATGGAATTTTACTTATCCATTAGGAAGAATGATATTGTACCACCTGTCCATTTTGACACTGCAGTGGCATTATGTTTCTAAAATAAAAGCCATGCTTTCTTATTTCCTAAACCTCTTTAAATGGCTTCCTATCAGTCTTCAGATAAAATCCAGACTCCTTTACGGTGACCTGTGAGGTCCCTGTTATTGCCCTCAGGTAAGGTCTGCAGCTTCCTTTCCCTCTTGTCTCCTGCTGCTCTTACTTGGCTTCCTGAACAAATGCTTGCCAGGGCAGAACTTGCATGCTCATCTGCAAGTGATTGCTTGATCCTCTTTCCACTCCACCCCTTAAACTTGACCTGCTGACACCTCTTCACCAGTCAGCTCGCACAGTGGCTATGTTTCTTTCCATTAAATGTTGATATACAAAATTGTGCCTGTTTATGGGGGTATAGCACAATGTTTTAATGCATGTATACATTGTATAATGGTCAAATAAATTGGCATATTGATCACTTCAAATATTATTTCTTTGTGTTAGGAGCCTTCAAAATCCTCTCTACTGTTGTAAATATGCATTTTTTCTTAACTAAAGTCACTCTGCTGTGCTACAGAGTACTAGGCTGTAGTTCTATTGGACTGTACTTTCATACCTATTATCCTGTCCTTCCTCCCCGCTTCTCTCTGGCATACACTGTTTTACTTTCTTGTTCTATACGACCATCTTTTCTGCTTCCACCTGTGAGTGGAAACATGTGGTGCTTATCTTCCTGCACCTGGCTTATTTCACTTAGTGTTCTCCAGGTCCACCCATGTGGACAGACAGGATTTCACTCTATTTTTTTCAATAGTTGGGTCTGAACTCAGGGTCTTGCACTTGCCAGGCAGGTGCTCTTACCACTGAGCTATGCCTCCAGTTCTTTTTGTACTGGTTATTTTCAAGATAGAGTCTTGCCTCTTGCTAGGTAGGTATCTAGGCTATGATCCAGCTTAGATCCAGCTTAGAGTCTGTCATAGCTAAGACAACAGACATGTACCACTACAGTTCTTGTGAACTCTTCTGCGTGGGCTGTCTTTGAATTGTAATCCTCCCTAATCTAAATAATCCAAGTAGCTAGGATTGGAGATGTGGCCTACAGGTGTCTGGCTTGGATTTTATTCTTTTTAGAGCTGAATAATGTTCCATTGTATGTATGTATGTATGTATGTATGTATGTATGTATGTATGTATGTAATATTTTCTCTGTTCACTTGAACATCTATGTACCTTGATGCATCATTGACCCATCTAGATTGATTCTGTCTTGGCTATTATGAATAATACCAAGGGGAAGGGGACAGTGGAAGAAAAGAAGGTTAATATTTACTTAAATTATTCTGTGATTCCCAAGCATAAGCTACACATATACTCTTGGTTCCTGACTTTTCAAGTTCATAAGAGATCTCTTCTTGGCAATCACCTCAAGTCTGAGGTGGTCATTTTCTTTTTTATCCAAAATATAGGTAGTGAGTCTTTACAATGTGTTGGTACTAGGCAAGGTGCTGAAGTACATAGGTCAAAGCAGACACAGTTCTGTCCTCCAGGAGCTTAGAGTTTTTAGAAGAGGGAAATATTGAACTCCTATTTGAACAATCAATTATTCCCTTTCAGTGGTGCAACAGAGATAAAATACTGAGGAGATGTAGGAAGACCTACCCCAGACTGCAGGTTCAAGAAGTGTGCTTACAAAAAACAGCATGGAAGCTCCTCAAAAAGGAAAAAAAGAACTGGGAACAGCATGACTGGGTGTTCACATCAACAAAAGGAAATCAGTCTGTTAGAGCAGCTACATTCCCGTGTTTACTGCCCCAGCTCCTGGTGTAGAGCTTAAAAACTCCCTGGCATTTCCTGAGGGATAGGGGTAGATTTGAGCTCACATTTTTGTTGTTTCAGTCAATTTTATAAAAATGGACTCACACTAACATATATGGTATTCTGTGATATAAACTTTTTTATTTTTTGGTATCAAGTACTGTGGCTTAAACTCAGGGCTTGGACACTGCCCCTGAACTTTTTTTTTTTGCTCTGGGCTAGAGCTCTGCACCTGAGCCATATCTCCATGACTAGCTTTTTGGTAATTAATTGGACATAAGAGTTTCATAGATTTTTCCTTCCCAGGCTGGTTTTGAACCAGGATCTTAGATCTTAGCCTCCTAAGAATCAAGATTACCGAAGTGAGCCTTTAGCATCTGCTGAATAGAGTCCCTCAAGCTGGCCATTTGCTGAGCTCAAGAATTTAAAAATATGCAGTGTATTTACTAAATACGTAGATGTAATTATGTTAAGAAATTCACAATGAGAAGGTTATTCTGGTTTACTCATATGACCCTAATGTATCCACAAAGTCATTATAAGGAAACAAGATGGGCAGTCAGAGGGAGGGTGAGTCAGAGCGAGCCTGGAGACAGTCCTGGCTGCGGTGAGAGGGGAAGGGGCTGTGCACCAAGGTATGCAGGAAGTTTCTAGCATCTTGTAAGGGAAAACCAAAATAGCCTTCAGAAAGAGCTCAGTTCTGGCACTTTTATTTGGGTCCAGAGACACACTTAACTTTTTAACCTTTCTACGTTGTATTAGGATTTGAATGCAGGGCTTTTTACCTAGACTGGCATTTTTTTTTCTTCCAGTCCCAGCCTTGGATTCAGGGCCTGGGTGTTGTTCCTGAGCTCCTTTTGCTCAAGGCTAGCACTCTACACTCGAGCCACAGCGCCTCTTCCAGCTTTTTCTGTGACTAACTGGAGAAAAGAGTCTCAGGGACATTGCTTCCAGGGCTGGCTTTGAACCGTGATCCTCAGATCTCAGCCTTGTGAGTAGTGAGGATTACAGGCGTGAGCCACCCGTGCCCCGGGAGGCTGGCACTCTTAGTGCTGAGTCATGCTTCCAGCACAACTTTTTTTTGTTAGTTATTTTTGAGATAGAGTTTTTCTCCTTGCTTGGGCATACCTGGGCACAATCCACGTATGTGCTGGGTTTGAACCTGGATCTTCCTAATCTGAGCCTTGTAAATCTCTAAGATGAGAGGTGAGGGCCACAGTCAACTGACCAAAGCTCATTTAACTTTTGACCCCAAACCAAACGGCAAGCAAACAAATTTGCATTATTTTTAAGCCTCTACGTTTGTACTAATTTGTATAGGAAACTAAAATAATTTTCCTCCTTGAAATACATAATAAGCACTTTACAGGCCCACAATACATTATTTTGTCTCTAGTTTCAATGTCACCAATGATTTTTCCACCAGAGAGCAATACTATAATTTATTTATTGAACTATGGCTGAGAGTTTCATATTTTTTATTTTTGAGATAGCACACAGTACTGTAAGTAAAATCCTGACACATGGCCTTAGACTTGTGGGGAGTGTGCACATTTAGAAGGTTGTCCACACCCACTGACATTTGATTGGGAGATGTAGACTTCCCATGTAAATTAGGTGGTAAGCAGGTGGCCCAGTCCTTTCCTGTGCAAAGACAGCTGAAGGAGAACTTTCCGTTCACATTTGAACGCACTATTTGCTATTGTCTATCTTCAGCAAGGAGAAAAGGGGTTGCTAACACAGGAAGTACTTTATAGACAGCCAGCTGTAGGCAGCTGTCTAGGCAGTCATGAGCAGTAGAAATGGATGTCTTGGAACAAAGCTGGTGAAAGCCCTTGACCCATAAGTCGCCTGCACTTAGATACAGTATACCAGCTTGTCCTGGGATGCACACGTTTGTCCCCCTCTGACTAGGGATGTATTCCGGGCTGTTGTGGGCATGCACCGCCAGCAGCTGCATACTGGCCCGTAGGGCTGTGAACATCCAATATCACTTGTTACCCACATTAAACATTCATCCCTCCACACTCTATCATTTGAAAATTAAAAACCCTCCTGGAGTCAATCAGGGACAAAGGATTCATGTGGCAAGGATATTGCACTGGGAAAGGTAGCAATACAGCCTGAGTTTTAACAAGTTCAAGTTTTAATTTGGAAAACAATGGACTATGGGCTGACCATCAATGTCATTATTCACTTCAAAAGAAAAATACTAAGATTAACTCAGAAGTGCCCAGAATGAGAAGGTAAAAGAGGAGAATGAGATAAGGAAAAAGAGAAATAGAAACTCAAGGGCACAGGAGAATGTGTTAGGACAGCATTTGACAAATCCTAAATATTCTTTCATTTATTTATTTATTTATTTATTTATTTATTTATTTATTTATTTATTTATTTATTTATTGCTGGTCATGGGGCCTGAACTCTGGGCCTGGGCGCTGTCCCTCAGCTCTTCATCTTAGGCTAGTGCTTTACCACTTGAGAGCGCCACTTCCGGCTTTTTCTGCTTATGTGGTGCTGAGGAATCAAACCCAGGGTGTCATGCATGCAAGGCAAGCACTTTACCCCTGAGCCACCTTCCCAGCCCCAACAAATCCTAAATATTCTAAAATAGGCCATGGCTCTGTATCAGGCTATGGCTCCATGTACAGTGAGGTATGTATATTGCTCTGATATTGTAGACAAGTACTAGGGTAATTATTACCAACCATGGACATATGACAAAGGCCACCGATAAAGCACTCTTTTATCTCAAAAGGTGAAGATCTGTAATACAAATACAAATAAAACTGGATATACATTATACATAGGGGAAGACCTGTGTTTGTGGCCATCATAACAAATGAATATATGTTTAATAGATTGAAAGTATAGAAATGTATCTTCTTACAGAATGGAGGCCAGAAGTTGAAAACTAGGCTGGTGGCAGGGCTCTAAGAGAGAATTCTCCCTAGATTTCTCCATCTTGTGGTGGCCTCTCATCAGGTTCACTGGCTTGTGGCAGGTTCATACCAGTCTATGCCTTCATCTTCATATTCCTTCTTTCTGTCTGTCTTAGTTTTCTCCTTTTCTCCCCCGGCCCCTTGGAGGATACTGGTTGTATCAAGGGTTTACCAGGGTAAACCAGGACAATCGCACCTTGGGACTTCTAACATAGTCACATCTGCAATGATCCTTTTTCCAAATAAGTGTACTTTCACAAATTCTAGGGATGAAGAGTGAGGAAGAGCTTTTTTGGTGCCACCATTCAACTTACTACCCTCTCCCCGGCATTAACTATCTCTCCACGGGAGGCTGATGTGGGCAGAGTAGGGAGTATCTGCTTGTCTTTCTTGCTTGAAAGACTGAATATACAAACAGCCAATGACCACACAATAGATAAGGAAAGAACATTAATTCACCATCCGTAGGCCTACCTAGGAGACCATTCTGTTTTATCTACTGTAGTCCCAGGAAGCTAGTCTTCTCTCTATGTCAGACTCACAGAAAGTCAAATGACTCTCTGTGTATGAGTCCATTTCTTCCTTACTGTAACAGAATGCCTGAGGCAGGAGAACTATAAAATCAAAAGGTCTGTCTAGCTCATTTTAGAGACTGAAATCCCAAACAGCACCATACAGGCTCTGGGAAGGCCCCATGGCAGATGGCAGGAGTACATGTGGGAAGGAAAGATCACGCGCCCAAACAGGAGGCCAGACAGCTGTGTTTCTCTTCCACCAAGGGGTTCCACACTCCCGTAGACCTTCCACTTGGCTCTACCAAATTAAAGGTCCCACATCCTAACACACTTCCCACACGGAGAGCCCAGATCAATGCATGATCTCCTCGGGACACACGTGAACCACATCCAAACCAGTGCACTGATGCCCGTGACGGCCAGCCCCTCATGGGCAGAATGCGATTCACAGCTTCTCTGGGGTTCTTCCCCTACTTCTAACCAGACAAAGCCAAGTGCACCCTCCGCCAGTCACCTGGGCTGCCCTTTGTTTATCAGTCCACACAGGGTTTCCTTATATCAACAGCCTCCAATCAGCCTCCTCCTACTCTCTGCCAGCACCTCCTGCCAGGGCACAGTGAAAGCCTTCCTCCCTTCCCTCCCCTCCCCTCCTCTCTCCACCCCTTCCTTTTCCTTCCCTTCCCTCCCCCCTCCCTCCTTGACTCCTTCCGTCCCTCCTTCCTTCCCCCCTCTCTTTCTTTCTCTCTTTCTCTCTCTCTCTTTCTTTCTTTCTTTCTTTCTTTCTTTCTTTCTTTCTTTCTTTCTTTCTTTCTTTCTTTCTTTCTTTCTTTCTCTCTGTCTCTGTCTCTCTCTGTCTCTGTCTCTCTGTCTGTCTCTCTGTCTCTCTGTCTCTGTCTCTGTCTCTGTCTCTGTCTCTGTCTCTGTCTCTCTCTCTCTCTCTCTCTCTCTCTTTCTTTTGCTGTGAAGCCCTTCTTTCCCCAGCCTGTCTCCCAGCGGTGTCACATGCCGGTGGTGATGGTAGACTCCTTTGCTCTCATGGACACTGAGTAAAGAGCAGTGTTTGTTCCCCTGTAATTAGGTCTGTCATTCCAGCGAGTAGGTACTTTTCTTCTTCTGTCTTTAGGCGGATACCCTCCTTAAAACTCCCTTTCCACCCCTCGCAGTATTTTCTCTGCTCCCAGGATGGAGCCATGTCACACATCAGGGCTGGGTGTCAGTGCATAGTTTGACTTGGGGTCTAGGATAAACAAAGGGTTTAGTGGCCCAATGCCACCGCGGTGTGGACAGCAGCAGGACAGTCTTAGGACACGCCACAGAAACCATTCAAAGGTCACTCCTCAAACTGCTCTTTTAAAACACATCATTGTGCAACCATACGTTTTATAAGTTGTGTTACTATAGAATAGTCTTCCTTTTCTGGTGCCTGAATAGAATTTCCTTTGGGATATTCCAGTATTTATTTTTACTATCCTAATTATGGTGGACTGAGGCACATTAGGAGTAAGAGTCCCTCTCTCTCTCTGCGTGTGTGTGTGTGTGTGTGTGTGTGTGTGTGTGTGTGTGTGTTCTGAGGTTTTAACTCAGGACCTGGATGCTGTCCCTGAGCTTTTATGCTCAAGGTTAACACTCTATCACATGAGTCACAATTCTATTTCTGGCTTTTTGGTAGTTAACTGGAGATATTAGTCACACAGACTTTGTTTCCTGGGCTGGCTTTGAACTATGATTCGCAGATCTCAGCCTCCTGAATAGCTAGGATTGCAAGTGTAAACCACCAGCATCTGGTTAAGAGAGACTTTTTTTCTTTCTAGAATATGTGTGTGATTACATAATGCTAGAACAGGAGGAGTTAACTAGAAGGAATTCATTTCTATCGGGACAGATCAGATGTGTGAGAGAGAAAAGCATGAAATAGTGGGAGAATGAGAGAGAGGCCAGGCAATGTAACAGAAATAGCACAAACCTGCGCACAGGGAAACTGGGGATGTAGAGCAGGGGGCTGACTTATAGGGCCCTTATAGTTTCCTTCTGCTCCATAATTTATGCTCTGGTACTACTTTGACATTTGCTTGGTGAGGTATTAATTCTGGACCTTGGTTTTTTCATATGAAAGCTCCCTGTTTTCACTAAAAACCCTTCCAGAGTGATTGACTGATGGGTTCTAACAGCCAGCTCCTGGGGACCGTATATAGCTTTTCCCAAGTGTCACTTGGGGCAGCACAGGGCCTGGCCAGGCACTATTTTTGACCCACATTGTTCTAGATGACATCAACTTTATTAGATTTGCATGCTGGGGTCTGTATTTCACTTTGAAGACGTTTTCAGTTAGCCATATGTTGTGCAAACGCTGAAGTTGCAGGAGGTAAAGGACTGGCCCACCTGACATGGGCTCGGCCTTTTCCACAATAGTCTCGCTGCTTTTCCTCCAGCTTCCGGTTCCAGGCCGTGTGAAATGTAACAATGGTGCTGCTCTCTCACCTGCCTCTAAGGTGTTTGAACCCACCTAGGGGCTTCTCTAGTCACTGCTGGTTAGGAACAGAGTGGAAATGAGCACAGGTTTGAGGCAACTGATTTTGCAGCACCCCTGGGGGAAGTCGTAATTAATTCTGCTCTCACAGATAAAAAGCTGGAAATGCAGACTATTTCAAGGACACCCACCATGAAACAGAGTGGGTCATGAGGAGAACAAGACTACAAGTCTCCAGCCTAACATGACTGACCCCTTTGTGAACCGCTGGCCTTTGAATTCCGCTCTGTTGCTTCTGTCTGAGAGAGCATTTGGGCTCCAATTGCTATTTATTTTTTTTGTTGCCATTAGACTCACATTTGCCTCTCTTCTATTGCTGGTAGCATTATAGCGTGGAAATTTGTGCCCCAGGAGCAAGTGAAATCGAAGACAGGGCCAGAGCCCCCCGTCCCTGCAGGTGCGCGTGGTAACCTGGCCCTCCTGACAACCGGGGTCTCAGCCAGGCTCATTGGAGTCACTGGTGGTAACCTAGCAGGGCTCATTGACATCTCCAACCATGATATCACTAAGAATGGACCATGAAAAGAAAGGATCTGTCTCCCGGACCTGTCACACATGACCACAAATCCAGGGGGTTAAAAATAACACACATTTGCTCTGGAGATTGCTAAAATCAAGCTTGTCACCAGGGACGGGTCCTCTGGCAGCTCTGTGTCTGGGAGGGATAAGAGTCCGTTCAGCCCAGCGGGCTCTGCCCAGAGCACTGGGAGTGAGTCTATGTACACGGGGCCATCCTATGCCGATGCTACTGAGCTGCCTTTGAGGGCACTTGGTGGTGCTATAAGGTGAGACCATCCGGAGGCCTGAGATCTGCGTGTGCCCTCGTCACCACAGGTGTGCTCAGCCTCCTGCTTCAACCGCCCAGCCTGTCTGAGGCACCTTGGTCTCCCAAAAGAAGGTGGGGCCAGAGGATGTGTCCGTAGGCTGGCCTGACTCTTGCCTCCACCCTGAGGTAGGAATACAGGGGCTAGCCTCCCACCAGCCATTTCTCCAACTGCTGCACCCCACTCTGGGTCACAATTCCCAGCAATTACAGCCACATGCAGAGAAGCCATTGTCTGGAGACACAAGGGCCACTCTTTCTTACTCTCCTACCCGCTGGCGCTGGCGGTGGGAAAGAATGCTTGATGAAGGCCACGGGTTGGGCAGTTGTGCTGTGGGGAACTGAAAGGCACCGGTGGGCTGTGTGATGTGGAGGGTCTTCACCCTTCTACCCTCACCCGCCGCTCCCTGCTGCCCCAGCTCAGCAAAGAACGCCTCTCACACAGCCTCTCTGTTCCTATTTTCTTACCCCCGTCCACTTTCTAACCCTATAATTTTGCTTAGTCATATGGAGGAATTATATATTTTTCTTCTCTTGGTGAGACAAAATCGAAAGCATAAAACACACAGGACCAGAAGCAAGTCCATTCTGAACCACTGGCTGAGAAGAGGTGCCAGGCATTGTCACCTCTAAGGGTAGCACAGTCTTGTCCTGTGGTAAATTAGCGATTAGTTGAACGAGCACAGGGACTTCGGGGGTCATCCCCTTCAAATCGCTGTGCACGCCTCTTCCCTTCCTCCCTCTCCTTCCCGCGTCCTCATCCTCTTCTTCTTCCTCTTCCTCCTTGGTCTTCTGCAGCCAGGCTCCATTCACCAGGAGATGAATACATTCTTTCTTCAGGTTGCAGTGTTGATGTCTTGGTCATTGCCACTGGAACTCTACTCGTTATTGTTTGTTTCATGGCAAAAGGGTGTTTTCTTAGAACATTTCCAACTAGACTCCTGATAATGGCTTTGAGGGCCGGCTGGGGAGCCAGCACAGCTTGTGGCCTGGTTCTCTGGGACAATGCACCCCAGGTCCAGCAGGAGCCTCCAATACCAATGGCTGAAAGTTGAGTGGGTGGTAGTGGCGGACTGTAATTCCACATTTTTGAAATACAGTAGCAACCTTTTTTGTCAGTCAGTTTGGAGTCATTGTGACAAAGTATCTGAGATAAACAATTCCAAAGGAGAACACATTGATTTTGGCTTCGGTCTCTGGTTGCTCATCTGCATTGCTTTACGCCTGAAGCACCACGGTGTATCACGGGAAAGGCATCTACCAGACTCGATTGCTTTCCTCATGGTGATCAGAAAGCAGTGAGGTGGGGGAGGCTGGACCAAGGTCCCAGTATATTTTTCAAGGGCATGCCTTCAGCGGCCTACTTCTGCCAACTAGGCCCTCCTTCCCTCGTCACCACTAGCTCCTGCCAGTGCCACCCTCCCCCAGCCCCTCCCCATGGAATCCCAAGCCTTCAACACATGAGCCTTGGGAGGAATTCCAGGACAAATGGTATCACCTTTAATGAACCCACCATTTGGATAAATTAAGGAAAATATACCCAAGAGAGGAGTAGCTTTTGACACAGACTGTTCAGAAATATTCAGATACCTCATGACAGAGCAGAAAACCTTCTTTGGTACCACTGAGATTTGAACACAGCACCTTGTGTTTGCAGTACAGGAGCTCAGCTGCTTTGCCAAACTCTCAGCTGAGAACTTCATCTTGCTGAAAGCTTACATGTGACAATGACAATTACAAGTCTCTCTTCTTCCTCTCATTATCTCAGTACTGGTGCTGGTGCTGTATTTCTGGGCACAATGACCACAGCAACTAATCCCACCCTGAGTTTGATTATGATGCACTTATTTTAGGACGTCCAGGTCTAGCACAAGTCCCTGAGAATGACTGAAGGACCTCTCAGCACGAGAGGCCCTGGAGCTGCCTCTGCTCTCCCCAGCAGTGCCCCATGGCCTCTGCTCTGGTTTGGGCCAACCATCCACTTCCCTCCGCTGTCTTCACTTGCTAGAGACACCAGAGCCATTCTGCTTAGCTCTGCTTCCCCTCAGAGGACACAACCTCTGAGTCACTAGGGAGCTAAATAGTGATGGTGTGCATGCCCTACATTAGAATTTGGTGAATGATTTAATTGGAAAAACAGTCCAGGTAGATGTAAATAAGTTATGGATCCTGAAATGGGTTATATTGGCTATCTAAGTGGGTCCTAAATATCGTTATAAGACACATACAAAGGAGAAGCAGACATAGAGGGGAAGGTAATGTGGAGATGGGGTCAGATTCAGCATCATTAGGGAATTGTAAGGGGCCACTGGCTATATGTAAGTTCAGGAACAGATTTCCCTTCTTCCCCCACCTCCCCAGAGTTTCAGGACAGAGAACGGCCTAACAGAGAACAGCCTAACTCCTTAATTTGGACTTCTGACATTCAGTATGGTAAGAGAATAAGTAGGCGTTGTTTTAAGGCATCAAGTTTGTGGTAATTTGTTATGGTAATTCTAGGAAATGAGCACAGCAACCCATTCAAAATGGCAGACATCATAGAAGATATTTAGGGCAGTGGAACTATTGTGGTATGACACAAAACTATGGCACATAGATATCTCCTGTATGATCTGGGACTATATGCCATATCCAATCCATAGGATGCTCGTAGGGTTGATCCCTGGTATAAACTGCAGGCCTGTGTGGTAATGATATGAGTGTTGGTTCATTGATTGTAACTGAAGTACCATTGGTATTTGATGCTGACAGTAGGGAGGCTGTGTATGGGTGGGAGCAGAATGTGTATGGGAAATCGGTAATTTCTACTCACTCTTACTATGAAACTAAAACTTCTTAGAAAAACATAGTCTCTTAAATCATCTGAATTGCTTCTTTTTCCTTTCTCTGATGAAGGAAGGACACAACATGAGACAGACCATCATCACCATGCTTTTCTATGTCTCTCCCTCGAGGGACTTGGTTGAGACTCACACAGCTGCACCGACCATGGGTGCTACGGCGCCCTTCACTCCTGGCTAGTCCCTGTGAGCTGGGGTGGTGGGCCAGGTGTGTGTTTCCAGCAGGTGATACTCTGGTCAGCTGGGCAGTGAGGGCTTCATCCTGAAGGCCTCTAGATATGAACTTGAGAATTCACAACACCATTCACACACCAATCCTGGAAACAAGCTCAAGGGCAGATAACTTCAACCAGCAGAGCTTTGATCTGATCTCTCCTACAAGATTTATCCCAAACTTGGAAAAGTTGCTTCACCACCCCAGGCTTCAGTCTTGTCGTCTGTCACCCACCGCCTCCCTGGAGTGCAGAGGTGTTATTGGGCTTTGATTCATATGTGATCGGCCAGCCCTGCTCTGCTGAAGGAGTAGACCAGAAATAGTCCTTTCTCGATCGGTTTTCCAACAAGCATAGTTTGTTGTGAATGACACAACTCCAGAGTCTGCTCTGTTCTGAAGGAAAGACATTAAAAAGACCTCCCAGACAGATGGATAAGGAGGTTTTTAGGTTGAAATGGTGGCTCTTCTTCCTTTCCTCCACCCCAAGGACCAGCCACCAGTGCAATGTGATGCAGATGGACTTTTGCTGTGGAAGGCTTCAGTCAGCTGTTAATGACAATTCTCTGGCAAATGTTGTTTATATTGAAAATATAGAAAGGTCCTTGATAAGCCTTTCCTTGTGGGCTTGAGCTCAAATTTAGGGGGAAATTCATACATGTTGCATGGAACATTCTTGCCATGAAAATTTATATTCTGTTTATCTGAAATTCTAATGTCACTAGATACCCATATTTTATCCCTCCGTCCCTCCGTTGCCATCACTAGCTTTGTTAAGGCAGTCCCATTTGCTCTTCTGGTTGATTAGACAGCAACAAAAGACCATCAAATCAAGACCTCCCACGAAGTGAGAGTTGTGAGAGAAGGTGCCCCTCTCCTCTCCTCTGGGATGCGTTTATGCCTTGATGAGGGAATTGGATGCTCATGCATTTCCATTTCCGTGCCTCCATGGGCAGGCCGCTCTGTCCCTGCGTGTTCTGTCCTGTGGATCATTTTACTTTCCAGCCTTAAGTAGAAGGGACCTTCCTGGCCTCCCATTCATTCATCTTCCTTTCCACTGAACTAAAATTACTCAGCTAAGCCCCTAATGATTGTATTTGCATCTCTTTATTAAAATTGGGGTCAGCTTTAACATCTGTGAGCCATGTTCTGATTTAATTAAGATACACTTGGTTTGGTCCACACCACTTATAAATTTTAATTAAATTGCACATATATTAGACTGAACTATTATATAAGAATTCATATATTTGATAAGAAATATAATTGTGTTGGAAATGCTATAGTTTTATGTTTGGAAATCTCAATTTTTATAAGAAGTCATTTTAGGTGGACTATAGTCTCAAGCATCCAAGAGGCTGTTTCTAGCTTTGATTTGAATCCATATTCATATCCTTTTTTTTTTAACTGAAAGATATTCATCATTCTTTCAAATAGCTATGGAAGGCCCATTAAGAACTGGGCACAGTGCAAGTTGTCATGTTGGAAGCTCACATCTGCTGTGTCAAAATTGTCTCCTTGAGTTAAATGTTCACATGTGTATGTTTTCTTTCAATTATTCACTTGCATGTTCAACTCTTTGGGTATGTAGAGAAAAATCTGGGTAAAGGTGTCTAAACTATTTCATTCAAGGAAGAAAAGATTGTCTTTCTTGTGCTTTTCCTTTCTTTTTTCCTTAGTGAAGACTATATCTTATCAGGGTGATAGGACGTAGAAGGTGGGTGTTATGAACTGTCTCTCTGTAAACTCATGCTGGAGATAAGACTTTAGCAGGACTTAAAGTTTAAGTGAGGCCTGTGGGTGGGGCCTGACCTGGTAGGAGAAGAGGAGCGCTCTCTCTCTCTCTCTCTCTCTCTCTCTCTCTCTCTCTCTCTCTTTCTCTCTCTCTCTTTTTCTCTCTTTTTCTGCCTCCTGATCTGTGCACATGTACCCAGGAAAAAGCATCTGCAAGCCAGAAAGGAGCCCTCACCAGAACCTACCTGCCTACACTCTTATCTGGGATGTTCAGCCCCCAGAACTGCAAAAAAAATGTCCATGCATGGTTCACACTGCTAGTCTATGGCGTTTGTTATGGCCATCTCTGGTTAGGGCAGTGTGCCTTGAGTCTAACCTCGTAGCTTTCATGGGCTGTGGTGTTGCAGTGTAGGATGACAAGCAGTTCAGTCTTAGACAGAGAAATGGAAATGGAAGTCTGGTCCTTTTTTGTAATGGGTTCCATGAGACAGCCACTTACTCCTGAGAACTACCTGTGTTTTGTCATCGGGGTTTATGGCATTGCCTTTGACTAGCAGGGAAAGCAAATTAGTCTGACCTTGGATTGATTCATGATCTGTACCTATTACCATTGTAGCCTTTTTTAAAATCAGCTTATAGTAATTGTACAAAACAATAGGTTTGCTTTAGACATTTTCACCATTTCATATGTATCCAATGTGCTTGGGTGAGGTTCAACACCATATACAATCTTGACTGACTGAAGTTTTCAGCCTCTGCCCTTGTGCTTTACAGCCTCAAGCCCTCCATGGAAAGACAAACCCAGGATACAGTTTATCAGGTCCTGGGCAACAGGGTACCAGGGGAATTACTTTTCCATCAGAAGAGGCATTAATCCTTTCCCTTGGTGTGTATGTGTGTGTGTGTGTGTGTGTGTGTGTGTGTGTGTGTGTGTGTGTGTGTGTGTCCTGTTGAGTCTCACATGACAACAGATTCCAGAACATTGAAACAAAAATCTCAAGTTCCACTGAATATTTTATGTGACTTCTACACTGCACGTCCAGCTCTAAAAGCATGGTCTCTGTCTTTTCCCGAGAGTCCTCCCTTCCTCTCTTCTTTGATGCACTAAAGATACTCTCAGGATCAATGGACAGCACCAGCCCTGCAGACATTGATCGGTGACAGAAAATCAATGTGCGGTGTGGACCGTTGAGGAGAACCTTAAATAATGTCTTAAAAGGAATCTGCGCTCCTCAGGGCCCCGCCACCAGGTGCCCGTGACGGCCGCCGAGGTCACACGGTGAGCAGGCGTGTTGTACTCGGTGTGCCGAGATTTCCGGAAGCCGGCAGATGGAAAATTGCAATCAACATCACCATTAGAAAACATTTGGCTTTGTAGATTGTTCTGACACGTCTTTTTTCACCCCCACTCATCCCCATGGCAAAAATGTTTAAAAAATACTGAGCTTGGCGTCTGATTATGTCATGCTGTGAAATCTACCGTGTGCATCTATTTTCTTTCTAAAAACAACACTTGGCGACTTTTGCTCGTTGGTACAGCCTGGTGCCAACAGCAGTTGCAGGATGCACCTGGTGTGAAGCCCAGGCTGTGTTCTCCTGGTGGCAGGTGAGCAGGGTGGGATCATCGATTGATTTCCCTGTTATAATGCAATGCATGATAAAATTGCCATCTGTGACAAAGGATCTGAACTGTAGGAATAAAAGCAACTCTCTGCAATTCTGCAGCTCCACGAGGATACATTTAATCTGGATTCTAAATTTTGCCAGCCCCTCACTCAGACTCTTCTGGTCACTTTTGCATTTCTCCTGGTGGAAGATTCTTTGGGGGAACACACAGCGATATATCTCTGGAGCCGAATTTACACAAGACAATGCTTCTAGGCCTCTGGAATTAGATAAGGAAAAGTGAGTTTTGGAGGGTGTGCTTTTCATGTTAGTTTAAGTCACGGTGTTTGTTTAAACACTGACCCCGCCACCATGACTACTGACAGCAACTGTGGGATGGAGGAGGAACTGAAAGGCTGTCGATGCATTATTGAACACTGGCTGGGCATTATTCTGTGGCCTGGCTTCCTAGCGGCTCTTGAATGGTTGTATTAAGCTCCCTGTGGTTTGCAGTAATGTGCCAGCTGGTTTCGTGGAGTGGGAACAAGGTGAAAGACACACACCAGGTTGGTGCCCATGCTTGGAATATGAGAGGGAAGTGGAATCGGCCTGGAGATCAGAGGCCCGGGGTCTTGCCACAAGCAACGGCAAACTGTGCTTTCTGACAAGGTAAAAGAACAGAGGAATAGAGAACCACCTTTTTCAGTTGACACATGGTTACCAGCAGTAGACCTCTCAAATGTCAAACCATGTTGAGAAAAGCAGGGGTCACAGGTCACACAGGACACAAACCACTCTGCTATTTCCTCCCCCTATGATACTACAGCCCAAACCTTTTCTCTCATCAGTATGGCCACTCCTGGCCACTGTGGTTACTGAGTACCTGAAATGGCTGATGGGAATTGTATAGAAAGGACCCTGGATTTCAATGACTTCATAAGAAGCAATAGATCAATAACTTTAAACAAATGAATTATTTGTTAAAATGATTAAATTCTGACATATGAGTTTATTCCACTCATTTCTTTGCACTTAAATATATACATATTGCATGTTTTCTTTTTTTATTGGATGGGGCTGCTTCAGAGCTACGTAAGTAGATTAATTGGAATCTTTTTTAATGCATGATAATATGACACTTAGTTTCCAAATTAAAAAAAAAAACCAACCTCACAACTCCTTATTGTTCAAATGACTAATTCAGAGGACCAACCAAGCAGATCACCCCATTTCTCAGTGTCTCCCTTGAATGTACTGCCCAATGGCTCCAGGCAGAGACTGCTACCTGCCTACCACTAGTGTATCGGAATCTTTCCAAGCCAATTTCACATGTGAGTTGGGCTGAGGACAATTTGGATGTCACCCTCTGGCAATAAGAAAGCCCTCAGTGGATGGAAACAAGGGTCACAGATCCTCCCTCCCACCTGATCTCCCTTCCCCTCCCCCCTCTTCCCCCACTCCTACTTTTATCTGGAGTCCTAGATCTTCCCTTATTCTCACAGAACTCCCACTCATAGATGCAATTGGATTTGCACCCACCTGTTCTCCCTGGGGAAATGATCTTGGATATAAACTAGGACTTGGCATTTTTAAAAGCTGAACTCTTAGAATATAGAGTCCAAGGATCCCCACGCTGTACAAAGTGGCTTCCATCTTCTGTGTTCTCAGGGATTATGAGGGCTGGACCATCTGACAGAAAGAAATCTATCTACCCCATGCCATATGGAATACCTTGCTTATTCTTTAGGAAATATCAGGGCCTTTTAGAAAGAGGTGTCTGTGGGATGAGATTAGGACCAGGACTGTATAGTTGGTTCATTTTGCACTAACGTGTAATCTTCATGTCTTGTCAACAATTGGATCTAGCACCTTCTGCTTTGACGAAGTCGAGGAAGGGAGCACAAAGGTGGCTTCTTCCGGAGGAGGCACAGGGGTGTCACCTGTGGTGGGCAGTGTTTATCCATTCCCCTTGTGGTGGACAGTGTTCTATCCATTCCCCTTGGTCCCGTGCTCACTGTGTTATGTAACCTTAGGAATTAGGTACAAAATTCGGAAAAGTTTCATTGAACCAACAGGAAGTTGTTGTTGGTTTTTTTTGTGGAAAGTTGTTCTAGTATTGTAGGAAGATACAACTAAACTCTTTCAACCTTTATTTAGAGATAAACCTCTAAACCTGCTTTCCGTAAATCTTTAATCTTACCCCAAGCAAATAGCATGCTAAGCCTTCACAAGTCATCCTTTCAATTCTGATATATGTCCTCCTGGTTTAGTTCTCTCACCTGGTTGTCCAAAGGTATTCCATCTGGAGAGTCACCTTGGGGTGTCTCACCTTGTTGGTCTGGACCACGGCTGTGTGGATTCATGATGTCCACTGCTGTGTGGACTGCATCATGGCTAGCATATCCTGCGCTCATTCAAACGGAGCATCATGGGGACTTCTTGGCAAACAGTGCTTTGTAAAAAAATAATGCTTCATAAAGGGGAGGTCATTATTACTAAATCGGTTTCTCTCTGGTAGACTAATTAGTTCAGTCTTCCAGAATGAACTGCATTTGCCATCTGCTGGCCCCCATACTTAAGTGACTCAAATTCCTTTACACCTGGTCTGCTCCTTCTTCTTCCCCATGCTCATGTTAACGTGCTGGCAAGTTTCCTTGTCCTGATGTGTAAGTCCTCCTCAGAGCCGCTTAGCTTTATGACGCATGGCAGGGCTCCTCGCACGAGCCTGGTGGCCTCCCGCCTAACTCTGCTCTCAGCCTCCTGGACAACTTGAACTTGAAGGCAGAGCGCATTTGCTTTCGATTGTTAATCTAGTACTTAGTTATTTTTATCATGCACATTTTGTTCTGTATCATCTCTCTCTTAAAACTTTACACAAGGTCTTAAAATTTCAAAGAGAGCTGCCTTATAGCCAGCTCTTTCTTTTATTATAAAACATTTCTTTTAAAACTTGAAGATGATTTCTTTTTGGGTTTCTAAGCATTCTGTCTAAGAAACTAAAAAGTTGAAGGGAGCTTACTTGCAGATGACCTCTTCCACGTCTGAAAGATGTTTGCTCAAACAATTTTTTTCTACTCATTTAATCGTCTTTAACAATTTCCTTTGTGTTAACTCACTAGTAGAAACTTTAATTTTCATTCTAATTTTCTAAGGTTTGTTTAATTCTCTGAGACTTGCATATATTTAGCATCTATATGTATTATATGTGTATATATAGTATATATTGTTAAATTAAGCTGGATGTACCTTGAGATTGGACCGCAACGCGGTGACCACTGAAATGGCGACCATGTAAGTGGGACTCAGGCAGATACTAGCAGATGTCAAATATTTTGGTATGGAACGTTCAAATAGCTGGCTCATTTTGGATATTGCTACTGACTGGGCTTTTCTTCCTATAGGTATTCGATTCTTCATTCTGTCATGCTTGTTTATATGAAGCAGTTTTTTTTCACTTAATACAAGTAATATCACTTATGACTCCATCTATACACTGGTTACAGGCTTAATAACTAGATGATACAAAATATAATATAGATGTCCCCTGCATGTTCTAATCCTATAGTGAAATAACAGAGTCTAAGGTATTAGTTCCAGACATCAGAAACACTTTCTGATCAATTGATCAGTGAGTGGCTCTGTAGTCATTCTTACAGGAACTCTGAGAAGGGAGAAGGCACTTTAAAAATACTTTTCCAAGTTGGGCTCAGCAGCTCATGTCTGTAGCCCCAGCTGGGTGGCGCAGACTGGGAGGATTATAGTTCAAGGCCAGCCCAGGATAAAAAGTTAGAAAGCCCCTCTTTTCAACCACCAGCAAGGTGCAATGGCACAGGCCTGCCATCCAGCCCTGGGGAGGCTGAGGTGGGAGGACTGTAGCCCAGACGAAGATGTTTGTGAGACTCCAACTCTGGAAGAAGCTGGGCATGGCGAAGCACCTCTGTCATCCCAGCAATGGTGGGAAGTGTAGCACAGCCTGGACAAAAGTGAGACCCTACCTACAAAACAAACAAACCTGGCAGCTAGAAGGGCTGGAGCGGGCTCAGTGGTAGAGCATCTGCCTACTGACATGAGATCTTGAGTTCAAATCCTATTACTGCCGCCCCAAATAGTTTTTCAAAATGAAGAGAGGTTTCATTATTTTTATGCTCACAGACATATGTGCATTCATTGTAAGGAGCAGGCAAAATACTGAGAAGAATGAATCAAAAGTCATCTATAATCTCTGCAGAGATAACCGATTTATCTATGTAGCAATTTAGAATGTAGTTTTGCCATCCTCCATTTTCTGTTGCTATCACTGAATTCCATGCTCTACGTAGTTTATAAATAGTGATGGTTTGTGTAGCCCATTTTTGTGAAGTCTGGGAGGCTCATGAGCATGGTATGGTGCTGGCCAGTGGTGAGGGCCTTTGTGATGGACCCTAACTTGGTGGATGGCATCACACTGTGCAATGGGGCCAGCTTGTGCTAGTTCAGGTCTCTGTTGGTTTACAAAGATGCCAATGCAATGATAAGGCCCCAGCCTCCTGTGTGCGTCTCGTTCTAATTGCCAGACACTATTGATTGGCTCTGAGAACTAAGTTTCCAAATCATTTTGGAGGGGAAAAGCACCCAGACTTTGGTGCTATTTTACTATTGTTCTACAGTAATGTATTATTTAGATTTTGCTTCGTAACAAACCACCCCAACACTCAGTAGTTTAAAAGCCACCTCTGTGGGCTCGCTCCTCTGTTGACAGTTAGTGGTAGATCTGACTTGACTAGTGTGGACAGGCTATCCTGTCTTCAGTGGCTTCCCCTCCGGAAGCCTCCATGGGCCGCTTTACAGGTGGCCTGAGGCTTCTGCAATCACTTCCTGTCTATCACCTTCTCCCTGGCGGAAGTGTAGATTCACAGTTAGGCCTCAAGTCCCAGCGAAGGGCCTGGGCCCAAGGAGGTATGAGCACGCCGCACATCTGCCTATGCAGATAACCCACTTCACACCACATCTACAAGGCTGAAAGAGACCTTACAACCTATTCTCTTACAGTTCTCCAAAGAGGAAGAACCAATGGGTTGTACACATTCACTACAGGAGATTGCTACAAGGCATTGACTCTTGTGATGATGGAGTTCAGCAAGTTATAGGATCTTTGAGGTGAGCTGGCAAGTTGAAGATCCAAGACAGCCAGTAGTGTTGTTCTAGTCTGAAGGTCTAGACCCAGAAAGAGCCAGTATTTTGGTTTAAGTCAGAAGGTTGGAAGGAGTCGATGTCTAAGTTCACAGAGAATGAGGCCGGAAGAACCTCTTTTCCGGGAGGACTTGCTTCTTGCTTTTTTTCATGTCCTCCAGTGACTGAAACTTCTCTTTAGTAAAGCACATTCTTCCTTAATGCCCACATTAAGAACAACTTCACCAATTATATGATTTCTATGACCATCATATCCAAAAACCATTCTCACAGAAATAGCCACAATACTTGTGTCTGTAATCCTAATTACTCAGGATGCTGAGATCCGAGGATTGCGGCTCAAGCCAGCCTGGACAGGAAAGTCGGTAAGACTCTTATCTTCAATTAACCACCAGAAAATTGGAAGTGGTGCAATGGCTGAAGTAGTAGAATGCTTGTCTTGAACTGAAGAGCTCAGGGACAGCGCCTAGGCCCAGGGTTCAAGCCTCACCACCACCACCAAAAAAAAGTTGATGCTAAGTGAAATGAACTCCAAGACATGAACATAAGAAGTTTGTTGTTGATAGAACTCCCCTATGACCCAGCAATCCCACTTTTGAGCATTTACCCAAATGTTTACAAACAAGACCACACTAAAGCTACCAGCACAACTATGTTTATTGCAGCATTATTTACCATAGCTAAGATATGCAACCAACCCAGATGCCCATCAGTAGATGAATGGATCAAGAAAATGTGGTATATATACACAATGGAATTCTATGCCTCCATCAGAAAGAATGACATTGCCCCATTTGTTAGGAAATGGAAAGACTTGGAAAAAATTATATTAAGTGAAGTAAGCCAGGCCCAAAGAAACATAGGTCCCATGGTTTCCCTTATTTGCAATATCTAGTATATGTATGAGTCAAGCGGAAAAGGTCAGATAATGTGATGTCAGGAAAATGAACCCTTAGATATGTATTTTAATGTTTTTTTTCTTTCATGCATGTGTTTCTAACGCATTTATAAGATTATCTCTTTGTTGCTTTGTATGTCCCTCCCCCACAGTATAACCCCTGCTTTCACTATATTTGATGTCAGTATAACTTGTGGAGGAGATGGGGAAAAACCAGTTGTTTAAGGATACAGGTGGATATGTTGCAACAATGAGAAGTACAAGTTGTCATGTCCAAAACGAGCTTTACAATGTCGTTGGGGGTGTGGGAGAAGGAGAAGGATTGGGATTGGGGGGGGAGGGGGGAGGCTGGGAAGGGCTGTGAAGGGTAAACAAAGGAGGAGGCTGCAATGCTTGGTAAGAAATGTACGCATTATCCTGCCCATGTAATTGTAACCCCTCTGTACAGTATGTTCACAAATAAAATAAAATAAAATTAAAAAAAAAGAAGTTTGTTGTTGGGCTGGGAAGGTGGCTCAGTGGTAGAGCACTTGCCTTGCATGCCTCAGCACCACATAAGCAAAAAGAAAAAAGCCGGAAGTGGCGCTGTGGCTCAGGTGGTAGAGCGCTAGCCTTGAGCTGAAGAGCTGAGGGACAGTGTCCAGGCATCACAGTGTTCAGGCCCCACGACTGGACCCTCCCCCCCCAAAAAAAACAAAAAGAAAACAAAAAAAAAAGAAATTTGTTGTTGTTGTTGTTCTCAATGTATTAAGTGATTTCTTTTATCTTTTGTGTTTTTCCTCCTATGATTTATCCCCTGTTGTAACTGTGTTCTATTTTGGTACCCTAGGTGTTATATATACATTTATCTGAACTAGGAAAGGGAAGGGGAACAACAAAATGGTGAGACAAAGGACAAAGGGGAATCCTATGCAACAGCAATACTCACAAAACAAAATGTTGGAAATGATCTGTACAACTTGCGGGGGGGGGTGTTGGGGAAGGGAAAGAGGGAGAAAGGATAACGAATTAGACAAGAAATGTAATCACTACCTTACTTATGGAACTGTAACCTCTCTGTGCATTAAAATTTTTAAAAGAAATAGCCACAATAATATTTGAACAAATGCCTGGATAGCTCGCAACCCTGGCAGGCTGACACATACAATGAACCAAGCATAGATCGGATATCCAGTTTTATCAGATTTTAAGTTCGAGTCAAGGATTTTGTTCTGTGGCAGCATAGCATACATACTAGGCATGGCATGCATAATTTACTCCCATTATCTTGACAAATGCTTAGACTTATTTGTATTTGTTTTTATTTTTGGCATGCTGAAGTTAGGGCTTCATGCTTGCTATCTACCGCTTGAGCTGCACCTCTAGCTCTTTGTGCTCTGTCGGGCTTTGAGGTAGAGTCCTACTTCAAGCCCTGGCCAGGATGGTCCATGATCCTCTTCTTGCTGCTTCCTGCTGGAGCTAGAGGTGGCAGGTGTATCACCCTGCCTACCTTTTCCTATTGGGTGCATGTGTGAGGGTTTCTTGAATTTTATCCCCTTTGGGTTGGCCTCGAACCACAATTCTCTTAATCTTAGCCTTCTGCATAGGTGGATGACAGGTAGGCACTACTGTGTTCAATTGCTGGTTGACATGGGATCTTGTGAACAGTTTTTCCCTAAGGTTGGACTCAAACTGCAATCCTCCCAATCTCTGCTTTCTAAGTAGCTAGCATTATAAGCATGGGCTACTCACTGGTGCATGGCCCACACTTTCTTTTTGCCAGTCCTAGGACTTGAACTCAAGACCTGGGTGTTGTCCTTGAGCCTCTTTGGGAGCACTCTACCACTTGAGCTACAGCACCACTTCTGGCTTTTTCTGGGTAGTTTATTGGAGATAAGAGTCTCAGAGACTGACGATGCTAGATCTCAACCTCCTGAGTAGCTAGGATTACAGGTATGCGTCAGCAGTGCCTGGATAGCACTTAGGATTTTTTAAATAAGTAAAATATAAAAAAGTATTATGGTGAAGGTTCCATTTGTAAGGTGAAGTTTCATTCATGATGCTAAGTTGTCTTATGGTTTGCACATTTTCACCAAACTTTGAGACCACAATACCTTTACTAACACTGAATGTTCATTCATCAGAAAATAGGTGTTAGGCATCTTCTAGGTACCTGACTCGGTGTAATCAGCTAGATGTGCAGAGGGGTCAGAGTTCATACCGGTTGATAAACTGTCCCAAGAGTCCATTTCTGAGTAAAAATAAGCACATGTGTTGGTTAACACTTGAATATGCCATGCATTGTTTTGCAATGATGTTTGGTAATTCGATTTATCTGAAATTTACATCTTAATTAATCCATATTTTCTAGATAATTTTTGTTTCCCCATTAAAGTTTGGTTCATATTTTTCCAACCACAGATAGTAAATCTGTTTTTATTTATTTATTTGTTTATTTATCCAGTCCTGGGGCTTAATTCAGGGCCTGGGTGCTGTCCCTGAGCTTTTTTGCTTAAGACTATGACTCTACCACTTGAGCTACAGTTCCACTTCTGTCTTTTTGTTCCTTAATTGGAAATGAGTCTTATGTACTTTCCTGCCTGAGCTGGCTTCCAATTGGGATACTCAGATCTCAATCTCCTAAGTAGCTAGGTTACAGGGTTGAGCCACTGGCACCCAGCTCCCTCCCTTCTGTCCATCCATCATTCCTTCTTTTCCTTTCTCCCTCCCTCCCTCCCTCCCTCCCTCCCTCCCTCCCTCCCACCCTCCCTCCCTCCCTCCCTCCCTCCCTTCCTGCCTTCCTTCTTTCCTTCCTTCCTTCCTTCCTTCCTTCCTTCCTTCCTTCCTTCCTTCCTTCCTTCCTTCCTTCCTTCCTTCCTTCCTTCCTTCCTTCCTTCCTTCCTTCCTTGTAAAGGGGATGTACAGAGGATTACAGTTATATAAAGTAATGATTACATTTCTTTTCCAACGGTGTTTATTTACCATCCTATTTCTTTTTTCTTTTTTATTGTGAAAATACTGTACAGAGGGGTTACAATTACATGGGCAAGATAAGGAGTACATTTCTTATCAAGCATTATAGCCTCCTCCTTTGTTTCCCCTTCCCATCCTCCTTGCCCCGCCCCCCCACCGAATCCTCTTCCCCCCTCCCCACGCCTCACCAAAGTTGTAAAGTTCGTTTTTCATCTCGTTGTAGTGTGTCCACCTGTATCCCTATTTAAATGATTTGTTTTTTCCCTTCCCCTCCACAAATTATACCAACATCAAATACAGTGAAAGCAGGGGTTATACTGTGGGGGAGGGTCATACAAAGCAACAAAGAAACATCCTATAAATATGTTAGAAACAATCGTATGAAAGAAAAAAAATTGAATCCATATCTTGGGGTTCATTTCCCTAACATCAACTTATCTGACCTTTTCTGCTTGACTCAGACATGTACTAGTTATTGCAAATAAGAGAAACCATGGGACCTATGTTTCTTTGGCCTGGCTTACCTCACTTAATATAATTTTTTCCAAGTCTTTCCATTTCCTAACAAATGGGGCAATGTCATTCTTTCTGATGGAGGCATAGATTTCCATTGTGTATATACCACATTTTCTTGATCCATTCATCTACTGAGGGGCATCTGGGTTGGTTCCATTTCTTAGCTATGGTAAATAATGCTGCAATAAACATAGTCATGCTGGTAGCTTTAGTGTGGTCTTGTTTGTAAACATTTGGGTAAATGCCCAAAAGTGGGATTGCTGGGTCATAGGGGAGCTCTATGTAGAGTCTTTTAAGAAACCTCCATACTGCTTTCCAAAGTGGTTGAACAAGTTTACACTCCCACCAACAATACAGTAAGGTTTCCTTCTGTCCATATCCCATCCAGCATCTGTTGTTATTAGAGTTCTTGATTCTAGCCATTCTAACTGGGGTGAGGTGATATCTCAATGTTGTTTTGATTTGCATTTCTTTTATGGCTAGGGAGGTTGAGCATTTCTTCATGTGTCTGTTGACCATCCTTCTTTCCTCTTCAGAGAAGTTTCTCTTTAAGTCTTTAGCCCACTTATTTATTGGGCAGTTGTTTCTTTGAAGATTTGTTGTTGGGAGATTTAATTTTTTGAGCTCTAGGTATGTTATGAGACCCTTGTCCATTGTATGGCTATTGAAGATCTTCTCCCAATCCGTGGGCTTTCTATTGCTCTGGCTAGCTATGTCCTTTGCCATGCAGAAGCTCTGCAAATTCATGCAATTCCATTTGTCCAACCTTTCTTTGATTTCTTGTGTTTCTGGGTCTCTCTTAAGAAAATTTCGGCCTGTGCCAAGGAGACCTAGGGTTTCTCCTATTCCATCCTGTAATGTTTTCAGAGTGTCTGTTTTGACTTCGAGGTCTTTGATCCATTTGGAGTTGATTCTGGTGCAGGGTGATATATAAGGATCTAGCTTTAGTTTTCTACAAGTAGTTAACCAATTTTGCCAGCACCATTTATGGAACAGGCTATCTTTCTTCCATTCTATTTTTTTTAGCTCCATTATCAAAGATTAGATGGGTATAGGTCTGTAGGTTCATTTCTGGGTTTTCAATTCTATTCCATTGGTCCTGATGTCTGTTCTTGTGTAAGTACCAAGCTGTTTTGATTACTATGGCTTTGTAGTAGAGTTTGAAATTTGGTATTGATATTCCTCCAGCCCTGTTCTTTCTGTTGAGGTCTTTTATTGTTCCATATGAATTATTGGATTGCCTCTTCTATTTCCTTGAAGAATGAGGTTGGAATTTTGATAGGTATCGCATTGAGTTTGTAGATAGCCTTGGGAAGTATTGCCATTTTCACGATGTTGATCTTTCCAATCCAGGAGCTTGGGAGTTTTTGCCGCTTTCTAAGTTCTGTTTTGATTTCCTTTCTGGGTTTTAAAGTTTTCATCATAGAGGTCCTTCACTTCTTTGGTTAAGGTAATTCCTAGGTATTTTATTTTTTGTGGGGCTATTATGAATGGAGTTGCTTTCCTAATTTCAGCCACACTTTTCTCATTGTTGGCATACAGAAAAGCCATTGATTTTTTTGAGGATTAATTTTATACCCTGCTACTTTGCCAAAGTTTTGAATCAGCTTGAGTAATTTGAAAGTGGAGTCTGTGGGATTCTTTAAATACAAGATCATGTCATCTGCAAAGAGGGAGAGTTTTATTTCTTCTTTCTCTAATTTGGATCACCTTTATGTCTACATCTTGTCTTATTGCTGTAGCTAGGCATTCTAATACTAGATTGAAGAGAAGTGGAGAGAGTGGACATCCTTGTCTTGTCCTGAGTTAAGAGGAAATGGCTTTAGTTTTTCACCATTAAGTATAAAGCTGGCTGTAGGTTTGTCATATACAGCCTTTCTTGTATTGAGAATGTTACATGAATTCCTAATTTTTCTAGAACCTTCATCATAAAGGGGTGTTGGGTCTTGTCAAATGCTTTGTCTGTATCTATTGAGATAACCATGTTTTTCTTATCCTTGCTCTTGTTGATGTGATGAATTATATTAATTGATTTGCGTATATTGAACCAACTCTGCATCCCTGAAATGAATCCTGTTCTTGGATGAATTGTTGAAGTCAATTGGCCAAAATTTTGTTGAGAAGTTTTGCATAAATGTTCATCAAAGAAATGGGTCTATAGTTCTCTTTCTTTGATGTGTCCCTGCCTGGTTTTGGGATGAGGGTTATGATGGATTCATAGAATGAGTTTGGTAGTGAATTTTCTCTTTCAATTTCATTGAAGACTTGAGGAGTATTGGTGTGGGCTCTGCTTTAAAGGCCTTGTAGAATTCCACTGTAAAACCATCTGGTCCTGGGCTTTTCTTAGATGGGAGGTCTCTTATTGTTGTTTCTATTTCAATGCTTGATATGGGCCTATTAAGATGGTTTAACTGATCTTGGTTTAGTTTTGGCATGTCAATATTTGCTAGGAAAAGGTCCATTTCTACCAAGTTCTCAAACTTATTAGCGTAAAGTTTTGAGAAGTATTCCCTTATAATGTTCTGAATCTTGGTTGTTTCCTTGGTGATGTTTCCGTTCTCATCTCTGAGTTTATTTATTTGTGTGTGTTCTCTTTTGTTTCTGATAAGATTTGCTAAAGGTCTGTCAATTTTGTTAATTCTTTTGAAGAACCAACTCTTTGTTTTGTTGATTCTTTCTATGGTTTTTTTGGATTCTAATTCATTTAAGTCTGATTTAATTTTAATTATCTCTTTCCGTCTATTGGATTGGGGTTTATCTTGCTGCTCTTTTTCAAGGAGGCTCAGATGTCTCATTAAATTGTTGGTTTCATATCTCTCCAATTTGTTGATGTAGGAACTCAGAGCTATAAACTTGCCTCTGAGTACTGCCTTTGCTGTGTCCCAGAGGAGCTGGTAATTTGTGTGTTCATTTTGGTTGAATATCATGAACATTTCAATTTCCTTTCTAATCTCTTCCATGACCCACTTGTGATTCAGCAGTGAGTTTTTCAGCTTCCATATGTTACAGGACTTTCTTTGGTGGCTTTTGGTGTTGAGTTCTAATTTTATTTTCTTGTGGTCTGAGAGAATGCAAGGTATAACTTCAATGTTTTTGAATTTAGACGTTTGCTTTGTGACCTAAAATATGGTCTATTTTGGAAAATTTTCCATGTTCTGCTGAGAAAAACGTGTATTCTGATGCTGCTGGGTGAAATATTCGGTAGATATCTGTTAAATCTAGTTGATCTATGCAGTTGTTTAGATCTGCAGTTTCTCTGTTGAGTTTTTACCGAGTTGACCAATCTAGTGGGGAGAGTGGTGTGTTAAAGTTCCCAACAATTAATTTCTTTGGATCTATGTGGGATTTGAGGGAAAGTCGTGTTTCTTGGATAAATTTGGGTGCGCAGTTGTTTGATGAATAGGTATTTAGAATTGTAATATTCTTCTGAAGGAGAGATCCCTTAATTAGTATGTAGCGACCTTCTTTATCTCTTCTCACTAATTTTAATTTGAAGTCTATTTTATCTGATATTAGGATTGCAAGTCCTGCCTGTTTATGGGAGCCGTTTGCTTGGTAGATTTTGTTCCAGCCTTTCACATTGAAAATGTGTTTGTTTTTATGGGCAAGATGTGATTCCTGAAGGCAGCAGATAGAAGGATCTTGCTTTTTAATCCAACTAGACATTCTATCTTGCTTAATTGGAGAGTTAAGTCCGTTAATGTTGAAAGATTGGTCTGAGAGGTATTAGGGAGTTCCTGTCATTTTATCCACCTTCTTGGGGGCTGGGGCAACTGGGCTCTTCCTATGGTTCTTGGATTCTGTTTGGGTGCAGTTTCTTGGCCTTTATTGTGGTCTTGTTGGTTTTCTATGTGTAGGACATCTTTAAGAATCTTTTGTAGGGCTGGTTTGGTGGAGATATATTGTTTCAATTTTTCTTTGCAATGGAAGGTTTTTATTTGACCTTCAGTTATGAAGGGGAGTTTAGCTGGGTACAGTATTCTTGGTTGATAGTTGTTTGTCTTTAGGGCATGGCATACATCATTCCAGGCTCTTCTTGCTTTGATTATCTCTGCTGAGAAATCTGAGGTGATTCTAATTGGTTTCCCCTTATAGGTGATTGATCTTTTCTCCTTGACAGCTTTAAGGATCTTTTCCTTGGTCTGAATTGATCCTGTGTGATTATAATGTGACAGTGGGATGTCCTGTTCTGGTCTGGTCTATTTCGAGTTCTAAAGGCTTCTTGTATCTGAATAGGCCTATCTTTTTGCATGTTTGGGAAGTTATTTGCTAGGATCCTGTTAAACAAATTTCCTAGACCATTAACTTCTGTCTCTAGGTGCTGCTCTACACCCATTATCCTCAGACTAGGCCTTATGATGGTGTCTTCCAAGTGTTGAATAGATCTATCATATTTCTTGGATTTGTCTTGGATGGTTGTATGTTCTTTCCCTATAGTATCTAGGCTGTCTTCAATCCCTGAGATTCGATCTTCTGCATGGTATAACCTACAATCAAGACTTTCTAGGTTTTTTTCTTTTCCTTCTAGTTGGTTGGCTTTGATGGCTTCAAATTCTTTGTTAGAGCTTTGTTTTAGATCTTGTATGAACTTCTTTACTTCATTAATATGGTGTTCAGTGCTTATTCTCACATCACTTAGTTGATTGGTTATGGTTTCCTTGGACTCCCACTCCTTCTGGTGGGTTCCATTCAGCATTCCCTTTGTGGTCTCCCTGACTTCTTTCAGCTCTCTGTTTGTGGATTCCATGAATGCCTCTAATGATCTTTGTCTATTCTCATCCCACTCTCTCAATTCACGTTCATGCAATTCCTGTAGTTCTTTTTGAGTGTTCTCAACCCGCTCACGCCATTCCTGACTTTCTCTTTGTCTGTTGTCAGCCGGCTCACACAATTCCTGTCTATCTCTTTGATTGATCTCATCCTGCTCATGCCATTCCTTTATTTCTCTTTGAGTGTTATCAATCTGCTCACACAATTCCTGTATCAACCTTTGAGTGGCTTCCTCACGCTCATGAGATTCCTGTATTGATCTTTGGTTTGCCTCCTCTCTCTCCCTATCACGCTCACACTGAGTCCTTTGCAGGTTTTCAGTCTTTTCATTTACCATGTTTACCAGTAGTGTTTGTAGAGCATTTGGGGAGCTCTCCTCTGGATTATTCATCATTTGTTCTGTCCCCTGATTATCATGAGTGGGAGTTGAGATACCCGAAATTGCCATTTTCTTGTGTTTTTCCGGTTTCTTCTGCCCATTTGGGATGAAAGTAACACTAGTTTTGTGCTAGAACACTATCTTAAGGCAAGCATCAACCAAAGTCTGTAGTTGCACTGTCAAAAGTCTGCAGATACAATGTAGTTCAACAGATATATCTATTCAACATCAAACAATGATGTATTAATGGGCTATGAACCACAAAGAAGAATTTGGCAAACCAGAAATTATTAGGTTTAGGGAGAGGAGTGGGTAAAAATAGGAATAGAGGGATGTGGAAAGAGGGGCTGGGAAGGTGGCTCAGTGGTAGATCGCTTGCATTGCATGCATGAGGCCCTGGGTTCAATTCCTCAATACCACATAAGCAAAAAGACAAAAGCCAGAAGTGGTGCTGTGGCTCAAGTGGTAGAGCACTAGCCTTGAGCTGAAGAGCTGAGGGACAGCGTCCAGGCCCAGAATTCAGGCCCCACGACCGGACCAAAAAAAAAAAAGAGGGATGTGGAAAGGTAAAGGGAGAATTAAGTTAACTAAGTCCTACTCTCAAAGAGGGAAATAGATTGGATAGAATGATAGGAGAGAGAGAGAAAAAAGAAGAAAAAGAAAGAAAAAAGAGACAAGAAAAAATAGAAAAACAAAAATTAAAATTTAAGAAGTGAAACACTTAAAAATTATGCAAATTTAAAAACGTAATATTCAGAGAAGAATGGGGATAGGATGAGAGAAGGGGAGGGATAGAAAGGAGTCGTGAAAAACTAAAAAATAAAATTGCTTAAAATATTATGTAGGTATAAAGGGCAGTATTGCTATTAAGGAATTTAAGTCTAGGAGGTTTTGAATTGAGTAATAAATGTCTGGATTAAGCGTGTACACAATGGGGGATAAGGTCTAATAATCGACTATGGGTTATCTGAGGATGAGCAGAACAGCAATTAAGTCACGCAAAGAAGAACAAAAGAGAAGAGAAAATGAAAAGAATTAGAGAGTGCTTGCCTTGCATGCATGAGGCCCTGGGTTTGATTCCTCAGCACCACATAAGCAAAAAGAAAAAAGCCAGAAGTAGCATTGTGGCTCAAGTGCTAAAGCACTAGCCTTGAGCTGAAGAGCTGAGGGACAGTGCCCAGGCCCAGAGTTCAGGCCCCACGACCGGACCCAAAAAAAATTGGGATTGGGGCTGGGAAGGTGGCTCAGTGATAGGGAAAAGAATGAGAAAGAGAGAAAAAAAGGATCAAAAGGTCAGTAGAGAACACACACACACACACACACACACACACACACACACACACACACACACACACACACACACACACCCCTAAAATAAAAATTATAAGAGGAAGAAAAAAAAGGTTAATAGAAAACAATTTTTTTAAGTTAAAAATTTTAAAAAGTTTTAATTTTTTTTAAAAAAAGGTACAAAAAAGAGTTCTTTGATTTTTTTGGGGGGGAGGGGGATGGGAAGATCCTGTATGGGATGGGAAGATCCTTGTGTCTGTAACAAGTCTTTTGTTGGAGTCTCTGGTCTGCTTGTGGTGTTTGATTTTCCTGTGGGTTGATTGGTTTCTTAAGTCATTTTGTTTGAGCAGGCAGAAAAATGCTCTGCTTTACCCAGTATTTTGTGATCCTCCTCCCAGGCTAGTTCAATGAGAGGGAGATCTGCTTTGAGTATCACAAAAGAAGGAGATGGCTGTTTTCTCTAGTTTGGAGATGCTGTGATGAGGCTAGGTTCTGGGTAGAGTTGAGGCCTTTCAGCAAACAGTAGCTTTTCCCTGAGGGGCTAGCTTCTGAGACACTCACAGAGCCCCGCCTGGAGCCATTCTCAGGGTTTATATTTACTGGATTTCAATTGATTGTCAAGGCTGCTGTAGGGAGGGGCAGCCTCTGACTCTGTTTACCCAGTGAAGAAAGCCACTCCTGGAGAGGGCAGAGTTTTCTCTGCCTGGGCTGGGTGACTTTTCCCTGGGTGGAGCTGAGCCTGGCAGGTCAGGTTAGGTTCCTGTGACCTGCTAAATGACTGTTTTGTTTTCTTCCAAGGCCTGAGTTGGAGCTAGCTGCTCTGCCAAGCCTTTGTCAGTATCAAAGATGGAGATCTCCAGTGGTGGGGGGCGGGAGGGGTGGCCTTCCCTCCTCTGCTCCCTGAGAAGGAGTGAGGATGTCAGGCTTCTACTCACAATGGAGTCTTTGTTCTTGGGTCGTCTCTGGTCTGCAAACTGTAGGATGAAGATGTCTGCTCCTTGTCAGTTCTTGCTGGTGTTGAGTAGAATCTGCTCGCCCGCTGTGTCAGGCGCCTTTGTCCAGGGCTCTCTGTGTTGCAGGTATGATGGCTATGGCCGCCGCTGCCACCACCACCACAGCTGCGGCTGCCGGCAAGTGCTCAGATCTGTCTCCTTGCCTGGATTTTTCCTCTCTGGCCTAACTCTCTGTACTGTGATGGCACACTTGGTGTGATTCTCTGGCTTAGGACTGTTCACTGGAACACTAAAACTACTTTCTATGGGAGAGCTTGTTTAGCCTCCAGCTTCTCCTCCGCCATCTTCCCAGAACTCTTACCATTCTATTTCATCTTTTAAAGCAGAACCATGTTTTTAAAAAATAAGACTTTCTGCAATGAAGATACATTGCCACCAGGAGTACTGGGATTTAGCCACTGGCCTTTAAAAAAGCTATATATATATATAATTATCTTTAAGTAGCTGTACAAAAGAATTACCATTCAACAATCATTTGATAAGTACCATGTGTCTTGATCTATGTCACCCTTTCATCATTCTTTCCCATCCCTCTTGACCCAGACTCTCCCTTCAATTTTCTTAGTTTCATAGGATATGCATTGCATACGTGTTTGCATTCATTCACCTTTCTGTCTTCATTCCTGTATTCACTTCCCTTTCTCTTCCTCACAACCTTTCAAGTTCCAGTTTCATTTTGTTGGACTGTGAGCTCATTTTTCCATTTAAGTTCTCATCTGCAAATACCATACTTTGGTTAATACATTTGTGATCACTTGCCAACAAGACTTTATTTGTTTACTTGCACATTTATAAATTAGTTCTAGCTTCCACATGAGAAAGAATATGCATGTTTAGTCTCTCTGGGCCTGACTTACTTAATATTTCTTTTTTTTCTTAGGTCCATCAGTTTCTTTGCAAATGATCCAATATTATTTTTTCTAATGGATAAATAAAATTCCATTCTATCTATCTATCTATCTATCTATCTATCTATCTATCTATCTATCTATCTATCTATCATTTTCTTGATCCTTTTGTTCATTGAGGGGTATCTAGGCTGATTCTATACCTTAGTTATTGTGAATACTGCAGTAGTGAACATGATTGTGTAAGTGGCTTTTATAAAGGCCCAAGAGTGGTATTGCTGGATCCTAGGGTAGGTCTATGTTTCATTTTTTGAGGAATCTCCATACTGCTTTCCAGAGTGAAGTTTCCACTCCCACCAACAGTGTACTAGGCTTTCTTCTCCTCCACACCTAAGCCAACACCTATTGTTTGTGTTCTTGATGATGGCCATTCTAACTGGGGTGAGATGGAATCTCAGTGTTGTTTAGGTTTGCATTTCCTTTATGGTTGAGATGTTGAACATTTCTCCATAAGTCTATTGCCATTTTTACTTTTTCTAAGAAGTTTCAATTTAACCCAGCCCATTAATTAATTGGGTTGTTGTTTTTTTGAGGGTTGTTTCTTGAGGTTATTTGTATATTCTGGATATTAGGCTATTATTTGACACATAACTGGCAAAGATCTCCTATTCTGTGAGCTGTCTTTTTAGCTTATTAACTATGTCTTTTGCTCTGCAGAAACTTCTTAGTTTGATTTGATACAATCCCATTTGTTAAGTCTTTCCTTGATTTTCTGAGTTCCTAGAACTTGACTCTGAAAGTTCTTTCCTGTGCTGAGTTCTAATGTCTCTCCTATTCCTTGCTGCAGTAGTTCCATGGCCTTTGATGCATCACATGGTAGCTAGGCTGGGTGGTCAGCAGCTGACTTTTACCTTATTTTGTTGTATGGTGCTGGACCTTGCAAATGCTAGATAAGCATTCTACACTGAGTTGCATCACTCACTTCAGAAAGTCACCTCATTATAAAGGTCAATCTTACGTTTAAAATTTAAGCTTAATACTAATATACATGACACATCATTGCTGTACATTAGAGTCATTTGTTAGGAAACAATGTCTAGGAAGCAATTTGGTCTCCTCATCAATGTCTTTCTAGAGACAGGCAACCGTGGTGGCCTCGAAGGAAGGAACTACGAGGGTGACTTGGGTCTTTTGCATATAAACCTTGAGGAACCAGAAGAGATTTTTGCAGTGTCTTAGACCAGTATTAGTATAGTCTTGCTTCATGGGAAGTGGGGAAGACCTCTGCTTCCATTTAATGTTTCAGTCTTTTTCTTGGGAAATTATTCAGCATCACTGAATAATACCCCCTCCACACTCATATGTGGCTCTTAGAAATGGCTTCAGAATGGCACTGACTGTGGATTCCCTAGGGGGCGGTGGTTTGGGGCCGCATAGTGTGCTGTATTCTCCCTCAGCCACAGAAACCATCTTCAAGTGAGCAGAAGAGGAGAGAGAGTGTTTGCACAAACATGCAAACCTGCCGTGGCTTCCCCACACCTACTGTCCTTGTGGACCACCAGCCTGCCCGGCCAGCCCACAGGCCAGTCTGCACTCTCTAAGTCACCCCTGCATGGAGTCAGCATGCGTTCTCCAGTGACAGTTCAGAATAGCAAACAGTCATGAATGGAATAATTTGTCCCCATGGCCAGCTTCCCTGTGTTTTCCCCACTTCTGGCACAGGACCAGGCTGAAGCAACCACATTCGTTCCCCAGACCATGGTGAGCCCACCATGGAACAGCCTCCATCCCGGTACCAAGCCTTCTATTTTCTCTGTTAGAAAGTCCCCATTCTCTCACCGCCTTTGCATCTCTCCCAAAGGCAAGTGATGCTACTGGACTCCCTTTCCAATTAGCACAGAGTCAGTGGTCTTGCCTGGTCTTCATTTGGCCTGTCTTTATTTCCAATGAAGGATTGAACCTCTCTTTGTTCCTGCCAAGCTGGGCTAGCTGGGTAGCTGGAGTGGGGCTGAGAATGAGCAGGACAGATGGTGTGTGTGTGTGTGTGTGTGTGTGTGTGTGTGTGTGTGAGAGAGAGAGAGAGAGAGAGAGAGAGAGAGAGAGAGAGAGAGAGAGAGAGAGAGAGAGAGAGAGAGAGAGAGAGAGAGAGAGAGAGAAGAGCGAGCAAGAGAGTACACAGGTACCCTTACTGGCTTTCCCAGTATGAATAATGTGTCAGAAGATCCCAGTGGGATGTTGTGACCTGCAGCAGGGTTTGCATCCTTTTCTTCAAAGGTGCAGAGTGTAAACCTTTTAGGCTATGCAGTCTGTGAAGCCTTTGTGTAATCACTCAACTTAGCTATGGTGCAAAATCTCTGTTAGCCATTGGGGGCGGGGGAAAGTGAATGGGGTTGTGCTACAGTAAACATTTCACAAAAAGCACATGATGGGTCCATGGGCTGGTCCATGGCCTGTGATTGGCCAGAGCTCAGCCCCAGAGGACTGTGCCTCCACCTTCACAGCGTCCTGGCACAGTGCTCTAGGACCTGCTCCAGGCCCATGTTCGTCTCCTCGTCTGTCTGTGTCATTCTTGCAGGCAAGGCAGGTGCTATGGTTGCCAGCTTACATGCTGGCAGCTCAGTGTCGGCCCAGGGTGGGAGGTGAGCCCTCCACACTGAGGGACGCTGGGGCCTGGGCGGCTCTGCCCTCATGAATGCATTCTTGCCATCATCACAGACACACGCTCATTACGGTGAGAGAGACTGTTATCAAAGCATACTTGCATTCTTGCTCTCTGGCCCTCTTGCCACGGTCTGACTTGGCAAGAAGCCCCTGCCAGATGCTGGCTCCTTGATGTACGGCTCTCCATCCCCTGTTTACAGGAAGTACGTAGAGGGAGGGATAGAGGGAAGGAGGGAGGGAAGGAGGGAGAGAGGGAGGAAGGGAGGGAGAATGCAGTCATAGCATTCAAGGTGCATGTGTGAGAGCAGAACTAGGTAACTGGAGGGAATGAGTAGGGTTGGAGAGATGGGGAGAGTGATGAAAGGAAGGACACGCATCAAGATGTGATATACTCACAAAGCAGCATGTGGAACCCCCATTGGACAACTACTTAAAAATCATAAGAAATTAAAAAAAGTAAATCTCTGTGCATTATACATCAGCAGATCTAAGTCCATCCAGATCACAGCACTGCCCTTTCCAACCAGGACTAGTTAAGAAGAAAGGAACAGTAAGTTCAAAAGCAACTCTTTCACCTGCCCAGGTGGAAAAAGAATCCCTTTCCCCCAGTCTTTCAACTTCCAGATGCATACTCATTTCATTTTCTCAGCAAAACATCAGGAGCTGGTGGCTCATGCCTGTAATCCAGCTACTCAGGAGACTGAGATCTGAGGATCACGGGTCAAAGCCATCTTGGGCAGAAAAAGCCCATGAGAGTCTTATTTTCAGTTCACCACCAACAAGCCAGAAGTGGAGCTGTGGCTCAACGGGTAGAACACTAGCCTTGAGCAAAAGAGCTCAGGGACAGGGACAGTGCTCAGGCCCTCAGTTCAGGTCCCAGGACTAACACTCACACGCATGTGTGTATACACACACACACACACACACACACACACACACACACACACACACACACACACAGATGGGAGCAGGTAATCTGGCAGTGGTAGCTGTAAGAAGGGCTGAGGTGTGCAGGGTGGCTGGGAGTGGCGGGACATATCTTTCTGACATGGTTCCAGAAGCTATCCAAAGACACCATGCCACCGAATGCAAAATCAATAAGTCATTTCTTTCCTGTGCGTCGCCGTGTGGGTGGCAAGGCCAACACTTGCCCACTCGAGACTGGGAGGAAGTGTGCCTTCCACGACAGGCAGTCTTCCCCACAGTTCTGAGTGAAAATCGAGGCAGGTAGGAAAGCCATCCATGCACCCAGCGACCCGGGGGTTTCTCTTCACCAGGTACTTTTGCGTCAGGGCTCATGGCAATGTGGATTGTTTCTTGGGGTGAAGGCTGGGGCTTGAATCTCTCCAGTGTACCTCTGTTCTATGGCCTCCTCAGCTCTCCTGGTGTGGAGAATTTTCAACAGAAATTGCAAGTAAGTGATGAAATGTGCATGCAGAGGGAAAGAGAGGAGAGAATTCAGCCTGCGTGTTTGAGATAGAGCATGCCACCACTGTGATCTATCATTTTGGGGGGGGGGTGTTCCGGAACATTGCCCCTTAAATGGCGCTGACTCAGCCGAGGTGGGGAAAGCAGTAGCCATCTCAAGTTAAAGTGGCGTCGTGCTTTTTGCTTGATACATGCTTATTTCTTTGTTGCTCTCTGAAGTCAGAATTTCAGACAAAGCTCTCCAGTCTTTTCTTTCTGTGGGTGGAAGTGATTTAGTCCTAAAACATTTTCTAACCCTTTGGCTAAGGGGTTGTTCTGCATAAATGAACCCCAAATACCTCCAACACTTTTGACATTGGTAGACATCGTTTCTCAAGGAAACGAAGAAATTCTCTGCTATTTTCCAACTTGTCTTTCCTGGTGTCTGTCTGGTGGCATGCAGATACACCACATCTGCAGTTACATCAGGAGGGTGAAGCCACAGAAATGTTCTAGAAACATCCCTGGGTCCATTAATAGAATGAATGGTCCCATTAGGACATCAAGCATGTTTTATTTTCCTCTGTGTGCTGAGGAGCATGAAATTATCAGATAAATAATGTCACATCTGTGCTAACAATTTACAAGGGCTCCTCGAATTTAAATTTGAGCTGCTATGTCTCGATCCATTACCTGCAGTGTCCCTCTGTGGCCTGCACACCAACAGTTGGTTGAATACCTGTCTATCCGTACATGTGTCCAGTTCTTGGATAGGGTCTCCACCTACCTCAGTTAAGATTCTGTGAGCAAAAACATCCAGCAAAAAGCTTGCGTGGATTCTGCTAGCATTCCTGCGTAGCCTCATAACATGCTCAGAGATAATTTAAGTTTTCTTTTCACATTCACTGAGTTTGTTTTTATGCCTTAATGTTTGTGTACTGGAGGTCCCTGTGGCCTGATAGTTTCCAGATTATTCTCTGTGGACCTCGCACAGTAGCTCTGCACACAGAGACTGGTCCTGTGGAAAGAAGACCTTCTAAATCCATCATTATGGATTTAGGGCCATCAGATCCCTGAACCGGCTCTTCATTCAAAGGCACTTACATCCAACTCCTACATGCAGCATACTAAAACTTCATAGTGTTCCTTTCTAGCGAAGGCTTAGACACACACATGTACATACACCCCTCCATGCTCATACTACCCACACACTTTCACTGGGAACATGTATTAATTAGAATACGAACAAACTATTCCAAGAAAACAAGAGAATACATTCCGAACATTGTAGAAACTTCACACACACATCATTTACATTGTCTCATTAAATTCTGCCTTCACTACCCAGGAATGCACTTGATTTAGCTGGACAGTTACTTCCAAGGTATCTTTTGTTCTGCATTCAAATAGCCTTGAATGAGTGTGCTATTTATAGTGGTTGTATCTATCATTGGTCCTGCTGTACCAGTGTTCCATCACACACTTGTATTCAGCCCCAAACGAATTGCATGTCGAGTCTTAGTATCTTAAGGATGTGCAGGGCTGCAAAATATTTTCCCCTGTCACTTGGGTTCTGGTAGAGAAACAAGAGAAAAATTTTCCAGTTTTGTCTCCATGCTGCCTTGTTAAGGAGGCCTTTGTCAGTTGAGTCTTTTTACAGTGTGGGCAGTGTGCGTGCACATGTGTGGGTGGACACACAAAAAGGCATAGCAGGTTCAGATACAAAGACTGACCACTTGATGAAGTTGCCAAGACTTGGATGTAAGATTTAGGCCAGGGAGAAGTGTAGACAAATGAAGGGGTGGGGAAGGGGAAACAGCCACAAATTGCATTGTATAAACCACAAAATTAAGAAAAGTAAGGGAAGGGGTGGGCGGAAGAGGGGTGAGATTGTAGAAGGGGGTGATACTGGTAAAGATGCACTGTGTCTATAAACTGCTTTGTTAAATGGCACCTCCTCTGTGCAAAGACTTTTTTAAAAATCTTATTTTATTTGTGAACATACTCTACAGAGGGGTTACAATTACATGGGCAGGATAATGCATACATTTCTTACCAAGCATTGCAGCCTCCTCCTTTCCAGCCTCCCCCCTCCCCCCCATCTTTCCCCCCTCCCCCCACACCGACATTGTAAAGCTTGTTTTTGACATGACAATTTATACTTCTCATTGTTGCAACAGGTCCACCTGAATCCTTAAACGACTTGTTTTTTTAAAGATAATAAAAATTTTAAAAAGGATTTAGGGATCTGGGCACCTGTGGCTCATGCCTGTAATCCTAGCTGCTCAGGAGGCTGAGATCTGAGGATCGTGATTCAAAGCCAACCCAGGTGGGAAAGTCCATGAGATTCTTATCTCCAATTAACCACCAGAAAACCATAAGTGGCACTGTGGGGCTCAAGAGGTAGAGTGTTTACTTTGAGCTGAAGAGCTCAGGGACAGTGCTCAGGCCCAGAGTTCAAGTCCCACGGCTGACCAAAAAAAAAAAAAAAGGATTTAGGCTAAACATCTAGATCGAATGATATAATTAGGGTTCTATGTTTATATGAGTTGGCTATTTGCATGTTAGATTTTTCTATTTATCCTTCAACTGGATTTAATACTCATAGAAATGTTCTCATTGGGGCTGGGAATGTGGCTTAGTGGTAGAGCGTTTGCCTAGCATGCATGAGGCCCTGGGTTCAATTCCTCAGTACCACATAAATAAAAAAAAGTGGTGCTGTGGCTCAAGTGGTAGAGTGCTAGCCTTGAGCAAAAGAAGCTCAGGGACAGTGGCCAGGACCAGAGGTCAAGCCCAGGACTGGCAAAAAACCAAAACCAAAACAAAGAAATGTTCGCATTGCCTGGGAGTTTCTAGGTGTCTGGCACAGCCAGTGTGACGCAGTGGCTTGTGCGGTGCGTGTTTTGCCTTGTGGGTCAGGGCTTGATGATGTACACGATTTCTTCTGGGTCACTCGGTGGTGATCTGACTGAGTGCTCACGTGAGGTCACTTTTGAATGTATAGGGGAGCCCTTGGAGGGCTGAGGTGAGGGAAGCTGGCCGCTCAGAGCGTTGACTGTCCATGTGGACACCACAGGGAGGAAAGTATGAAGTTTTTCCCCTGTGAGCATTGGCCGACATCTACTTTGAAGTGACTGTAGTGTAACATAAAAGCAGGTGTCTTGGTGTTACCTACAGTGTTTACGCATCGCAGGCTACTCTGGTGTTAATGCAAGCACCTAAGCATGGGGTGATCTGAAGAGCTCTGTCGCCACTTGCGTCTGCGTTTATGACAAGTTTGTCAGGAAAATGAGAGACTCCTGTGTACTGTCGCTTTCCATCACCCTTGAATCATTTACAAATATGCCCTTGGAAGGACTGGAGAACTGCATAACTAATGACTCCTGCACCCTCCCCTTACCACCAGCTTCTCCAGAACCGCGCCCCAGGGATGGGCGCTCCTGACGGGGTCACCCCTTGCTGGTGATGAAGGGATGGATGTGCCCACGTCCAGCACTCAGGTGAGTGCCTCACCTGTGGCCAGAAGGCAGAGCAACTCATAGCTCATCCTTCACAGCCACTCATTTGTCCTGCTTGTTTGTCCGTCCATGCATTCCACAATTACGGGTCCTTTAACAATAGTGTGTTACAAGATTCAAGGTCACCAAAACGGCAGGAAACAAGCAGACATGTTCATGTAACATGGGATGGTTTTCGTACAGCCTTTTTGGAAACAGGACAGGACAGCATGCGCAGTCAGGTATATGGTTTGTTAACTCATTTTATCCAAACAACATTGATTGAGTGCCTACTACATAGCAGACCAAAGTTCAGGCAACAAAAATAGAGCTGTTACTAAACCAGAGTCAGTGAACATTCCAGAGTCGGGAAAGATGCAAAAGGCCTGAACGTGAAAACAACACAGAGCATAAACACACTGAGAGGAACGCTAAAGGGGGACTGGAAATGCGGCCATCATCTGGGTGCAGTCAGGGACAGGGGTCCCAGCAAGGCCGGATGTGAGAATGAGGAAGCAGGAAAGGACTCGGGGAGGGGTCCAGGCTCAGAGAGGTGTGTGCGTGGTTTCTGGGTGAATGATTCTTCCAAAGTCACATCCACTACTCCTTCATCAGCTCACAAGCATACGGGCCCCTGAGCTTCAAATTTGAATCCAGTGTTTCTTGTGCTGTTCTTGCAAAAGCTGGAGACTCAATAGTATGTGATTGTGAAGGAAGAGGATTGTTATGTCACCACCTGGCCACCCCATCTTCCTCCAGAACTTTCCTTAGCTCCCTGAGCCGTGCGCTGCCCTGCAGTCTTCCCCTTGACAGTGGTTTGACCAGTAGAGGCTGCGGATGGCACCACACTGGCCAGTTCGTTGCTGCAGACAGGATCACTTGGGTTCAAACTGGCATCACGACCAGTGAGGGCTCAGATGAAAAGAATCTCTTTAAGCCTGGAGGCCGTTACAGGTGAGGGAGAAATGTCGGGGTTCTGCTACCCTTTAGAAGTGCGTGGAGCTAACATTTTGATAGCTGCAAAGGAGTCCCATTTTTCACTTGACAATTTTTTTTATTGTGAAAATACTGTACAGAGGGGTTACAATTACATGGGCAAAATAATGAGTACATTTCTTATCAAGCATTGTAGCCTCCTCCTTTGTTTCCCCTTCCCATCCCTTCCCATCCTCCCCCACCCTCCCCACCCAATCCTCTCCATACCCCCACCCCCCACACCTCAACATAATGACTTGTACACCTCATTGTTGCAATGGGTCCACCTGTATCCCTATTTAAACGATTTGTTTTTCCCCTTCCCCTCCACAAATTATACCGACATCAAATACAGTGAAAGCAGGGGTTATACTGTGGGGGAGGGACATACAAAGCAACAAAGAAATAATCTTATAAATATGTTAGAAACAATCGCATGAAAGAAAAAAAACATTTGAATACATATCTTAGGGTTCATTTCCCTAATATCACCTTATCTGACCTTTCCTGCTTGACTCAGACATATACTAGATATTGCAAATAAGAGAAACCATGGGACCTATGTTTCTTTGGGCCTGGCTTACTTCACTTTATAGAATTTTTTCCAAGTCTTTCCATTTCCTAACAAATGGGGCAATGTCATTCTTTCTGATGGAGGCATAGAATTCCATTGTGTATATATACCACATTTTCTTGATCCATTCATCTACTGAGGGGCATCTGGGTTGGTTCCATTTCTTAGCTATAGTTAATAGTGCTGCAATAAACATAGTTGTGCTGGTAGCTTTAATGTGGTCTTGTTTGTAAACATTTGGGTAAATGCCCAAAAGTGGGATTGCTGGGTCATAGGGGAGCTCTATGTGGAGTCTTTTGAGGAACCTCCATACTACTTCCAAAGTGGTTGAACAAGTTTACACTCCCACCAACAATGCAGTAAGGTTCCCTTCTATCCACATCCCCTCCAGCATCTGTTATTAGAGTTCTTGATTTTAGCCATTCTAATTGGGGTGAGGTGATATCTCAATGTTGTTTTGATTTGCATTTCTTTTATGGCTAGGGAGGTCGAGCATTTCTTCATGTGTCTATTGGCCATCCTTCTTTCCTCTTCAGAGAAGTTTCTTTTTAAGTCTTTAGCCCACTTGTTTATTGGGCAGTTGTTTCTTTGAGGATTTGTTGTTGGGGGATTTAATTTTTTGAGTTCCAGGTATATATTAGATATGAGACCCTTGTCCGTTGTATGGCTACTGAAGATCTTCTCCCAATCCGTGGGCTTTCTATTGCTCTGGCTAGCTATGTCCTTTGCCATGCAGAAGCTCTGCAAATTCATGCAATTCCATTTGTCCAACCTTTCTTTGATTTGTTGTGTTTCTGGGTCTCTGTTAAGAAAATTTCGGCCTGTGCCAAGGAGACCTAGGGTTTCTCCTATTCCATCCTGTAATGTTTTCAGAGTGTCTGTTTTGACTTCGAGGTCTTTGATCCATTTGGAGTTGATTCTGGTGCAGGGTGATATATAAGGATCTAGCTTTAGTTTTCTACTAGTAGTTAACCAATTTTGCCAGCACCATTTACTGAAGAGGCTGTCTTTCTTCCATTCTATTTTTTTAGTTCCCTTATCGAAGATTAGATGGCTATAGGTCTGTAGGTTCATTTCTGGGTTTTCAATTCTATTCCATTTGTCCTGAGGTCTGTTCTTGTGCCAGTACGAAGCTGTTTTGATTACTATGGCTTTATAGTAGAGTTTGAAATTTGGTATTGATATTCCTTCAGCACTGTTCTTTCTGTTGAGGATCGTTTTTGTTATTTGGGATCTTTTATTGTTCCATATGAATTTTTGGATTGCCTCTTCTATTTCCTTGAAGAATGAGGTTGGAATTTTGATAGGTATCCCATTGAATTTGTAGATAGCCTTGGGAAGTATTGCCATTTTCATGATGTTGATCTTTCCAATCCAGGAGCATGGGAGTTTTTGCCACTTTCTAAGTTCTGTTTTGATTTCCTTTTTCAAGTTTTTAAAGTTTTCATCATGGAGTTCCTTCACTTCTTTGGTTAAGGTAATTCCTAGGTATTTTATTTTTTGTGGGGCTATTATGAATGGAGTTGCTTTCCTAATTTCAGCCACACTTTTCTCATTGTTGGCATACAGAAAAGCCATTGATTTTTGAGGGTTAATTTTATACCCTGCTACTTTGCCAAAGTTTTGAATCAGCTTGAGTAATTTGGGAGTCTGTGGGATTCTTTAAATACAAGATCATGTCATCTGCAAAGAGGGAGAGTTTTACTTCTTCTTTCCCTATTTGGATCCCCTTTATGTTTGCATCTTGTCATTGCTGTAGCTAGGCATTCTAATACTAGATTGAAGAGAAGTGGAGAGAGTGGACATCCTTGTCTTGTCCTGAGTTAAGAGGAAATGGCTTTCGTTTTTCACCATTAAGTATAATGCTGGCTGTAGGTTTTGACAATTTTTTTTAAAGCAGGTAATTTGTGGGAACCTGCCTTCCTGTCACTCCCCGCACACTCCCTGGGGAGTCACTAAAGCTGTTTTCCTTGTGGTTGAAGCATGGGGTGAGTGGGAATGCTACTCCTCACTGCCTTTGGCTCTGGGGGGAGGTGGGAAGGGTAGGGAGTGTTGTGGAGAGGGTGGAGAGGAGCCGGGGTGGGGTATGGAGAGGGAGGGATGGAGGGGGGCTGGCTAGTGATCAGACAAGCCTGTGTGATGTCTGACCACCCTTTCTCAGAGGTCTGTCCTCTGTGCCAGGTGGTCTGTAAGTACCTAGAGCCGAGGGGAGATAGATGTGCATGGCTCCCCAAGTGGACGTGGGCATTATGACCTCTGTGAGGGCTTCTGGGGGAGTGTGCCAGGTGCCGAGTCCGGTCTGCCACACTGGGGGGTGGGGAGGTGCAGGCTAGGCTGGGGGGTGCAGGGAGGGTCCAGGAAACTTTTATTCTTAGGTGATGATGCTCATCTCTGTCCAAATTTACAAGTGACTTCTCTGCCAGAGCTCACTCTGGACCTGCCGGAGACTCGCTATGCAGTGCTCTGTGCTCCACTCCTGGTTTCTCATCGACTGTGAGTCAATCCGTGTCTCTTAACCTCTTCAGCTCCCAGGGCACTGTTGTCTACTGTGACGAAAGCACCAACTTGGCATCGGCCACCACGTGTCCTGTCTCCCGCTGTCTGCACCTGGGCCCTGGACTCCAATCACACGTTTGTACAAGCTGGGCAGGATGATAGATGTTCTCTTAATGTAGTGGATGTGACACTTTGAGTTATTTTTATGCATTATGTCCTTCCTGTGTTTCCTTTCTAACCTCCCATTCGCTCCCACAATTGGGCTGTGTTCTTTCTTAGGGGTAGACATTAGGGAGGCCAGGGCATGGAGGACTGTGGACAGTGGAGTGAGCCGGGGACGCCTGGTGATGCCCAGGCTCTGTTCTGTAGGTGCTATGACGATGTGGTGCTATGACGATGTGGCGCTATGACGATGCAGCCCGCTGTGCTCCACAGGCCCTAGGCAGAGGTGAGTCAGGGCCTGGGTGGGAGGTTGCCCTGGCTCCCAGGCTGCACACAACACAACCACAGGCATTGCATTTTCTTTCTCACTTTGGAGGAAGGTATAATTCTGGATGGGCATTCTTCTGTGTTTGCCTCTTTAGATGTTGGAAACAGCTATCAGCCACCATATCCAGCTTTATTGATTATTATAGCCTATTAAGAATCATGAACAATATAAGGAAGTTGCATTGTGAATATCTCATAGATGTATAACTTGCTTGCTTTAATTTTTGTTTTTTGGTTTTTTTTTTGATGCTGTAGCTGGAACTCAGAGCCTGGGTGCTGTTGCTTAGCTTTATTGACTCAAGGCGGAAGCTCTATCGGTTGAGCCATAACTCTGCTTCTGGCTTTTTGATAGCTAATTGGAGATTAGAATCTTGTGGACTTTCCTTCTTGGGATGGCTTTGAACTGCAGTCCTTCAGATCTCAGCCTCCTGAGTAGCTAGGGTTATAGGCACAAACCACTGGTGCTAGGCAAGCTGCTTGCCTTTGAGACCAGATCTTACTAACAGTTTACCTGGGCTGTCCTCCAAGCACAGTCTCCCTGCTTGCAAGTAGCTGTGATTACAGATGTATAGCATCATGCTTGGCCTAATCGTGGCACTAATAAGAGGGAGCAGGAGACAGTTGGAGATGTGATGACAGAATCAGAGGCTGGAGTGAAATCAGTGCTGGAAGATGACAGAGGAAGGGACTGTGGGCCAAGCAATGCCGGCTGCTTTTAGAAGCTGGATGGGTGGGAACAGGTTCTCCCGGAGCCTCCATTCCAAGGCAGCTGTACTCTCATGTTGGTGCATTTTGGACTTTCGACCCCCAGAATGACAAGAAAATAAAGTGATGCTGCTTTAAACCTTGTCTTTGAGGCAACTTCTTGCTGTGGCCCCAGGAATGAGGATAGCCGTGAGAGAGGAACTGAAGACACTCACATGCAGAAGTGATTTCCCTGGGTTCACGGGAGAAGCGGAAGTGCAGAGCTGCAGAGGGTCTGGGGCCGGAGAGCTGAGAAGTACCAATAACGCTGGAGAGGGCCAGGCCAGGAGGGGAGCGGCTGGCTGCTGAGTGGGGGGCAGGCAACTGGGTGTCTGAGCCACCCTGGGCCACAGTCCAGAGACACAGGGGTCTCAACAGCATCTCCCGTTTAACAGTCTGAGCTGCCTCCAGGGACTGCCCTGGTAAGCAGTGTCCCCCTGTCTGTCTATGACCTGTACCCCTCCTCCAGCCCCTGTGCCCAATCTTTCACAAAGGCAGTTTAGGGATCTGGCTCTTTCTTTCTGATTTCATCTGTCATTATCCTTCCGTTGGTCACAAATACCAACCTGCTTTTCACTTGACAGCCTTCCATGTCCCCATGCTGGAAAATGCTTCCCTGTCTGGTTTTTGCTTGCTTCTTGGGTCCCCACTCAAGTCAGTCTGTCAGGAGACCTTCCCAGCCACGGTCCTACCAGTCTCCCCCTTGTTTTGTTTCCTTGACACTTTTATACATGGAACTTGACAGGGACACCCACGTTGGGTTTGCGCCTCTTGCCTGTGTTGTGGGCTCCTGGTTGAGTCTTTGAGTCCAGAGCCGTCTCTGCCCTGGGCTGGTGCTTTGTAGCCCAGGAGTCTCTGGAATCGTTGACAGGCTCGTGTCCACCTGCCATCCTCTCTCTGTTGGATCTGGAGATGCTCCTACAGAGCATCTCCTGAGAAGTTCACTCCAGAGAAGTGAACTCTGAATAGTGTTTGTGTTTGCACAGACGGGAGGAATTCTTTCTTTTCAGACAGTTGTAGAGAGAAAGCAAAGCTTGGAATCTGGAACTTTCTGAACAGAGGCTGAGTAGAAAAACTCACATGACTTCTGTGGCATGGGCGAGTTGATGGAGGCAGTGGAAGAACCTTTCAAGTTAAATAAATATAGCCCTATTTTATTAGGCATACATGCTAAGGGTTTGATAAACATGGTGCTATTTTGCATACTTTGAGCTTTTGAGTGGTTTAGGACTGAATTATTTATGGTGAAGCTTCTTTCTCTTAGTAACTATATCGAGAAAGATCTTGCACAGATTTAAGTTTAAATAAATACGGGACCACCCCTCCACTTAAACACATGTCCTGTGTCCTGTGGGCAGGGAGGTAAATGCCTTCTGCTGACGCCCGCCACCACCCGGTAGTCCCCGGTTGTCATAGTTTCTGCCGATGCCAGCCTAGTTCCCAGGCTGCTCTCCTCCCAGGACTCTCCTTCATCATCTTTGTGGGTGGACATTCTTTTCTTTCATTTTGTTTTTTTTTTAAGTTTTTATTTTATGATTATACATTATAGGAAGTAGCTCCACACACGAACACATACAGGCACCCACTTGTGCTCCATGCACACACACACACACTCACACACACACACACACACACACACCACACACATATACACACCCCACATCTACATGCACTCAGGGAGTCCTCGTAGCCTCTCACAGTAGCTCCCATGTGACTCCAATGTAAAGTCAAAGCTAGGAAGTGGAAGTTTCAATTTAATCCAGCCAGAATCTATTTTTTAATTGTATAACTTTTACTTCCACCATGGTGTGGTTGCATCTCTTCGGTGATCTTGTGCGTTTCTACACTGGACAAGAAACAGGTGTAAGATGTATGGCTCTCAGAGAGTGGTGGCCCTGGCTGGCCGCAGGTGGCTTCTTCCTCACACCTCGCCACCTCAACACTGTTTCTCAGAAGAATCCATGGCAGGATGATTGCTGCTAGGGAATCTTAGAGATTCCTGTGTTAGATGTCTGGGATCTCTAGGTCACATGATCATTTCCTTGATTTTTTTTTTTCTTTCTTAGGTGCTTGCAAGTAGTAATTTCAATATCAGGTATATCAGTTCAGGAATTTTCTAAAAATAAGTCTTGAAATAAATCATTGTAGTGAAATGAATTTTTGTGTGTGTGGACCTGTCCTAGGGCTTGAACTCAGGACTCTCTGAGCTTTTTGCTCAAAGTTAGCACTCTACCACTTGAGTCACAATTCTACTTCTGGCTCTTTTGGTGATTAATTGGAGCTAAGATTTTCCTTTCCATGCTGGCTTTCAGCTTTGACCCTCAGATCTTAGCTTCCTGAGGCGTGAGCCACTGGTATGCAGCTGAACTTTGTAATATGACAATATTTTACAAGCAAAAAGGAACCTGAAGCAAGAGTCAGTTTCTTCTAACAGGAGGTATATTGTTATATTTGTTAGAAAGTTCCTGGATGTCAGAGCTCCTTTCTTTCTTAGAAACTTGCCTGGGCAAGATCTGCAAAGGAACTTACGCTGATAAATTTCCAGGTACCAATAACACTACACCCTGGAGCTAATTAGAAGGAATTTTTGGGCAGTTTCCTATGGAAGTTGGAGAGTTTGGTATGTCTTCTTGTATGCAGAATGGCCATAGCTGAAGGGGCCTCCCAAGACCCCTTACTGGCTCATTGAATTTCTCTCTGCAACCTTCCTGACAAGGAGCAAGGCCTGGTACATTCCAATCGGTCGTTCTGATTGCTTCAGTGACCTGGTGAGACACAGGGTACGGAGCATGCTCATTTCTTTGTGTTTTGTCCTCCTGGCATCACAATGCTTCTTTGTGGGGTAGAAAGATGCACCTTTGTCATGTGACCCCAGCTTTAGAAGCAAGAGACACAGAGGGCTCAGACTGAAGGGGAGGGTGTACAACACCTTTCTGCCATGCTCAGAGGTGTGGGGAAAAGCTATGAGGCAGCTCACTGTTCCTGTCCTTTGGTGCCCTTCATAGCAGTGATGGAAATAACTTACAGGAGGTGGGGTCTGGGTGTCAGCTTTTAAAATTAATACATATACACACATAGGTATATATACATGCACATGTGCATACATATATAAATATATTCAGTCCATATATAATTTAAAAAATTATATGCACATTCATATATACCTATTTGTATGCACAAATAATATACATATGCATACATATATAAACATACATACATTCATTCATAAATGTATATAAATATATAATTTAAAAAACTTATTCTCAGCCTTGCCGCCGGAGATTATTATTAATATATGGAACCTAGTGTTTCCATATTGAAAGGATAGTATATATATATATATATATAATTATATGTATATTGATATGTATAGTGTATGTATAATATATATATACACACATATATACATACATATGTATATATTATACATATCAATATGGATATACATATATACTAAGTATATGTATATATAGACACACATAGGTATACACACACAGACACACACATTTCCCCTTTCAGTGCAGTCAAGGCTGATGACCACTGATCACTGTGCTGAAGGCAGCATGCTCTCAGTGAGGTGTGCTCCTTGTCTTGCCTTGCTGAAGGAACAGGTCAGGCAGAGCAGGTAGTATCCAGCTGGGGAATGGGGAAATGCATCTCATCCCGGGCTGTGGGCCCAGGCGGTGTTCAGTCTGGAGACGTTGAGGTTGTAAGTTTGCTCGAGGTTGGGGCTGGAGGTCACAGTCCAGGCAGCTGATTCACCCTGGGCTGTGTCCCTGAGCAGGGAAGCTGGGCAGAAGCTGGCTCATTTCTGCAGGACCCTCAGCATGGCATCTAGGTGAGTACGATTCCGAAAGGGGGCATTGTTGTGGGGAGGGGGGATGGGAAGTAGGGCTGCCGCCACTTCTCATCCACTCACGTTTCCAGAAAGCCCCTGTCTAGGCATGAAGCAGGAGAGAGAGCAGATGCAAGCGTCAGAGCCCCCAGAGCTCAAGCTTCACTTGATGAATGCCTCCTGGGCCAGGTTCCTTGTATTCCTGGAATTTTCCTATGTGGTTACCCCCTTGGGGTTACCCCCTTGGGCAGAGGCCATGCTGGAAAGACTGGAAAGTCAGACAGGATCAAGGCAATGGTGGCTCCCAGCCCCCAAACTTAGCAATCTCCTGGTGATGTGAGTCTATCATTTGTTTCTCATAATTGGCGTTAATAATTGAAGCCATCATCTTAGCATTCATCTCTTCTATCTGTTTTTATCCTCTCATAATATTTAAAAAATTGAAAAACTCCAGGATGTTCGGTGGGGTGCCAGTACCTGGGTTGGTTTAAATTGGCCTCTAGATGATTTGACACTGCTCAGGTAAGCTGAACTCCTGGCCTCATTCTTCTCTTCTCTCCCCAAGCCCTCTAGAATTATAGATAGAAATTGTAATTATAGATCGAAAATGGAATGGTTAGTTTTCCTGCCTTCCTAGTCATCATAGAGACGAATAGTAAATGCACTAAAACTGCACTGCCGATCTCAAGTTTGTCTCCAATCAAACCGACCTTAAAATTATCCTTCAAACTTTTTTTGCCCCATTCTCCATCCCTAGACAGCTATTGGTCCGTAGACCAGATTTTATTAATGACATATTAAATTAGATTAACTTTACTTGAGCTCAGACTGGAAAGGCTGGAAAATAGCTTTTATTGCATGCTCTAGGTGAAATGTAGTGTAATGTATTATATTAATATGCTATTTGATTCTCCAACTGAGATAAGGAAACAGAATTATGTTGAAGGATGGAAGTCACAATGCAGTCTCAGCTTCTGGAAGTCATCAGAGCTCAAGGCTAGATTTCTAAAATGTAAAACCAAGGAAGAAGCCTCTCCATGGATGGAGCTGCCCCTTTCTGCCCGTGAGGGGCGTGTCCCTGTGTTTTCTTACCTGTGAGCCAGATCCCTCACAACCTCAAATCCCTATGTTCTGGCTATTAACCTGCACTGTATTCCTGAATAGAAAAGCATGGGCAGTACTTTAGGAAGCTCCTGACCCAGGCCTTGACCCAAACCAGAATGTGGGTCATTTTAAGATCACAGAACAATTATACAGCAGGTTACAGCAATTTCTCAGGATGTGGAGAAGACAGGAGTGTTTTCCCACTCGTTCATCTTTCCAGTCTCCTTCCCCAGTGCCCTCCTGTGGGGCTCAGTAGCCTAGAAAAATAGTGCCTGATGAGATATTTCCTCCTGTGTGCAATTGCACAAATCCTAGTGTGTGCTGTAAGACAGGCTGAAATTCACTGCTGTCTCTGGGAAAAATGATGGACTCCGTGGGAGGCCATAGACTGCTGAGTTCATTTCACGTGCTTTTGAGACCTTTCACCTTGTCTCCATGAGGAGATTGTTTTACATGCTCTCTGTTCTTTGTTTCCTTGTCAGCAGAGCAGGGAAGCTAAGAGGAAATATTGTAGAGTTATTTTGAGGTTTCAATGTGTGAATTCATTGATAGCTCTTCATACCCTGGAGAAGTTGTTTTATGATACTTCTGTGTTCACACATAGAAGATAAGGAAAAAAAATCTGACATGGAAGGAATTTAATAAGTGAATTAGGAGAACGTTGCACAGTGTCTTAGACGTTTGATACATTCAATACAGTTTGAATAGTGTCACATGGTCATATAAACATAAAGATGAACCAAGGGATGCTCACAGTGCTTACTTAGAAGGAGCCAGACCTTGAGTGGCTGGCATTGAAATCCTTGAGTGATTACCACCCCCTTGAGCGTGGTCAGGACAGAGGACTTGTTTCTAACCCAGAAAGATACTATAAAGTTGCTGGGATGTCACATGCTGCTGGTAGTCTGTAGATTGTGTCTCAGTTGGCAAGTTTTGGTGAAGCAAGCAGCCATGCCGGAGACACTCTGAGCTCAGAAACTAAGGGCAGTCAACAAGGAAGGGAGACTTCAAAACAGTGCCCAAGCAACAGCTTGAGTGAGCTTGGAGGCAGGCCCTCCCTTAAACCTCCACTGGAGATCTCAGCTCCGGCTCCAACCTTCATTTCAGCCCGTCAGAATGTTAAAACTTCCGTTTTAACGCTGAATAGTTTTCTAACCCTGCTAAGCTGAGCCCAAGTTTTAATACTCAGAAGCTGTGAGCTAACAAAATGTCTTGTTTTATGCTACTAAGATTTGTGACAATTTGTTATGCTAGCATCTGTTTTCAATATCTAATTTTTTGTGTCTTGTATTTGGCCTTACATGGATGACTAATACTGAACGGATCCTCCCATTACCTCCGGCCCTGAGTGCTGGCTCTAACTTTGATTCAGTTCTATTTTTTCCATTAATTAATTAATTAATTAGTTTATTTATTTATGTTTGTGCCAGTACTCATGCTTGAATTCAGGGCCTTGCACTCTTTGCTTTTTTTTTTTTCCTTCACTCAAGGCTGGCACTCTACCATGTGAGCCACATGTCCACTCTGGTTTTTCATTAGTTAATTGATGATACATCACTCAGATTTGTCTGTTCAGGCTCGCTTTGAACCTGGATACTCATATCTCAGGACCCCGAGTAGCTAGGGTTACAGATATGAGTCACTGGTGTCTGACTGATCTTTTTCCCTTTTCAATAGAATTTGTTTTTCAGAGGTTTTCCTTTCTTAGCACAGTTGAGCAGAAAAGACATGGTTGCTATGTATTCCCTGTGCCCTCCACGAGTGTACAGCCAAATCCTATTACAGGGTGGCGGGCTTATTACACTGATGAGCCTACATTGCCATGTTATCATTGTCTAAGGTCTGTGGGTTATGTGAAGTGTCATGCTTAGTGGCTTACATTCCGTGGGTTATGACCAATGTATGATGGTGTCCCCATTGCAATATTGTGCAAGGAGTTTCACTGCTCTTTAATCACCTGTTTTCTGCCTATGCATTCTTCTATCCCCATGAGCCCGTGGAAGTTACTGATCTTTTAAATTGCTAACTAGATTTGTCTCTCTCAGAGAATACGAGAGTTATGCTCATGTAGTTTGTAGCTGTTTCAGATTGGATTCTTCCACTTAGTTTAAGATCCTTCCATATCTTTTTATGGTTTAATAGCTTGCTTTCTTTGATGCCAAATTGTATTCCATCATCTGTATATACCACAATTTATGTATTCATTTATTTACTAAAGACAACTCGGTTGTTTCCAAATTTTGGCAATTCTGAATAAAGCTATAAAAATCCTTCTGCAGATTTCTGGGTGGGCATGCATTTTTTTTAACCTCATTTGGGTAAATAGTAAGGAGAAAATTGTTAGATTATATGCTTTAAAAAAGTGTTTGGTTTTATAAGGAACTAGTAAACTGTCTTCTAGCCGTAGCACCATTTTGTATTCCTACAAGCTGCAGGATTACTCCTGTGACTGGGTGGCAAAGGTAATTTTCCTGACTTTGGTCATTCTGATGGTGACACGGCCCCATCTCATTGCTTTAATCTGGGATTCCACAGTGGCCTGACATGGAGTGTGCTTATTTGTCATCTGTCTATCTTCATTAGCAAAGTGTCTATTGACACCTTGTATCCACCAGGACCTGGTGGTCCTTGTATCTACCAGGTCCTGGTCTTATTGTTGGATGAGAGTTCTTTGTATACTTCATAGCACAGTTCTTTATCAGATGTATGTTTTGAAACCATTTGCTCCCAGTTTGGACTGGCCTTCCCATTCTCTTGACAGTACCTTTGGCAATGCATGTTTAACTTTTTCTGAAGTACAGCTTTTTTCTTTCATGGGCTATGCTTTTGGTGTTGCATCTCAGAAGTTACCATCATGCCTAAGCCCCTAAGATTTTCTTCTATGCTATTTTATAGATGTATTATAGCTTTACATTTAGCTCTATCATCCACTGTGAACTAATTTGGGTGAAGAGTACTAGAACTATGTCTACATTTTTTTTGCATGCATGAATGAGTATTTGTTCCAGGATCATTTGTTAACAAGCTTATCTTACCTGGGCACAGATGGCTCACAGCTGTAATCCTAGCTACTCAAGAGGCTGGTTTGAAGCCATCCTGGGCAGACAAGTCTGAGAGTTTGTTAGCTCCAATGAGTTTAACCAGCAAAAGGCCAGCAGGAACTATGGCTCAAGTTGTAGAGCACCAGTCTTTAATGAAAAAGCCAAGTGAGAATGTTCCAGCATACACAAATACAAAAGATTGTCTTTCTGTTATTGTATGCCTTTATTCTTCTGCCAATGATCAATTAGCTATGTGTGTGTGGCTCCATTTCTAAACTATTTTGTTCTAGTAATTTGTTAGTTTGTTCTTTCACCAATGTAATGATCTTGATTATTATAGGTTTTTGTTTTTGTTTTTGGTTGGTTGTGGGGCTTGAATTCTGGGCTTGGGCGCTGTCCCTGCACTCTTCAGCTCAAGGCGAGTGCTCTACTGCTTGAGCCACAGTGCCGCTTCCGGTTTTCTAGTGGTTTATTGGAGATAAGAGTCTCATGGACTTTCCTGCCCGGGCTGGCTTTGAACCTCAATCCTCAGATCTCAGTCTCCTGAATAGCTAGGATTACAGGCGTGAGCCACCAGCACCCGGCTTATAGTTTTTATAGTAAATTATTAAGTTAGTTCTCTGATCAATCTGAATCCTTTGCTTCTAAATATAAACTTTACAATCAGTTAATATCCATGAAATAACTTGCTAGAAACTATCAACTTTGAATTGGTCCGTAGATCAAATTGGGGAGGACTGTTGTTTTTTTTTTAATCTGTGCCTCCAATCCATGAGCATTGACATCTGTCCTTTTATTTAATTCTTCCATACTTTAAAATCAGAGTTTTTTGTTATAACTCTTATACAAGTTTTGTTAGATATGTAGCTAAACCTCTTATTTTTAGAGGTGCTAATCAAATGCTATTATGTTTTAAATTTCATATTCTTACTGCTGATATATATGTATGTATAACCACACCTATATACATGTATATAGGCATATATTTTTGTGTATATCTGTGTGTATACACATATGTCCATGAAAAGAATTGGCATTTCCACATGAGGAGTTCATGCTCAGGAGCTTGGTCTTAGAGCCTCCAGGAACAGATGGTTTCATATCTACTTGTCAAGAACAATGTGTGTGTGTGTGGGGGGCAGAATTCTGTCTGAAGCATATTTTCATGATGTGCCATCTGGTGGTGGCAAAGCTATGTGGGAAGCGTCCATTATTCTTCCTTTTCACTTTGTCACCCGAGACAGCAGTCCAGTTTGGGAGGGAGGTCAAAATTATATACACATACAGCTTCTTCCCTGTCCAAAGCCAACAGTTGAGCTGGTGACGCATGAGCAATATAAAGTTCAATTAGACTACCACGAATGGGGGGTGCTTTAAAACCTGAGAATTATGCTCTCTTTACCCAGAAAATGGTTTTCCACACAGTCTTCACTAGTAATGATAGGAAATACATTTATATTGAGGCTGCATATTTGTCTTGGTAATTTTGGAGCTTAAACAAGATCAAATTTTTATGAACACTTGTCAGGCAAGGAAAATTCCTCCATTTAATTAACCCGAGACAACTACTAATAGTTTAAAACTTAGTCCTTAGGAACAGAAAAGCAACGAGAACAGTAACCATTCTACTTAGAATTCTGAAACAAGTCCCTGTGAAATTAGAACATACGTTGTTATGAAATTCAAAGCATTAATTAAAGTTAAAATTTCAGGGACTTTATTGGAGATATATCTTTAGCCTATGTTTTGTCTTTAAGTGCCGTGTTTGTATTTCAATCTCAAGCAGAAAATGTGTTCTTTAATCTGCAGGCTCTTTGTGATTTTATCTTCCTTTCCCTTCAGATAATTTGTTTAGTGGCTTTCATCATTTTCCCAACACATTTTCAACTGCTTTTCTACTAAAAAGGAAGAAACCTTGCATATAAAGCCAAATTACTTTTTTCTGATGTTCAGTTTTTTTAATAACCTCCTAAGCAAGGAAATGTATGAACTCATAGAATATGTCTTTAGGCAGGAAATATGATACTTGCCTACTTGGTCATTCAAAGAATACTCCTTATGGACCTGTGCTCTGCACCCCAACAAGCCTGATGAACACAGGTAGGTCTGATGCACACTCTGCCCTTGGAAATCCATACCACTTTCAGCATTGCCTGGACTGTCTGCAGAAACAAGCTGTGTACTACCTCTTGTTTATTACTGCTATTGCAACTTAAGAAAGGAATGAGTAAGTGTCAGATAGAAGATAGCAGGGCTGGGAGGAGCACTGAATTTACCATCCATGTTAGTAAATACAACCACAGTCTTTCTGAAGTATGGCATTTTTAACTCCAGAAGGAATTTTCAGAAAATGAATGCTTTTATTTAGGGATTCTAATGGAGTATTTGGATAAATTTTATAGGCATTTCTAACTAAAATAACCATTTCAGGATTATCTTGGTGCTCCCCAAAGTGAAAACTTCAAAATAAAAATGCTTTATACTTGTATAGTATTTTAGATGACACATAACACTTTATTTAATCTTTACAGTGGCCCTGTTGGATAAACAGTATTTCTATTTTGTATACGAGCATCTGGAAACTCAAAGAAATTAAGTCATTTGCCTAGCGTTTCATACTCTGTGGTAGATTCTTAACATGAATACATTATTTGCAAGTCCAGTTTTGTTTAAGAAAATAACAATGCTTCTCTTTAAAGAGCTGGCTAGGGGAAGAAAAGTTTTCCAGGGAAGTAGCCATCGTTGCTGGTATTCTAGAATTTTGACAGTGCGGATGGTTTTGCTGCAACGCGTGTTGGGTGCAGGCAGAGGCTTGCGGAGTCACCTGCCTGTCTGAATCATCAGCACGTACATGCTTCTCCTGGATAATTTCTTATTTATCACTGCTCTGCTGTGGTCTCCCTTAGCTCCCAAGTTGTCATTCTCACAGTAGATCCAGAAGTGTGGATTCATTTAGCAAGTTCTGATTCACAGGTTTCTCTCACTGCTTCTAGAGACACAAAATAATGGCTGCATAAGTGAAAATCCCAGAGTTATGGATAGAAGAGAAGATAGATAAATGAACAGGCAGGTAGGTGGGTGGGTAGGTAGATAGATATATTTATTTATAGACAGACAGACAGACAAACAGTCAGAGACAGACAGATAATGGGAGGAGAGTTGCTGGGGGAAATTTTCTCATGAGATTTACGGAGGCAAAGAATTCCAGTGTGACCTACGCTGTAGGTCCTAGGGTATAGGTACCAGAGCCACAGAACCAGGAAAGCTGGTGATGTAATTCTTGCTAGAGACTGAAGGCCTGCAAATACAGGGGACAGCTGGTGTCAGTCTAAGTTCCAGAGACCAGAGCCTGGAGCTGGAATGTCCGAGGGCAGAGAAGAGTGCCATCTACAGGAGGGGAGGAGAAATGGTCTCACCTTACCCTTTTTGTTCTTTCTGGGCTCCCTACTGACTGGATAATTCTTGCCCATATTGAGGGCAGATTTTCCCACAAAGTCCATTGACTCGTGTGCCTGGCCCCTTTTGCACATACTCTCACACCTGTGTCCTGACATGATGTTCTACCAGTTCTCTGGGTACTTTTTAACCAAGCCATTTGGATACCTGGAATTAATCAGGACCATTAGCAAGTCTGAAAACTTAGGTCACTGTAGCTTAAATTCATCAGTGTTACCACAGAGAGTATGGTGAGATGAGTACTGTCCAGTGTAATTCTCCAGCCTCTACTTTCAGGGCACAAAGTAAGAGCCAGAGGTGAGGAAGACTTTCCATCAAAGGAGGTGGTCTTCGAGTGGCTGAGCAACAATGGAGGGCTAGAATCTGAGCAGGTGGTCAGGGAAAAGAGGGCAAGGAACATTTACCAGGGCTTAGAGATGGCGTTCCAGTCTGGAGATGAACAATGTAGAAGACCTATGAACAGATCTAGGCCAATGAACTTATTGAAGATAATGTAGCTTAGAGTTAGAGTTAAAGACTAGTTATTATTCTGTAATCGCAACTTTAGATGAGAGATAATGGGAAGGGGCATACTGTGGAAATTTAAAGAATCCCAGTCATATGAAAATATAATGTAGAGCTTAGGATAAAAGTACCAAAGCCTTAGAACCAGGAAAGCCCAGAATCTTGAAAACTCAAGTCTCAAATCAAATTTCCTTACTCATATATGCATTTCCTACACTAAGTAACAAGACACAGGAGAGAAAATCTGGTTGGTTTTATAAGGCAAGTAATGTTTTGTTTTTCCATGTTCTGAGGTGTTCTGGTATAGTTAGAGAAAGACATAGAAAATATTCAGAGGCAGGCTTTGTCTTTGAGATTACTCTCTGATAAGCAGAAATCTTCCACCATAGTGTCTGGGCCTCACCCCATTCTATAGGAAGAGGTAGGAGGTGCCTCAGGATTCATTAAATCTGCTCAATGGTGAGCTATCAGTAAAACATTTTCATCAGTACAAACCTCTAGAACACCTTTAATTTCAAGACAAACTGGGAACTATTTCTAATATTCTTCACAGAAGTTTTATAGGCTGTCTCTGTAGCCAGTTGAAGATCAGCCCTGGTACTGGGCGTGCTAATGGGAATAGGGTTGGTTGGTGCTTGGATTCAGGTAACAGAGGTACCTGTGGCTGTCCTGTGGAGTTTGAGCTTTTCATGACAATTCTGCCAGACCACAGCAGAACTGCCCCTTTATTCATGCAGCAGATGCCTCTAGAGCTTTGATTTTAAAATTTTCTTATTGTCATTAATAAGATGTTATACAGAGGAGTTACAATTTCATAAGTCAGGCAATGAGTACTTTCTTTTTGGACAATGTCACCCCTCCCTTTGCTCTCTCCCAGTGTTTCCCTCCTGTCCCCACCCACAAAGGTGTATAGCTCGTTTCCAACATATGGTGAACACACGCACAAACACATTATTCTACTCTCTCTGATGAACTATTTTTAAGAGCATTCTAGACAGTGTAATAAAAACGATCAGCTGGGGCAGACCTGTTGACAGCGTGCCTGAAGGGCTAGGCTGCATCTATTGGATTTACAAGAGAACAAATCTGTTCCTAGTTATTGTTCACTTGCAAAGGTTTAGGCAAAAGTAAGGCAAAGTAAACGTCTCAGAGCGTGGCTTCTGCAGGCTTTTCAAGGTGGATGTCTTCCAGTAATCAGCACACAGCCTGCTGTAGGGCCAGCCTGCCGTGATGGAAGCAAGGCTGGCTGCTGGCTGCTTCCACGCTGCGGGGGCACCGGCTCTCTGAGAGGACAGTGGTGCCTTCCGCCTGCCACTTCCTCTGAAACAGAAGCTACTTTTTTTTCTCACAACTGGGCATGCTATTTATAATAGCTTATTGATCAAAGACAACCTGCTTTCTAAGTAGGAGGGAGCCAGGTGTTTCTTCCACATGAGCTGGCTAGTTCTGCAGCTCCAGCTCTTCATTAGAGCCATGATGCCTTGATCCTCTTCTTCTCATCCTCTTACACACACACACACACATACACACACACACACACACACACACACACACACACACGCACACACACACACGTGCATGCATGTGCATGCATGCACTGAGCATGCTTAAGTGTGAAAACTTAAAGTAGTTTTGTTGTTGTTGTAGGTAGTTAAACATTATAAAATATTACTCTAACGCACAAACACAGGATGCCTTCAAAGTTCTTGGTATCTTCTTGGCTTATAGTTTTATAGTAGAGCTCTTTTATTTCCTAGGTTAAATATATGAAGGGATTTCTTTTTTGTAGTTATTGCAAATGGATTGTTTTCTTGATTTGTTTCCAACTACTTACTTACTCACTGGTGTATAGAAATGTTGCTGGTTTTGATATTGTCTTTGTCTTTGTCTTCCTGAAACTTTGCTAAATTGATAAGTCCCAATGGCTTTCTGATGGAGTCTTTTTGTTTTCCTAAATAAAATGTAATGTCATTTGCAAACAGGGATAGTTTGAATTTCCACTTTTCGTTGAAATGCTTTCTACTTCTTTCTTTCTCTGCCTATTTGCTATGTCTAGGACTTCCGGACAATATTGAGTAAAAGTGGTAAAAGTGGGCAGTGTTTCAGGTATAGATGCCTCAACTTTGTCTTATATAGCATCATTTTAGCTTTAATATTCTTGAGGTATGTACTTTATCCTATTTATTGAGAATTTTAATTACGAAAAGTTATTGAATTTTATCAAATGCTTTTTCTGAGACTTGTTAAGATGGTCATATTGTTTCAAACATTCCATTGATGCCATGCATCATATATATGAATTTGCATATGTCAAACCATTCCTGAATCCCTGAGAGAAATCTCATTTGATTCACTGTGTAATTTTTTCTATGTCTTATTGGATTTGGTTTGCTTGGATTTTGTTGAGAATTTTTGTGTCTATGATTCTCAGGCATATTGGTCTGTTATTTTCTTACTTTTATGTTGAGTGAAATGTTCTGTTCAGTCTATTAGGTCCACGTGATTTATACCATCAATGTTTCTTTGCTGAATTTTTGTGTGGGTGATCTGTCCATTGATGAAAATAGGAGTTTGAAGTCAACAGATTTTATTAGAGTCTATATCTTCCTTTACACATAACAGTCATTCCTTTATCTGGCTCAGTAATCCAGTATTGGCTTTGCATGTATCTAGAATTAATATATCATATTGCTGAATTGATTCTTTTACCTTCTTTGTTTCTTTCAACAGTTTTTTCATTTAGTATCTATTTTATTTAATATGAATATACCCATTCTTGCTTGCTTTCTTAAAGTTCTATTTGCATGGATAGTTTTTTTCATACTTTCTCTTTCAGTCTGTGTATGCCCTGTGGAAGTGAGTTTTGTGTGGACAGGACAGTGATGTATTTTGTTTTATCATTCATAAATCAGCGTTTATCTTTTAATTGGTAAATTTAATCCATTTACATTCAAGGTTACTATCAGTAGGTAAGAACCTAATGGACATAGTTTTTTTTTTCCAAATTGATTTCTCTTCTTATTCCCTCCTTATTGTTAATAGTGGTGTGATTGGTTTTAGGTAGTGATAAAGATGCTTTTCTTTCTTCCTGTTTTTTCATTTATGAATCTGTTCCATCAATGAGTTTTATACTTTCGCACCCTTTCATGCTGGTAGTCTACTGTGCCCTTTTGCCATTAGATGTAGGGCTACCCTAAGCTGTTCTCGTCAGTCAGGTCTGCGGGTGATGAATTTCCTCAGTTTTTACATGTCTGAGAAAGACTACCTTTCATTCTAAAGAATAGCTTTACTGTGCAAAGCATTCTTGATTGACAGTTTCCTTTCAGTATCATGAAATCACCATCCTATTCTGTTGTAGCCTGAGTAGTTTCTGCCATCACTTTATTGGGAATTCCCTTGTATGTGACATGATGTCTTGTTCTTACTACTTTTTAAATGCTCTCCTTGCCTTTGACTTCTGAAAGATTAATTATAACGTGTCTTGGAGAGGATCTCTTTGGTCTAATTGGGATTTTTTTTTGAGCTCCCTGAATTGGGATGTCCATCTCTCTTTCAAGACTTGGGAAGTTTCCAGCTATTTAGTTGTTTAAAATGCAGTCTGTGCAGTTCTCCGCCTCACCTCTCTCAAGTACTCATGTACTGTGAACATTTTTGTTTAATTGTTTTAGGGAGGATTTGTCCCCTAGAATTGACTTAGATATTATTGGAAATGACATTTTAAATGTTAAGTTGGCCTCTCAGCTTTTGTTCAATCTTTATGTCTTCCTTTATCTGTTTCCCAGAAGCCATCTTCCAAACGCTCTTCATCTCAGCCATACTCACCTGTATTCACTTCTGAAGGTGCCATCCTTCTGCCATATTGGCTTCTCTTTGCTTCCCCTCGGCCTGAAGACTTGCTTCCAACCTGTCCCCAAGTTACCTTCAGGTAAAGGCCTCTTCCTCTCTCTGTGTGATTCCTATAGCACAGCCATCAGCTTCAGGGATGCTTCCATGGCAGCATTTATCCTGGCTGTCATTTTACATACACATCTTCAACCCTGACACGTGTCCTTTTCTCCAAGTCAGGGCGCAGGTTCATGGGATCTAGAACTTTTTTTGTGACTTTTTTTTTGTGGGACAGAATGATAATGAGCCATTTTTTTCATTACAGTCTCAAATTCCAGTTCAATGCAATAAAATTCTCTTCCTTCCATATGAATGCTTTGGGGCATCAGGCTCTCCATGTGTAACAGTTTAAAACCAGTTCCACAGGCCATAGAAGGTTTGGGATAATAGAAATCCTTTCCTACTTATGGACATTTTAGAACAGCATGCTTCAGGTGGTATGGACTATGGGCAGGTGACCTCGCAGAGGAAGGGTGGGGAAGGGCTTGATAACATTTCGGAGACCCATTCTTTATGACATACAGCATTCCCCCTTTATGACACTGGAAAAATCCTTGGCCATCTTCACTCAGGTAAACACACCTGAATTTTTACACCCCAGCAATTACATGCTCAACAGTAATAGGTCCATGTTGCACCAATAGATGCATATGAGAATGTTCCAGTGGCTTTGTTTGTAATGATACTAAACCACAAGCAACCCAACTTGCCCATCAATAGGGGATTGGATATGTTTTAGTAAATTTGTGTAATGGACTCTGACTGAGAAGTCAGTGAATTCCTGCAACATGAAACACTGTGGCTGGAGCTCACAACAAGTGTCCCATGCAAGACACTTGATAGACAAGACTAATGTACTGTGAGGGTCACAATTTGTAGGAAGACGGAAACAAAGGAAACTCTGTGGCACTGAAGGCAAGGAGAGGGGCTACCTTTGGGGAAAACACCGGGTAGCGACTGGGAGGAGCTGTGCATGGGCTTCCGGATATGGAAGTGTGCTATTTCCTGACATGGTGGATGCATTGATATTTCAATTCTGTTATTTCTTGAAATGTACATGCAGCACTTATAATGTTTCCAGATAAGTTGAGATCAATGAGCCTCATAAGTTTAGTCAGGTGTGCTGGCATACTCCTGTGATCAATTCCCTTGGGGAGCTGAGGATTGCCAAGTTTGAGGGAAGCCTGAGTTTTGTAGCAAGACCTCCTCTCAAAAAAAAAATATATGTATATTTATACACATATATATAGCTTAAATATATATATATAGCTTAAATTTGTGACTATATATATGTATAAATATACATAAATTTGTGGCTATATGTATATTTATACATATATATATAGTCACAAATTTAAGCTTCCATGCCATTTTCAATTTTTGTACTATCCTTTCTCTATGAGAAATCAATTTTTGATGGTGCTTATAATTTTTATTGATATTTCTTTCCTTAAATACTTTTCCTCACTCATTTGTAAGTTGATTTTCAAAGGACTGTTTTGCTGGTTTTGTGTTTTAAAAATTATGTCTTCTTTTTATATGTTCATGCGCATTTACATACCATCTCCTTCTCTTAAAGATTAATTTTTGTTGTAAAGTATTTTTCTCCCCAATCACAATCTTTCTGACTCAGTGGTACTTATTTCCCTCTGTGTCAATTTTCAATTTATCAATTCATCCCTTCTATCTTAAAGGATAAACTTACATTTTAATAGAAGACTGGTATAAAATTATTGATGAGACTATGCCTTCTCATGTTAGCTTTTTTCCCCCTTCCATGCCATTTCTAGTTCAGTTTCTTAAAACATCCAAAGTTAATGCCACCACATCATCATTGAAAAATGTTTGATCAGAGTCAATTAGTGCAACGGTGCAAAAACAAAGTTATCCCGTATTTATTATAACTAGAGACTGGATTCTATTACACTAAATAATTTGTGTTTTGCCTACAGTGATATCTACATGAAGAAAATGAAAGAAATTAGTATTCTGTTGAGCCAAGTCAGCAATCTCTGAATTTCTAAGTGGTTACACATCATGCACTTTTTTAAACCAAATGCCTACACTTATATGTAACTTTGCTTTAAAAAAGGGAATGATAACTTCATGATTGTCAAAAATAAAAATCTTATTGAATCTAATCTTACATATAATATTACAGAGGCAGTAGCATGCTGATTGTGATATTGGCTCTAGACCCACAACTAGAGTTTGAAACACCCTTTAAGTTTTTCAGAACAAACACACACATATACACATATGTATATACACACACACAGTGAAGACTGAAAGAGTTCAGCTGTGCATAGACCCATGACAGTGCCTGATACACAGTAGGCCCTCAATAAACCTTAGTTATTTTCTTTTCTGAATTATTTAGGTCTGAGAGTGACTGTCGATTTAGAAAGTGATGTATTTTTCCCCTTGAGTAGCAGGAGCTTGGGGACAGCAAAAAGAAAATTAAAATGACAGGAAACGTATGAAAAATACATTTTTGGACATAAGATTAGTTTCAAAAAAAGGTCAAAGTCATTTTGAAGTGAACGTTTAAATAAGGGTTATTAACAGAAAGAAATAAATTGTGGTGTTGGGTCTGACTGTGGGATTGTCCTTCTTACAGCATCATAATAGCAAAGGTATAGGAACAAGAAGACTGTGACCATTATAACGCCTCTGGAATGATACCTTAGTAGCAAATAATAGTAATTTATATTTCATAATATAATAGTTAAGATCAAAAAGCATCAAGAACTCAAATTCCATTCTATTAGTCCTAAACACATGAGAAAATCTGGCTCAGAGCCTAGAGCTGCCTGTCAGCGGGGCCCAGAGCTATCTGTAGACGTCTGTGTGAGCTCCCCAGGACCAGAACTTCCTGTGGAGCTCTCCGTGGAGCGACAGACCCAGGAGAAATAGAAAAGGCTTAATGTTTAAGCTGCTGAATTTTTGATGCCATTTGTTATCCAGCAATGGTTAATGGGATGCAACAGACTTTGCCTGTAGGGACCGAAACTCTTTGTCCTACTTTTAAGTATTTTGTGTCGGATTCTCCAATCACTGGTAGCAAGTATTTGTTGTCTAGCCAATCAATGCCAAATGTGTTTCTACATTGGTCATCTAATTTGTCCTCATTTGCGCACCTGACTTGGATCTCAGTATATCCTGATTCTGATCTGGCATGTGACATTTGTATTGGGCCTTTTCTTGTTTATAGTTCTGATGTAACTTGCATTCTTTGCCTCTGAATTCCCAATACCTGACATCTATCCCAGACAGAGCTGGCTGTAAGGACCTTCTATTGTTTTTGTTTTGTTTGTTTGTTTGGGTCCAGTCATGGGGCCTGAACTCTGGGCCTGGGCGCTGTCCCTCAGCTCTTCAGCTCAAGGCCAGCACTCTACCACTTGAGCCACAACGCCACTTCCAGCTTTTTTTTCTTTTTGCTTATGTGGTGCTGAGGAATCGAACTCAGGGCCTCAGGCATGCAAGGCCAGTGCTCTACCACTGAGCTACCTTCCCAGCTCCAGGACCTTCTATTGTTGTCTGAAGCAATAGTTTCTCATCTAAGAGCAACCTGCTACCTGGAGATTCTTTGTCAATGTCTGGTGACAGGTGAGATTGTCGCAGCTGGAGGTTGTGGTGCTGTTAGCATCGAGTGGATGGAAGCCAGAAATGCTGTTCCATAAAACTTCTATGACAATGAATTATTCCATGAAAATGCCAAGAGTGTCAACATTGAGAATTCACGGCTAGCTCTGTCACAGAGGCTTTACCCCAAGCAAAGGTGCTAGTCTCTAAGAGCTATGCCTAGGGTTTCATGTCTCTAGAGTCCAGCTATTCTGCAGAAGTCTCAGGAACAAATGCGCCCAGATTCCTCAACAAGTAGGCATCTTCTGTAGAGATTGCGTGGGAGCCTTGCTCTTTAATTTAGTGGTTCCCTCAGATCAAGACTATCAGCACTCAGAGACGAATTCGTAATTCCACAGCCTGAGACTTTTGAAAGAACTCAGAAAGAAGAGAGACATGCTTCAAGTCTATTTTATTTACAACTGAATTTAGCAGCTGGTGCTCTTATACCCAATGACAGTAGCTTTCTCCCAGTGTTTCAGGTTTGTGACACCTGAGTGTGTTAAACATACTCTGAGGCTTCTTCAGAAGACTGTGATATCTTCTTCACTACCCGGAAATGAAATACCAACCTGAAGGGGAACAACATGGTCCCAGTAGGAGTATAGGGGGAGCCTAATTATCTGTTCTCTGTTAATTACAAACCATTGGCTCCACTGCTAACACAGATTCTGGAATTTAGCTCCATCAACATGATGGCTCTCTCCATCAGGGAGCAATCTGCAGATGTTCCATTGCATTATTTTACCTCCTGCTCCCAAATCTGTTTTACGCCTCATTGGAATATTCTAGTTGGTGCATCATGAACAGATCTCTATGCAGTAGAAAATAAAAAGCATCGTTTGTATGGAGTAGGAAGGTTATTTGGGGACTTTCGAGTGAGCTGTTGCAGGGGTGGGCACTGTGGGAGCGGCTGATGTGAGCTGGCCATAAAGGAGCTGCTGTTGTCAGGTGAGAGTTCAGAGAAGCCACATTTTGAGAATCTTCTTTGGAGCACTAATGGTCTGCAGGGAGCCAATTGTTATAAAGACCTGCAGCCCACAAATACACTTAACACTGTTAGGAACCTGGCCAGAGAGGAAAGAAAGAACAAAAACAATACCAACAAACCAATCCAGCTCCAATGAAGAGCTGAATAGGGACTCCATGGTGACCAGAGACAAGCCAGTAGATAGGACAGGAACATGGAGAGACACGTGGCATGGCTTAATGGCATCTATACTGTTTTGAGCCTACATAGGCCAGGGGGAGGGTCACAGGATATTCCCAGTCCCAGGCACTGCACTGACAGGTTCAGTCACCTATCAGCCAAGTGCCTGCCTCTAGGGTTCCAGGCACATCTATCACCTGGGAGGTGGGGGCTTCACCTTCACCCACCATGAAGACAAGATGCTAGACCCTCCCATCCACCATGTGGCCAAGATGGTGCCAGCCAGACCCGACCTCCCTACTTCCCTATTGGTGGGTCAGAAGGACAGCTGGAAGGGACTATGATGAAGATGGGAATGTGCACAAACTGGATCCAGAGATCAGCTAGGATTCACGAGAAACTCTCCCACCTCCACTGATGGCCATGGGTGAGCTGTGTGGGGAGCAGGCAGCTGGTGTGGAGTGTGCGTGGAGTCTGTCCTGGGATGCGGGAGGCTGAAGGAGAAGGTCTCCAGCCCGTGGGTTTGCATCTGGCTGCAGGCTCCAATGCACTTCAACCCAACCTCTTGTCTTCTTTGCGTCCCAGTTGGATAACGTGTTTACAATATTTTTTACACTAATTTTGAGTTAAAAATCTACTTTAAGATATTCTGTATCTTGACTACTGAGATTTTTGATGTTCTCTTCAATGTTGAGCCCCGATCATCTCCCCGTACTGCCAGCCCCACTGTGGGGACCAGGGGAGCAGCAGGAAGGAGCAACGTTCTATACAGTCAGGGGAGGTGCAGGAGGCGTGCCAGCGAGTGTGTGTGTGAGGTCCTCAGGGCTAGTACAAGGCACACTGCTGCACCGTCAGAAGATACAACTGATCCTTCACTTTCACATTGCTAAAACATCCCTATGTCCAGGGGTCACTTAGAACTACTTGGTGAAGGGAACTCTGGGAAATGAAGTTTTAGCTGAGCTTAGCAATTCTAGGTATGCCACCATTCTCAGAGTAGACACAATTTTACTTTGTGCAAAAGATGTAGATGGGAATGACAGGATTTCCTCATTTGCAGGAAGCCCCATTGAATGCCCCACCCTGTCACCATCACTACGCTCCTAGTCTGTTGTCACGAACACTATTAGAGTTCCAAGACAAGAATGCTCAAGTAACAGCATGACCCAACTGGAAAGAACCCTGAGCTAAAGACAGATGAAGATAGATGGGTTTTGACAGGATCCTGCTGTCTGAGTGATCCACAAGCTGCTGTTTAGACACACATGTTCCTCCCAAATGCTGTCAGAGTTTGTTCAATTGCTCATACTTATCTGAACCTGTTAACAAGCTTAGCGCTCCAGTGAGCAGCCGCATTCTGAGGGTCAGGAGAGGCTCCCAGGGCTTCACTCAGGATTGTCTTCTCTGTTGTCAGTACTGGGTATGGGCGATGGAGAAGTATTGAGGGACAGCTTGGCATTTCAGCCACAAAATGCCTCTGGATGGGCTTCCAGTGCATCATTTTATATTGCCTTCTCTTCTTGGTGGGGTGACTGTGTTTGTTTTCTGAACCTGTGAGTTCACTGAGAGCCCTCAACTGCCCTCTGTTCCCCTCAGATGGCTCTCAAAATGATTCCTGTTCCCGACTTTTAGGGGTGCTACTCTTCCTTAGTGTTGACACTGATTCTGGACGAGGGGAGAGCAGTCACGGCTGCACACTCCCTTCTCCACTGGTTTCTCCCTTGGGGAGATGTTGATCAGTTTCTCTATGAGGAGTTGAACAACTGACTTCAGGACCCCTTTGTCTCTTCTCTACCCTAAGAGGAACACTTCAAAGATTTGATATTCTGTTGATGAGCTGTGTGGGGGAAGGAAAGATGCTGTCTTAAAAAAAAGGAAGAAGTAAGAATAACTTTTATCTCAATGGGAAATCCATGCTGAGTTCTGATACAGTAAGTTGTCCCCAAACGGAAATTTCAGTCAGCTCAATTGAAATCAAGGGTAATGAAGGCCCACAGACTTCCCAGGATGATAGGTGGCCACACCCTGGGCAGACACAGGCCAAAGGCCTTGAAGCAACGCGTGGGAGAGAGCACGTCGATGCCGACTGAACTGTTTCCTGGGTTCATTTCTAAAGGTAGTAATTGCAAGATTGTATGTGTGTATGTGAATACTTCAAGAGACTTACTATGCAAAAGTTAAAAAACATCTAGGGGGCAGAAAGACATTTTGCTTAGATACTGAATTTCATGCATAGGAGAAATACTACAATTTATTGGTAAGATGGAAATATTTCTGGATTGTTCTCTATATGTGGAAAGAGAAAAGGAGACAGATAGTTACTAGTAGGAAGTGCAGGCTGGGGAAAAAATCCCCCAACCATGTTCTAAAAACAACAGCAACAACAAAAACCATGGAAATGTCTAAATATTAAATGATAGAAAGCAGTGGATTTCTAGAGGTCTGTTGTGGAAATGTAAAGAAACCTCTTAAATAGCCAGTTTGGAAATGTAACCACATGGAATCAGGAATATCTTATCCCATATTCTAGAGACTACATAGAACAATGTAGAAAATGGAGAGAGAGCACATGAAAGATACAGTTCTAGAACTTTCTACTCCTTATGATATGTTTAGACACATTTAGGAATGATCTGCTTCCCAAATACTGGTGTCTTCTTCATTTTGTTCCACTCAGGAGTTGACGTGTGTGAGGCCGGTGTGCTGCATTTAAAGCCCAGCCATAGCTCAGTGGTGTGTGGAGCCCTCTGACCTCCCTGGCGTTTGCAGTCACCTCTCGCTTCTGACGCTTCCCTGCAGCTGCCGTCAAAATGCTCTTTTACTCCCTCCTGGGACGTTCTATCCATAATTTTTGAAATTAAGAAGTCATTATAATGTTAGGATTTGCATTTTTAGGTTAGTTCTTTCCATCTGTTTTCCATAAAAGATACTTCTGCGACGTACATTTGGCAAGGTTTTATTTAATAATAACATTTTTTAAAAACAAACAAACCCACCAGCAAAAGCACTGTTCATTACCAACAGAATGGGAAGAGGTGATGTTGCTGTGCGTTGTGTGTTGCAGATTTTGCTTAGGACTGGATGGAACGTTCCCTCCGGCTTTTTGAAGCGGGGATTTTTAACAAGTCTGTGAGAGAACAAGAATGGAACGTGACCAGTTGTAACTACGGGGCCAGAGGACTTGCAGGCCTGGAATGCCTCCATTTGAACGATGCTGCCACAGAACCGGCACAAGATCAACTCCTTGCTCCTTACTCACGAGACATCTGCATGCAGCCACCCCAGCCATCACCACCGTGGGACTAGCGATGCGTATGCAACCCTGGCAAACACCGTGTGATCTGTCATCTGCTTCTTCCTCTGTTTCTCAGAGGGCAGCTGTCTGTCCCCTGGGTTCCAAGTCCTTCTCTGGGAACTCTCTGGGCATGAAAAGTCCTTCCCCACCCTTGTCTGCGCTTTGGTAGCCCCATGGGCTTCTGCTTTGCCTTTGGAACTGCAGATGTGGGGAGAATGTGCTTCCCTCCTGGGCTCAGAAGACAGCTGGACATGGTGAAGGCCTGGGCTGTCTGCTCTTTACTGCCAGGTACACAGATGTGTTCCTGGAAAAGCTGAAATCGGGGATTATAAAGCAGAAATGGAGAAGGGAAACTCAAGTACTATCTGTATAGTTGTATCAAGCCTTGAGAAGCCATGTTAGGATTTACACTGTCCACCAGAAATCTGCCCCCAGGAAGCGCATCCATCCCTGCCTGTTGACCACTGGTTACTAAATGCCTCCTTCTTCTAACCTCCTAGAGAGGACTTGCTACTCACTTTTGGGGAGAAACCATCGCCATTTTCCCTCATGTCTTCCTTTTCCTCTCTGAGTACAGTCCCACAGTAGCCAGACAGAGCTGGCCCTACAGAAGACTGGTTAGGGCTGGCTCTGAACATCTCCCACCGTGGTATTTTGGGAGGAGGCTGTGGGATTTTGTCCTGCTTGATGGACCGGTAGAAGCACACTCTGTGATGATCGCCCCTGCAAATCTCCACAGCTGGTTCCATTCATCCGGCCTGCTTTGGGCCATGTCCACAAGTGCACGCATCCTGTAACCGAGCAGACCAATCCAGAGTGGTAAGCAAGCTAGCAGCACAGGACAGAATTCAGCAGACAGTCTTGTTTTACTTGGCTGGCACTGAAAGTATTTAAGTCCAAATGCTTGTAGGTGTAAGGTCCCTTCCTGGATGGCCAGCAGACTCCACCCTCCTCGCAGCAAAGTCTCCACCCAGTACCTGCGTTACCTAGGCAACTGGGACACCTGGAAGAGGTCACATCTGCATCCGCTGAGGTCACATCTGAATTTGATGTGGCCACACCTTTCTCCGCCCATACCCTAGATAAGGCCTAGCCCAGGCCCAGAGGCTTTCTCTCGCTGCTCTTTTCTAGCTCTTTTCTCTCTCTTTCCCAGGCCTTTCCCAGCCACGTGGAGTGCCAACCTTGCCTGGTCCCAGCAGGTCTACTGAATAAACCTACCCCTTACCTGAATACCACGTGCGTGCTGGTGCTGTTCTTACTCGGCTACAGTAGGTAGAATGTCCTTTTCCTGTTCATTCTGGTCCCACCATTTCCTATTGGCACCTGTGCCTTTCCTTGTGGATTTGATCTGCCTGATTCCTACACTCATAGGCATTTATAACCAACTGTGCCCGACTCCCTTTTAGTTTTCAGACTTCCTCCCTCCAACATAGAGCATTGTCACACACAGTAAATATTCTCCCTTTTCTGTTCTCAGACTGAGAATAGTTCTTTTGAAGAAAACTAGTTGAGAATCTCTAACAATAACCAAGGAAGATAAAGGATGTGGTTTAAAATACTGAATGCACAGAAAATGCAATATTAAATTTTAGGTTCTGTATTTTGGTTTTACAATAATTTTGTCCATTAGGGAAGATATATTTGATGCCGTAAATAAAATGAACCTAGATTATCCAATTCTCTCTGTATAGCCTTGCCTGGCCTTTCCTGCTTCTTCCTTCCCTCCCTCTACCCTTCCCTGCATTCCTTCCTTTCTTCTTTCTCCCTAAAGCATACGGGAGAGGTTTGGTAAGACATCTTTGTAAGAACAGCGAATATGAGGGAGGATTTTCTTTTGTGTAGTATCATTCTTTGGGAAAGTAAATTTGGACTTAATTAGTTTGGCTTGAAAATGGAAAGTTGATTGAATCAAATCAAAGATACGATCGATATGTAGCCTTAAGAGACCTGTCGCTTGACCCAGAAATGGAAAAGAAGTTGGAAAGTGACAGGACCGGACAGAGTGAGATGACACCATAGACAGGCTTTTCGTCCCCAAGTCTGGGCCTGTCACCTCCGTACCAAGGTCTCATAGGGGGACTCAGACGCTCCATAGCCACGAATAACAATAAATCAGAGTTTTCAAAAACAGAAGAGAAAAAAAGCAAAACCTTCCGGCAGCGATGTCCTGCAGTTAGAGGCTCAGGGAGCTCTGGGTAGGGCTTTGCTCTGTGCTCAGGCCTCAGTGGTCTCCCTAAGAACAAGAAGGGGGACCCCAGGCCTGGCAGTAGGAGTCAATGCCAGGAGTCTGTGAAGAGAAATCAGACTTTGTTTTATAATCTTTCAAGACAGCCACAATAGCTGTTTTATTTTTCTTCTGCTAAGCACAGCATTGCCAGAGTCTTGCTTTGCCATGAGGAACATAGAAAAAAAAACAAAATAAAACTAGCATCAACCACTATCCCTATTGTTTTTATAAACAAAATGACATTAAAAAGCAAAAGTAGGACACATAAAATCTCAGAGTGAGCACGGTTTTTTTTAAGGAAAACTAGTTGAGAATCCCTAACAATAACCAAGGAAGATAAAGAATATAGTTTAAAATACTGGATGCACAGAAAATGCATTATTAAATTTTATGCCGTGTATTTTGATTTTACAATAATTTTGTCCATTTGGGAAGATATATTTGATGCTGTAAATAAAATGAACCTTGATTATCCAACTCTCTCTGTGTAGCCTTCCCTTTCCTTTCCTTTTCTGCTTCTTCTTTCCTTCCCTTCATTCCTTCTCTTTTTTTTATTGTGAAAATAATGTACAGCGGGTTTACAGTTACATGGGCAAGGTAATGAGTACATTTCTTATCAAGCATTGTTGCCTCCTCCTTTGTTTCCCCTTCCCATCCCTTTCCATCACCCCCTCCCCAGACCCCTCCACCCCCGTGCCAAAGTTGTAAAGTTCATTTTTGACATAATATCTTGTACATCTCATTGTTGCAATGGGTCCACCTGTATCCCTATTTAAACGATTTATTTTTTTCCCTTCCCCTCCACAAATTATACCAACATCAAATACAGTGAAAACAGGGGTTATACCATGGGTAAGGAACATACAAAGTAACAGATAAATACCTTATCAATATGTTAGAAACAATAGCAAGAAAGAAAAAAAACATTTGAATCCATATCTTGGGGTTCATTTCACCTAACATCAACTTATCTGCTTGTCTTAGGCATACACTAGTTATTGCAAATAAGGGAAACCATGGAACCTATGTTTTCCTTCTTTTCTTCTTTCTTCCTATCCCTCCATCTTCTACTCCTCACACAGGAGGTGAGTTAGTTTGTCTTTCTTCACACTGATAAGCATTGGTGCAATAGGAGATTTTCATACTATTCCATGTGGGATATTCCTTGCAATGTGGAAGAGAGTAAATAAAGAACGCCACCTGGTCCATCAGTGGCCTCTCTTTTCTTGCCATATAAGGCAGGAAGAAAGCCCCAGATATTTTTGGCTGTGTGAACCTCTCTTTTCTAGGGCCCACTTACAGAAGAGAGGGACACTGGGGTCCAGGGAAGGATTATCAGAGGACAAGAGGTTGGGGTCAGGTGTGGAAGCTAGGCTGATGTCAGGACTTCATCTGGCAGACTCCAATTCAGGTCATGGACTTAGCCTTCAAATTCTGTTCTTTTTTTAAATATGTAAAATGAAATAAGAATATTTTTACCTTACTATGCTTCTCTGAGGATCATCTAATACCGACTCTCAGAGCTGCTCCTGAAAGAACGGTGGCAATTATTATTGAGTCAGAGCATGTGTTGCAGACTAATGATTGAAATGCTTCATAATAACAGGACACAGCAAATTCAGAATGAAATGTGCTGTTTCTTCAAGTCAATGTGGTTGTGTCTGACAGCATGATTATTATCTTCTGCCTGTATGTATTGTTTCTCCAAGCTTAATTAACGAATCATTTCTTCATGTGCCAGAATTAATTAATCTACCCTAATAATTCTTGATTAGCAACTCAGGGATAGGATAAATTTACAGGTCCCATGGAAATTCTGGACATAACTTTATTTATTTGCATTCATGTATGCAAATGTTCAATTAAAAATTCCAAAGTTGTTATAAAGGCAGTGGGAAATGAAACAGGTGAGGGCCACTTGGATGCTGAATGCGGAAATGAATGAGATACCTACATCAGATCCCGTCATTCTGCTGTCTAGAGTTATGATGGGTGGATCTGGATTGTAATAGGGGTTTTGATTTTTGAATTATTACCTTTTATTGCCCTGGCTTGAGAAAAACATTTCTTTTAAAGGGGAAAATGATTAGAACCTGTGGCCATGATAGAGTCCGGATATGGTTTTCTACTGTGGAGAAGTCATCTTAACCCTGTCTCGGCTGTTATCTCTTTGAGCACTCTTGTGGGCAGATGAGATAATTTTAGGCAGCATCTTTTCAAACACAGAGACACTCTCCCCTCCTCCACTTTGTGCAAGCAAGATTCCTCCTGTAGATGTTCATGATTTTGCATACAGTGGGTCAGGACCTGGAGGAGGCCTGGTCACCCCTTCGGTCTGGATCCAGGGATGGCCATTGCATCAGATGGAAGGCACACTGTGTGGTGATCTGAGGGTACCAGAAAGTCATTCTTCACTCCAACTTCCCTGTGAACAGTAATTGTGGCATTGGTAGCAGGAACACTCTGTGCTGATGTGAATGCAGCTGACTTCTGAAATGACATCTGTTCTCTGGATAACCTTGAAAAGGACATGGTCAAGCCAGGCAGTGCATTTTCCTCAGGATTGTCTGGGGAAGGGATCCCGCCCTTTCTATTAGGAGCGTCAATTGGCTTCCTTATTCTATTTCCCTCCATTTAAAGATTTCCTTTGATAATCCTCTCGGCTCTTTTCCTCCTGACTGTGTCCTGGAGATTGAATTTGGTTCTTCCCTTTTGCTGTCATTGAATGACAGAGTGCTCACGGGCTGTTCTCGTGAGATCTAATAGATGGGGGAGCCATATCTGGAGCCTGAACCTTGTATTGTTCAGCAAAACTTAAAAAAAAAGTTACTTCTTTGTTTTTGTTCTCTTACATTCTTTAGTACTTGTTACAAAAATGAGTGCTGTTTCAAGAAAATGATTTTGTGCCTTTTCAGGAAGCTGGGTTTTCTGTCACATTGTACACAATGGCTTTTCATAGTCCTGGTGACTGTGTGCCTCTCCCTCCTGTGGGCATTCCATCCTCTGACCCAACCTGCCTGTAAGAACACCTGCCGAGTTTTCACGATGCATTACCTCCTCTTCACCTTCTGGGAGAATCAGATTGCTTCCCATCTTGTGAGTTCATGTTCTGTCCAGATTGCTCTGTAATCACATTTATCATATTTTATTTCTATGTGTGCTGTTATTTATTAGCCTATAAAGCCCTGGACGACTATGTCTTAACCATCTTCATATCCCTGGTGTCTAGCAGAATGTATATACTAGATGCTTCATGAAGTCTTATTATCTGAACCCATTAAAGTAAAAGGATTATGGACATGGAGGAGATGCACCATGTGACAGCTAAAATTAAAGAGACCAATGGAGGCCAGGAAAAAAAAAGCATAGAGAAACAGGAAGTGATCTGAAGAAAGGCTTTGCTGATATTTTATTTTGTCAGTTGTAGGGCTTGAAATCTGGGCCTAGGTGCTGTCCTTGCACTCTTCAATTCTAAGCAGGCTCTCTACTGCTTGAGCCACAGTGCCACTTTGGGTTTACTGGTGGTTCATTGACGATAAGCATCTCACAAACTTTCCTGCCCCAGCTAGCTTTGAACAGTGACCCTCAGATCTGAGCCTCCTGAGTAGCTAGGATTATAGGCATGAGCCACTGGTGCCTGGCTAGGTTGATATTTTAGAAGAATGCTGGCACAATTCATCATTTGGGGTCACCTTGAGTGATCTGAGAAAGAATGTGGCTGTTGAGATCCAGTTATGTAGCTGGAAAATGTCACCTAAATACATGGGAGTGTAAGTAAAGGTTGTGTTGAACACAATGCAAATATTGAATGTAGATATAATTGAGCTTCAGAAAATAGTACAAAGGAAATGGATAGAAGCAGTACTTGAAGATATAATGGTCAAGATTGATAACACGGTAAGATATGTAAGTGTGTGAGTCCTCAGCACATAGGCCGTACTTGATGCTGGAAATAGGGATGGAAGTGTCTAAGTAGAATAGCGTGAACACAAGAAGGCCTGGGAATCTGAAGTTGTGCCTTTGAAAGGGAGTTAGAGGAGGAGAGGTAAGACGCAAGTCAGATGGCAGCTATATACAAAGGCAAAGGCCACCATATTTCTAGCAACAATGCTAAAGCTGTTGAAGAATGAAGCAAGATTGGAAGTATTTCTTGGTGAAATGGTGAACAAATAATGGGTCCAGTAAGATAAAGAGCACACTAACTTAATCCCTTCAAATCCCAAAGCACTATTTTCTACACTTCAGTTGTTATGTGTTGGTATGTCACCAAGATCATCTCTAGATTTGGGAATTTATTCAAAGTACAGTGGAGTGGTTGAACAAGTTAACACTCCTACCAACAATGCAGTAGGGTTCCCTTTTGGCCACATCCCCACCAACATCTGTTATTAGTTTTCTTGATAATAGCCATTCTAACTGGGATGAGGTGGAATTTCAATGTTGTTTTGAGTTACATTTCTTTTGTGGCCAGAGATGTTGAACATTTCTTCATATGTCTCTTAGCCATTCTTATTTCCTCCTCAGAGAAGTCTCTCTTTAAGTCTTTCTCCCACTTATTAATGGGGTGCTTGTTTCTTTGAGGATTTGTTTTGGGGCAACCACTCTGGAAAGCAGAATGGAGGTTCCTTGAAAGGCTAAATATAGAGATCAGCAATCCCACTTCTGAACATTTACCCAAATGACCAAAACTAAGACCACACCAAGACTACCAGCATAAGATAATCATTGTAGCATTATTTACCATAGCTAAGATATGGAACCAACCCAGATGTTCCTCAGTAGATGACTGGATCAAGAAAATATGGCATATATACACAATGGAATTCCATGCTTCCATCAGAAACAATGATATCCCCACATTTGTATGGAAATGGAAAGACCCACAGAAACATAGGCTGCCTGGTTCCCTCATTATTATGTGTCTAGGATAGTTCTAGCAGAGAATCATGCTAGCTCAATAGCTATGTACATATGACCATACAAAATGATGCTAATCAAAATGAACTCCAAGATATGCAAACAAGTGGTTTTTCTTTTCTTAGTGTACTGTATGCAGTTATTTCTTCTTCCTTTTGTTTTTTTCCTTTGGTTTACCCCCTGGTCACTATTTTTTATTTCAGTACCCTTTGTACTGTATATCAGTTTATCTGATTTGGGGATGGGAAGGGGATATCATAGAAATGGTGAAACAAAGAACAAAGGGTGAACCAATGCAACAGTGATACTCACTAGATATGATGTTGGAAATGTACTTTACAACTTGGGGTGGGGGAGAGAGAAGTCAGGGGGAGGGAACATGGAGGGGGTAACACTGTTCGACAAGAATTGTACTCATTCCCTTACTTACGTAAGTGTAACCCTGTTGTATATCACCTTTACAATAAAGAAAGGACAGACTACAGCCATGTTCATATGTATGATTTATTATGGAAAAAGGGACATCAGTCTTAGTCACCAAAGGGAGTGAGGTGAGTCTGGGGAAAGCCAATTACATGCTTTCAATGGAGTGGAGTTTATAGATATACTTTGTTCTTCCAGCAATGAGTTGTTGCAACACAAGACTATTTCCAACAAGGGCTGCTGATTAGGGTCTCAGTGATCAGGGTTTTGTTGGAAGGCTGGCCACATAGATATGCCCTTCCTGTACAGAAAGTACACAAAGTCCGTATTCTCAGAAGGAAATTAGGCATTCAACACAAATCAGTTGTTTCCATAAACATGTTAGACTCAATAATGCATACTTACCAGTTAATGAATCCAAGTCCCTAAATGCCAGCAAAAGACCAATCCTGTAAGCAGACTTTTAAAAGATACAATTCGAAATGCTATGTTATTTTTTTCCCTGCACAGGATCTTTGTTTTTCTCTCTAGAGTTCCCTGTCACAGCATATGACATTGCCATCAATTTTATTAGGCAAGTCAGAAACTCAAGAGTCATCCATGACCCCTTCCTGCTTTTGGCTGACTAGGTTGTTTGGGATCCAGGGAAAATAACCAGAAAAGTTAGAAACACATCTGTACACAATATGTAGACATATATTTGAAAACTTCAAAGAACTAACCAGGCAATATGTATTTCTGGGCCTAAGATACAAAAAAGGCAGTAGGGGAAGACAGGCTCCTGGCATTTGTGTCTGTTTTTGCCTCCGAAGCAATTCAAAATCGGAGAACAAATGACACACTGGAGAGAATGAGAGTTTATAAGTGAAGCTCCTCATGGTTTCACCAGGCTTGGAGGGAAAAATAAGAGTGAAGGAATTAGAACTTGGGCAGATACCCTAAGTTTTTGGTTGTTATGATAAAGACCTGACCCCTCTGAGGGAAGGGTTAGGGGGAAGCCCTGCATCCTCACCAAAGACTGAAAACCAGCGTCCAGCTAACTCCATCCCACATAGGACCACGGTGATTCTCCAGCAGAAAAATTAACTTCTCTCAGGAGAATAACTTTATCCAAAGCCTCAAGTCACCTCCATTCTTTCTTGTTCACACTATGTGGTATATAATAATCATAATAAAAAGGACAGGTATACAAAATATGACTTGAACAAAACCCGAAGAAAAGAATGATATAGAAAAGAATGATATAGAATAACAATAGTTATTGTACATGAACATTAAATACCTTAAACTAATACATTCATGAAATAAAATTGTGAGATAATTTCAACAGAAGCTAGGAAGCATAGAAACAAGTTCCAGTGGAACTTCTATAATAGAGAAATAAAAAGAAATGAATCTGAAATATAAACTAATAAGCATAACCTTAGGGTTGGGTGCTGTAGGGAAAAATTAGTGAGCTGAAAACGAAGCACCCAGAGAGGAAAAGAGCATATTCACATGGATGTAGGAGATGCATTTCACCCAATATGCATATTGGATGCAGGGGTAATGATAGTCTAGAAAGACAAGATACAGATAATAGGCAGAAGCAGTAGTTGAAGACACAATAGCCTGAATTTTTCAGAACTTTGGAAAGCATTGAACTTCAAAGTCTAGGATTTAAGTCTTGAACAGAATAAATACAAAGCAAACAATGGCTTTTATGTGTCACTGTCATGTTTGAATACCACTAAAAGCAGTTGAGAGATGTTTGAAAGGCAGATTACACTGAAACGAGCACAAGGATCATCAGCTGACTTCTGACGAGAAACAATGAGAGATCACTAGGCACTGGAATATTTTCCTTCACAACCTGAGAAAAAATAATGGAACTTGGAATTCTTTACTTAGAGAAATGCTGTTTATACTGGGAGGTGAAACAAACAAATAACAAAACACTCAGAGAAGCAAAAACAAAGAGAACTATCCAGTTTCTCCCCTGCACTTAGTGGTGGGAGTTGGTATAAACACATCCCTCTCTTTCCTGTTCATCAGGCTCTCTCAGGCCTTTTGATCTTTTGCCTTCTATTCCTCTGAGGAAGACAAGCAGCACAGGGAACCCTCTACCACCCTAAAAGGAAGGAGGAAGTCCTCATCCTCTTGTTTTGCTGGCCCTGTTATTTTTTTTTTAAACTATGGCAGATAACAAAGTAGGATTCAGAACAGAAAGCTGTTTGGTCTCATCTCTGGATCCAAATCTCTAAATCTAGCTTTTGCCAGAGACATAAGAAATGCCTACTTGACCACAAGGGAGTGCAGACTTCAAACTCTCCTTGCAGTATGTTTTTGATGGACCAGAACCCACGAGGAGGGATGTTGGGTTGTTCATTGTGACCCACGACTAACATCGTCACCACAGAAATGAGGCCAGTGTGAATGACTTCTCATCTATGCTCATCCCCAAAATGCCTTTCATACTTTATGCTTCTTCCTGGGCTTCCTTATGCTGAGCACTGAAAAAGCAATTTTATTTGAGTGGGAAAACATGGGGTCCCTGCACCACAAATAAAAGTTGCCTTCTGCTGGCATCTGCGTGACGTGTGAGGGCTGCCCCTGAGCAGCTATGCCTGCTCCTGACCGTCGGTGGTGAGCATGGTGGGCGGCGCTTGGTGTATAAAGCACGTTTAACGTTCTGCTACGTGTTTATACTTCAGGGATGGCTATTCATTATTTCTAACATGCACTTTGCGGACTCGGAAGCTCTCAAACACGTTGGCTACCGGGATAGGGAGTGGAGACTCTATCCATGTACAAATGTGTCAGTGCTGTGCACCAGGATTTCTCCTGTCACACACTTTTTATTTTATTTATTTATTTTTTTTTACGCACATTTTAAGTGCACACTCGCAAGTGAATATATTTTTAAAAGTAAAGTCTAAGGGAAAGAGGGCTGTACACGTGCTAAGATCTCTTCCTGACCTAATACAGTGTGTCATTATGCACCTTGGCCTCCCTGAGTACAGAGGGTTACGTGACCGGCATATGCAAAGGGTTCTGTGCAGCCTGAGTCTAGTTGGGGCCTTGTCAGTGACCTCCCTTCCCCCTTGACCAGGACAAGGCCAACAGAGCAAGGAACTCACAAACTGTGCTGTGCCCAGCCTAGATCACACTTAAATTTTTAATAGCAGCAAAGGTTTGGTCTCAAAACACAGACCTTCCCTATGCTTAGCTGGAGGTAGACGCGGCGGATCTCAGACAGTGAGAAATGAGATGAACGTTTGGCTCCTTTTTTTCTTCAAACCTTACACTGTGAGTTTTTAGCAAGTAAAATGAACTTGAAGGAGGCCTACTGGCTCCTAATGGATTTGCCAGTCCCTCCTGGTAATCAGGTTGCGGGGAGGGCGGGGGCAGGGCTGCTCTGCTTTATCATCTGGCAGTCATTTTCAGAGCCAGCGAGACCCCACGGGGGATGTTGTCTGGCAGGCAGTTCCCTGTTTGATTTGCAGCATTTGTCCGTGTGCCTTTTCATGCCACGTGAGGACTGCGCATCACATCATCGCCCAACGCCATTCTTCCCATGATACCCGTGTATCCCATGCGTGCTAACTGGAGGGTGAGAGCCCCTTTTCTGGCTGCCCCTAGGACATGGCCCGGAGAATGTCGTGTGGCAATGCTTCAGGCTGACCCGGGCCAGGACGGCTCTGTGCTGAGCTGCTGCATGGGGGAAGGGTGAACCCCTGCATCAGAGCGCAGAGCACACAATGGTGATCATCTAGCTTCTCACACACACCCCTTCTGCCCCGTCCTGTGCCTGCACCCCTCTCCTGGGAACAAGTTCGTTGGCTGTATTGTCTGCTGTCTCACCTCCTTCCGAAGCCACCATGTTGGTTGTGGAAGGCCCATGTTAGATAGAACTCTGGAACAACATCTTTTCCTTCCGTCAAACTCTCCCAACACTTAGGATGCAAGCCCAGCACTTCACTGGACAAATACATATTGAGTAGCTACCATATTCTGCTGTTGTTCCAAGCAGTTGACTTATACAATGATTCAGACAAAAGCCTGGCCTGCAGGGACCTTATATTTTCGTGGTGACCCAGGTATAAATGCAAATATGAGTGTGGATGAGCAGAGGGGTCAGTGTCAGGGTTAGGGTTGTCAGAATTGGTGGGGGTCTGTGGCCGAGTGGAGGGTAGACATCCCTGAGGAGGACATGGTCCTTTGCCACCGTGCTGGTCCTTGACCATGCTTATGATGCACTTTGATCTCGTCCACCTCTACCTTCCCCTCCCCCCCATTACACCGTCCTTTTGCCCTTCCCTCTTTGACTGGTAAACCCTCAAATGTCCTCCTCTTATGACACTGTTGTTTCTAGGTCTAGGGTCCACATGTGAGAGAAAATATGCCAAAATTGTCTTTCTGAGTCTGGCTTATATTACTTAACATGATGATGTCCAGTTCCATTTATTTTCCTGTAGATGACATAATTTCCTTCTTTATGGAGGAATAATATTCCATGGTGTTTATGCAGAAAATATGAATTTCTAAAGTGTCAAATCTACTATATTTTAAATATTGGAACTTAGATAAAAAGTTTAAAACATTCTTTAACACCTAAATCCAGAAAGAGATGAACAACAAAAGAAAAAATCTCATCTTTGCCAGGTTTTGAAGTCTGTCTGTGACTCTATGACTTGGGCTTACCAATAGAAATGTGGTGTTTGCAGCTGACACCACACAGAGGAACAGGTTTCTAGGAGGCATCTGCTCAGATCTTCTTGTGCAGGAAACACAATTGGTCACTGGCCCATCTTCTTTTTAACGCACCCGTATTTGTCCCCAAACCTCAGAGGCTGTCACCAGCAAGCTCAGAGCATGCTGAAGGGGTGTCAGGATGCTCCTCCAGTGGATGGTTGGGCTCAGGCTTGCCCATAGACATGGCCACACCATTTTCGAGGGACACTGGATTTCCTGTCTTCTATCCCTCTCCTCATGGAGAGCCACAGCTGCCTTGGTTGGGAAGTGTGCTCTTTCTCCATGCATGTCTTTGTATATCTAATTCCCAGCCAGTCTGAAATGATAGAAGGCATCTGAAGATTCTGATGGAAAGGCGTCTTCTTTCCCAGACCTGACTGTGATGATGATGATGATGATGATGATGATGATTATGATGGTGATGATGATTTTGTTTGTCATGAGGCTTGAACTCTGGGCCTGGGCTCTCTACCTGAGCTCTTTTGCTCAAGGCTACTAGTGCTCTATCACTTGAGCCACAATGCCATTTCTGGTTTTCTGGTGGTTCATTGGAGATAAGAGTCTCATGGGCTTTCCTGCCCAGGCTGGCTTTGAACCACGTTCCTCAGATCTCAGCCTCCTGAGTAGCTAGGATGACAGGCGTGAGAGCCACTGGCGCCTGGCCCTTAGATTATTATTTTATAAATTTATTATTTTTTCCTCTGGCTTGTGATTTGAAAAATCTTTTTATAACCTGGATAGAGGGCTCAGACCTGCAGGACAAACTGACTGAGCTTGTGGGAGCAGAGGTGAGTGGCGTGTGTCCCATGGTAGGGACAGCTCAGCCTCATTGGAGGGGGCAGGCCAGGCTCATGGACTAATGGAGGAGGTGCATCTGTGCTACAAAGGACAGTAAAGATGTCCTGCTTCTTGAATCCACTGAGTTATTCATCAGAGCCTTTGCATCTGCTTTATGCATTTCTGCCTTGTGTTACTTTCATCCTTGACTCTCCTTCTTCTTCTACCCATGGCTACTTTTTTTAACTTAAAACACACACACACACACACACACACACACACACACACACACACACACACACACACACACACACACACACACTTCAAGCTTTGGTCCCCCAAAGTCCACAGACTGCCAGATATCAGATCCAGGATATCAATAAATGATGGGATTTGTGACTTATTGTTTCACAATAAGCAGACCTGGCACTTTAGCTCCTTTAATGCTGCTACCTTCAATAGACTTTTACTTGTTTGGTTTTTCACTGAATTGTGTAAAGGGTGATAATACTTATCCTTGCAGTTGTACTGGTGGAGCTTAGACTTTGACCCTTTGCTCCTGTATTTAGGGGCGGTCTTGCAATAGTAAGGAAGTGGTTGTTGGTCTGTGTTTGTTGATGTTGGTTGAAGCGGTGTGTTCAATTCTGTGGGAGAGACAGCCAGCAGCTGAGGTTTTTAATGCATGTCTTTTATCTAGACTCTGCTCAGATGCGTGATGCAGGACAGAGCTGTGGACACGCCTTGGACAGTCAGATGACAGCAGATCTATGGCACATAGGGGAAGGATGCAATGCAATAATCAATGGGATGTTATAAGCAAAACCCTCTGCGGTATTCACACCAATCTGAACACCTGACACCTTAGGAAGAATTCTGGATGTTCTGTCCTCAAGTGCTCACCGATCTGCCCTACCACAAACAAAATGTGATTTGTAAATACAAGTGTCTCTTGTGGCCGTCAATTTCCTAAGCTTTTTCTTTCTGTAGCCTAGCATCTAAGATACTGTTCTGTGTCTTTGCTTTGGTTTGATTTTGTGTGTGTGTGAGAGAGAGGGGAGGGGGACTTTGTCCCTTGAGCATATGGGAATTCCAGCTGGAATTTATACAGTTGAAGACACTCGGGGACGGGTCAGAGGGACTGACTGACCTCAGACCTGGGTCCCTTCTATGTGGGACTTTAATTGTCCCTGGCAGGCAGGATAGGATCATTTTAATGAAAACAGTTTTGAACTGGAAGGGAATGGAATTAGTAAGAGATCACTTTAGGAAAAACTATTATTGTTCTTGCATGTGACACTTTAAACACAGCTATTAAATCCATCTACCTCTGAGTGATTGAGCCATGAAAACTGGCAATCAGTGCCACTTCCTGTACCCAGTTGTGCAAAAATTGCATCCAGCGAGCAGAGCTGGCTACTTAGCAATTCTGGCTTTATTTGTAAGTCCAAGAGATGTAGGTTCTTTTTAAAATGGTCATCTTTGTATGTATTACACACACACACACACACACACACACACACACACACACACACATGTGTGCATTTAATGTATTACACCCTTGTTTAATGATCACCTGGGAAGGGAATGCCTGTAACCACCCTGCAGATTAAGACTGCTCCTACCTTTGAGAATATGGCTGGCTCAGAAGAGACTCTGGAGAAACTCAGCATTGCTTCTCAGAAGTATTTTGAATCTCTTATCTGTTTACCAGCTATCAGTGTCGTTTAGATCATTCTGACGGTGAACTAAATATAACCATATCAGTGTACTCTTTGATCTCCGAGTTTCTGAGCATTATCCACGTGCTGTGGGTGGCATTGTAGAAAGCAGGAAGAGTAACAGTTGTCCAGTAGTGTGCGACCCTCCTTCAGTCCCACACAGTATAGCCAAGACAGACGAGGCCAGTTAGCACCCAACTTTGCCTTGGGCACCAGCAATGGTCTTTCCTAAGATTCAGCACCAGGACTGGTGTGAAGCCAGACTCCAGGCCATACTCAGCCTCCCGTGTTTCCATGGCACACATGTCTTAAAAGTTTGAAGGGTAGTATATTTTATATTTTATTTATTCTCCTTAAGTAGTTATACAAAGGAGTTTCTCTTTACAAGGACAATGCATCTTGACCAACGTCACCCTTTCTGTCACTCTCCTCCACACCTCCCAACCCCATTCACCCCCGGACAACTACCAAAGGATAATCAAAATCAAAATCAAAATCAAATCTGGGGGATGTTTTCAAGTCCCCAATGCTGGGGAGGTTCAGAGCTGGTCCCCATCCTACCTCCTCACTGCTTGCGATGTCCCTAATCTCGTTCCAGCTCTCTGTTGTTGCTGACTCTGCCTCATTCATTCCACCTCATTCACAAGTGGACCCTCGGTGATCCTCTACAGGCTTCATCACCTAAGTGCAGCCCCGCTGGTGCGCGTCCATTCATTCCCAGGCCCAAGATCCCGTGGCCTGGGAGCCTGAGGCAAAGCCAGGCTCGCCTCTGCCTCACGTGCCCTGCCTCCCTCCCAGGCACAAAGCGGAAGAATGAGTTTCATTCTGTGTTTCCCGGTGCGGAATCATCTTCTACGGTAGCCAGCTAAAAGACTGAGCAGTGTCATTCGCGTTCACTGACAGCACTGCTGCCAATGGGGTAAATGAGATACGCGCCTTTTTTTCCTGAAAGAAGGAAGCAAGAGACAGAAACCACTAGTTCAAGTCAAGCTGGGGCTACAGACCTGCATCATTTGTCACGATCTGAAGCTCTACAAGGGTGTCAGAGCTGTGGATGAACCCGCCAGTCCTCGTGGGTTATTTCCTGGTTGTCTCGTTCTGGACAGGATTTATGCTTGAGAGTGTTGCTGTAGATTACTCCTGAGAGAGATGAAAGGAAACTATTTATAATTGTTGAACATGTGTGCTCAGGTCAACATATCCCACCTCCAAATTATCTGCCTCCTTAGGTATCCAAGCTCACCAGAGATTTATAGGAGGTGTTGAGGTTCAATCACAGTACTAAATTTAGTGACCTTCAAGGGCAACAGGAGCAGATTACCGCTTCCTTAGCTTGGATGTGCCAGCGGTTGGCCATTCATCCTGCTACCGGACAAATGAACATGCTCGTGACTTTCGGCCAGGAAGAGTAGGGAATGGGAAAAAAATCTGGGTCATAAAAATGAGTTTGACATACTTTTGATCTACACCAAAAGAATCCAGGAATGTTCAAGTTAGACCCATAGGTTAATTCTAACTGAAAAATTCAGGGAGTCCGAACTCAGTCCCAAAGCTCTAGAAATTGTGTAGGTGTATAGATAAGATTAGGGATTAAGTTCTTTAAAAAATCTTCTATCTAAAATCTCTCAGAGGATGAGGCTTAGCACATTATTTAAGATAAGGTTGAGGCTGGTTAACAATGATTCATGCCGGTAAACCTAGCCACTTACTCAGGTGGCTGAGATGTGGAAGACTGGGGTTCAAGGCCAGCTTGAGCATAAAAGCCGGTGAAACTCCATCTCCAATTAACCACCAAAACCCAAGACTGGCTTTATGGATCAAGGGATAAATTGCCAGTTTGGCAAGTATAAGGCTCTGAGTCCAAATCCCAGGACAGACTTTTTAATATCTCTGGATCACATTCACCAGGGATACTTAATCAGCAATCAAGACACTACTTGAGCTGCCTTAACTTTTAAAAGGCAGACAGTAAGCTGGTCACCTGTGGCTCACACCTGTTATCCTAGCTACTCAGGAGACTGAGGTCTGAGGATTGCAGTTCAAAGCCAGCCTGGGCAGAAAACTCCCTGCTATACTCTTTTTTAAAAAATACGTTTTCTATTGTAAAAATACTGTACAGAGGGGTTACAGTTACATGAGTAAGGTAATGTGTATATTTACTATCGAGCATTGTTACCTCCTCCTTTGTTTTTCCCCTACCATTCTTTCTCTCTCACCTCCCCAACTCCTCCCCCCTCCAGTTATAAAGCTCATTTTCAACATAGTGTCTTGTACATCTCATTGTTACAATGGATCAACCTGTATCCTTATTTCAGCATTTTGTTATTTCCCTTCCCCTCCCCAAATTAGGAAAAATGTATATACAAGATTCAGGCCACCGACATCAAATACAGTGAAAACAGGGGTTATACCATGGGGCAAGAACATACAAGAGAAACAAAAAAATCACATAGTACATTTTAAATACATTAAAAATAATAGCAAGAAAGAAAAAAAAAACACTTGTGTCCCTATCTTGGGATTCATTTCACTTAACATCATCTTTTGTGGTCATATGTACATAGCTTTTGACCTTTTCTGCTTGTCCTCGACTTATAGCAGTTATTGCAAATAAGGGAAACCATGGGACCTATGTTTCTTTGGGCCTGGCTTGCTTTACTTAATATATTTTTTTCAAGTCTTTCCATTTCCTAACAAATGGGGCAATGTCATTCTTTCTGATGGAGGCATAGAATTCCATTGTGTATATATACCACATTTTCTTGATCCATTCATCTACTGAGGGGCATCTGGGTTGGTTCCATACCTTAGCTATGGTAAATAAAGTAGTGCTGGTAACTTTAGTATAGCCTTGCTTGTGATCATTGGGTAAATGCCCCAAAATGGGATTTCTGGGTCATAGTGTAGTTTTTTTTTCTTTTTTCTTTTTCTTTTTTAATTGTGAAAAATACTGTACAGAAGGGTTACAATTACATGGGCAAGATAATGAGTACATTTCTTATGGCATTGTAGCCTCCTCCTTTGTTTCCCCTTCCCATCCTTCCCCTGCCCCCCCCCCACTCAATCCTCCCCGCTCCCCCCACCCACCAAAGTTGTAAAGTTCCTTTTTGACATAACGACTTGTACATTTCATTGTTGCAATGGCTCCCATAGTGGAGTTTTTTGAAGAACCTCCATACTGCTTTCCAAAGTGGTTGAACAAATTTACATTCCCACCAACAATGCAGTAGGGTTTCCTTTTGGCCACATCCCCTCCAGCATCTGTTGTTATTAGATTTCTTGATTCTAGCCATTCTAACTGTGGTGAGGTGGTATCTCAATGTTGTTTTGATTTGCATTTCTTTTATGGCTATAAAAGTTGAGCATTTCTTCATGTGACTATTGGCCATTCTTATTTCCTCTTCAGAGACATTTCTCTTTAAGTCTTTAGCCCACTTATTTATCAGGAAGTTGTTTCTTTGAGGATTTGTTGTTGGGGGATTCAGTTTTTTGAGTTCTAAGTATATTTTAGATATGAGACCCTTCTCTGTCTTATAGCTAGTGAAAATCTTCTTCCAGACCGTGGGCTTTCTGTTGATTTTGCTAGCTATGTCTTTTGCCATGCAGAAGCTCTGCAGCTTCATGAAATCCCATTTGTCCAAACTTTCTTTGATTTGTTTTGTTTCTGGGTCTTTCTTAAGAAAATATTGACTTGTGCCCAGGAGCCCTAGAGTTTCTCCTATTCCTTCCTGTAATGTTGTCAGGGTATCTGATTTGACTTCGAGGTCTTTGATCCATTTGGAGTTGATTCTGGTGCTGGGTGATATCTAAGGATCTAGCTTTAGTTTTCTGCCCCATGAGACTCTTATCTCCAACAAACCACTCAAAAACCAGAAGTGGCACTGTGGCTTAAGTGGTAGAGCACTAGCTTTGAGTACAAAGAGGCTTGGGAATAGCACCCAGGCCCTAAACTCAAGACCCACAATTGACAAAAAAATAAGGCAGACAATAAGCGGGGTGATTGATTTTATCCACAGAGAGACACCTGATGCCCTTGGTGTGGTTAGCAAAGCCTGGGGTCCTTAGGGCTCTTGGCTTGCAAGTATCACAGCCCAGAATAAACATTTATAACCAGCCCTGAGCTGAAACCCTCTCCAGTAGTGGGCTAAACACAGCCCGGACAGATGCTCACCTGCTGGCTGTTGGACAGTTGCTTTGCCAGACAATCTGTTTTCTGTTGTGTCCACACCGCAGTCCTGTACTTTCTGGCATATTCCGTGGATGACCAATGGGAAGGTTTGCTTGGCTCTTCTTTTCTTCCAAATGAATCCTGGGTATTTTTAGAGTTTGGAAAGTAAAAGTGAAAAATAAATCCCAGCAGGAGAAATTACCTGTGAGGTATATAGGCCAAGTAGATCAATGCCTGTCTGATTTGTCTTTAGTATCTCAAAAAAGACCAGAATTAAAGTGCTTTAAAGTTGGATTTCTTGGTCAATTTTAGGCTTTTACATCCGTAATGTACACCAAAGGCCACCTGGGCTGCTTTCTCGGCTGACTTGTCTAGCCGTTGCAGGCCTCAGACATCTAAGATGATTCCAGGTCAGTAAAGGTTTGCAGCCTGGGTCTGACATTATTGCAAGGAGGTTATGAAGACAGCGGATGCATTCTTCCCTCTAAACCTATTCTGCGGGAACACGGTTTATAGAATTGGCTCTGGTGGGAAGAGTTTAAACCTTTACTCATCCCGGTGTGGGGAGGCATCCGTTTTAGTCTCTCTGAGAGAGCTGTCTTTTCTCCTGCAGACTTGCTGGCAGCTGGACAGGTCCCATGCCAGGAATTTAGCTGCTGCCTACAGCCATGTTTCAAATTTGAACTCTATCTGAGAAGAGAACGTGTCTCTCTTTGGTTCCACAGATGCCAGCAGCCACAGCTTGGGTGGGGAGGCTTCCTTCCATTCTTTGTCATGTTCATGCTCTACCCTGACATACAGGCCTTTGTAATTATGAAGCCCAAAAACCCAGTTCATGGGGCTAATTCCTGTGCAGCCACAGCCGGCGCAGCAGCGTGCTTCTGCTGTTCAGGCTGGGTTGGCACCAGGTCTAAGAGACAAATCTTTTATCAGGAGCTCCAACCTGATGTGCACGCTTGCTCCCTGGCATATTAAGACTTGTGCCCGTCTGTTTGGGTGGCAGGAGGCCTGTGGAGGATGAAGCCTGCCAGTTCTGAGAAGGCCCATTTGCCGACAAAAGAGCCGGGTTAGGGACGCAGCCCGCTGGGCACAGCAGGTGCCGGTGCACCTGCCAAGAGAACCTTCTGTTTGGCGACAGCACTCAGGCAGGGTGGAGTGGGCAACATCTGCAGATGGAGGCTGGCGGGCGATGTGGGTTTGTGTGCGATGTTGCTGCGTGCCAGCATCTGACTCCCTTTAGAGCAGGCTGACAATGAATACCTCATAAAAGCAAGCCAGCCTTGCCATCATTTATTCATTTGGAAATGTTTATTGAACGCCTACTCCTTGCAAGGCATTGATTGCGCTCAGTACACTGGGATGTTGTAGACAAATTTGACACAAGCCCTGGCTTTAAGAGATTTGTGGTTGTGACAGAAAGGGACATGCACATAGACACTGGCAGAGGGGGCGTGTCTTAACCTTCGACACACACACACACACACACACCAAAACACACACCAGAGCCTCTAGAGAGATAGAGCTGAGCAAGGAACCATCTCCCCCACTCCGCCCTCACCGGGAAATGCTATGTGGCAGATCCTTGAGGATGGGAAGGATTTGCACCTGTGGTTAGGGCAGAAGAACCATGCAAGGCAGAAGGAACTGTATGTTCAGAAAGAGTGAGAGATGGTGCAGTGCTAACTTGAAGCTTAGAATGGGTGGAGGGGAACTGAAGGAGGGGCCAGGAAAGAGACCAAGGACAGGGCATGGGGGACTGAGATGTCAGGAAGAAGCTTGGATAGACTGAGCTGCCCCTACAGGCGAGGAGAGACACCGTGGGAAACGAGACCCCGATGAGGCCCCCACAGCGGGGCCGTGGGAGAGGAGAGCCCAATGAGGCCCCACAGCGGGGCCGTGGGAGACGAGAGCCCAATGAGGCCCCACAGCAGGGCCGTGGGACCGAGAGTCACCTCAGGTCCCCGGCATTTGTCAGTTGACCAGCACTTTTGAACTTGATGTAGACTCCTTATGTTGGCTAGATAATACTTAGTCTCCCTACCTCGGAGGGAGGAGAGATCCATCAGGATATCTTTGCACTCAATGCAACAAGGTAAGAGCTGTTGTTGGAATTATTTTTGAGTCTGGAAACTCACTGGAAGGGACGTAAAGCCCTGAGAGTCACCCACAGAAGCGTGTCCTACTGAGCTGGGTGACCTTGCTGTAATCGCAGCCAGGGGATGTGGGGCAAGTGACATCACGCCTCTGGCCTCCTGTCCTCTTGCCTTTTGTAAACCAGGCCTATTAATAGCCGCTATTTGATAAGGTTGTTAAGAAAGTTAAATGGGTTAGTATACTGCGCATGCTTGGCTCCCAGTGTCTGTTCAGGATGTATGGGCTTCTTGGGACCATGCTGCGTAGCAAACCCTCCAGAAAATGGTGCTTTAGCCAGAATCCTTCTCTCTCCTGGGTCTGAGGCCAGGAGTAGCATTGCTGGCTTGTCTTCTTTGACTCTCTCTCTCTATATATATGTCAGTGTGAGTATGTGTGTGTGTGTAATTCAGCTATCAGGAAAAACAATATTAGAAATGTGCAGAACTTTTCACACAAGTGCAGTTTACAGACAAGTAAATAAAGACATGTAGATAGGGTGAGCACTGAACACTTCTTTCAGTTTTTAATTTTATTGTTTTTGTGTTTCTGTGGTGCCAAAGAATTGAACCCAGGGCCTCATGCATGCTGAGCAAGCAGTCTACCACTAAGCCATATTCCTGGCCAGAGCACTAACCACATTTAAGGAAGAAGTGTGCCTTTAGTAAAGGCATGATATAGGAGTGTTACTTCAGGGGGTCTTTATTCTGTTTTACATTAATCCAAAGGATAGGACATTTACAAGAGCAAATGCATAGAAACTGGGTCTTGGGCAAGATGAACACAGGTTTATTGGACACCATGTGGAGCATTTTGTCTCAGACTTGAGGAGAAGAGCAGAGTGGATAAGATCTCATTGCTGGCCTCTGGAGACCTGCTTTCTTGTTCCCAAGTGACAGAATCCTATTTACAAAACCAATGTGCAGAAATTAGCACTGCTTACTGTTTCAGGACTTCATGGACATTTGCTTATGGTTTATTTTTTTTCCCCTCTGGTCTTTATTTCTGCACCCAAAGATATTTGTCCTCTAGCTTTTTGTTGGAAATCTGCTTCTTGGTTCATATAAATCCCATGTAATTATATTTGTGCTATATCTTTTTGTTGTTGTTGTTGCTATTTTAAAAATACTTTATTGTTTTCATTTTCTGCACCTTCCTTCCAGTAATTGGTCCCAGAGTGAAGCATTATCCTCAAGCTTATGGTAATGTAAGAATAATATCTTTCACTTCATTTAAATTTTATTTTAGTACTTGACATTGCCAATCTTGTTTTCCTTTGTGTGGTTTTATTTAATTTTTTGGTTCCTGTTTTGGATTATTTCCTCTGTATGTGCCTCATTTATCCCTAAGATATTTCTGATTACATTGTCAATAATCAGAATATTCATTAGTAAACCAAATTAGAAAGAATGCCACAATATTTTATTGCCCAGGGATAGTACTCACATGTTTTCTGATGTGATCTATTGGTTGGCCCTTCATTTAAGTAGAGATTGCAAAGTGGTTCATTGTATTTGGGGCTCAGCCTTCCTGTTCCCTTTCCCCTTTTCTGATGTGATATCTAAGCTTGTCTGTCATGTAGCTCAGGTACCTGGGGCCCAATTTTATTGGGATTAATGCACCATGCTTGGTGCTGTGCATCTTGTTCAAACATGACAAGTAAGACATATTGACTGACTGCCTTATCTCTGGAGGGCACTCATTTTTTGGTTTTTTGGTTTTGTTTTTTTTTTGTCCTGACTTTAACTTGGAGCTTGCTAGAAACTAATATCACCTGCAACTAATTTATTCAACAAACTTCACTAAATGCTTTACTGAAGGCAAAATCAAGGTCTAGGTTCTGTACATGAGGTAAAGCATAGCAGACTTAAAAAATTAAATAATATGTTCATCTGTCAAGCAAATGTACCAGGAATGCCTAGTGCAAGGGCCAGTCCTGGGGTCAGGACTCTGGGAGAGGTCTGGATTCAACGACAATGGAATTTTGAGGGACGGACATAGCTGGATTCATTTAGAGTGAGTATTTCTCCATAAACCATGGTGAGTTCTAGAGCTGGTCAGTTCATTCATGCCAGCAGACAGTGTATGCAGACACACAATGGTGAGTGCTCTGCAGACAGCTCTCTGGAGCTCTCTGGAGGGGGAGCCATTATTGGCAGGTTTTACCTGTTGCCTTGGTGTCAACAGCAATTGACACGGCTCAGTTGTCATGGCTGACGTCCCCCTTCCAGGGGAACGCTATTATAGGAACAGTTCAAAACGTCCGTCTCTCCTGTGCTAGCAAGAGCGGCGCTAGTGCACTGCCAAACCACTAGCAACAGGATAGCTTGACTTGCCAAAAGAAAAGCCTGGCCATGTGTTTGTTCCACGTGGGGTCCCGCAGTGAAGCAGTTAGGAAAGTAAGGCAAAGGTGCTCTAGGATTTCTATAGACTCAAGGTGTGAGAGACTTCACCTTTCTGTTGGGTTAAGCTTGCCACCTGTGATCTTGGGGTGCAGACTGAGTGTAGACAGGGGAGAAGACTCCTATTAGTGGACAGGGTTCTGGGCTCCGTGGATGTGCAGAGAGCAAAATTAATGTGGCCTGTGACAGCTGGTGACAAAATTGGGCTCTGTGGTTTAATTGGGCCCCAGATAACATTTGCTATTCACTACTAAAAACGAGTGACTTATTATTCTTTATCCAAAATATGTTTATTATCATATCTAACAGTGGATAAGAACAAGATCTCATGTAAAATGTAAAGTGCCTGCTATGAATATCTAATGACGGTCTATTTTGACTTTTATCTCCCCATCATAGACTTTAATGTGGTGATACTCGTGGAGATCATAATATTGATGTGCTCTGCTCTTGTGGTGTTTCCAGCTCTGCTGTCTTATTTACGCCTTTCCAAGCGTCTCACGTTTCTCCTGCTTCAGTTCTTAAGGACTGATGAGGCCTGTGTGACATTAATGTAGCCAGTTACGACCTTCAGATGCGGAGGCCGCGGGTGGTGATGAGCATGTGCGGAGGCTCAGAGCTGGGCGGCAGGCTGTGTGGGAGAGGCAGCAGGGCATCCAAACCGCCTGGGCTTGGGAGGGTAGCTCTGCATTTGTTTGGGCTGCTATAATAAAACGCCACAGGCTGCCTCGCTGGTTTATTTCTCACAGTTCTGGAGGCTGGACATGTATGAGTGATGTGCCAACACACTCCCTTCCTGCCAAGAGGCTGATTCTGACCTGCAATTGTTGAACTTGCTGTGTATTCACAGGACCTTTTCTTGGGGAGGTGGAAAGGAGAGAGGAAGGGAGGGAGAGAGGAAGGGAGGGAAAGAGGAAGAGAGGGAGAGAAGCTCTTTATAAAGGCACTGATACTATCCTTGGGGTTCTGGCAGGGCAAAATAAGTTCATAAGACCCCATCTCAACGGAATGAGTTGGGTATGGTAGCACATATCTACCATTTCAGCTATAATGTGAGGCGTAATAAGAGGAGTTCATACAGGCTGGCTGGGCAAAAATGAGACCCCTATCTCAAACAGTAATCAGAGTGAAAGTGATAGAAGGTGTGTCTTTTTTTTTTTTTTGCCAGTCACAGGGCTTGAACTCTGGGTCTGGGCACTGTCCCTGAGCTCTTCAGCTCAAGCCTTGAGTTCATCAGCACTCCCACAGGAAGTTAGAGTGGTGGCTGGGCGTGGCAGTGCACATCTCTGATCCCAGCTATGTGTGAGATGGAGCTAGTAAGACAAAAGCTCCCCCAAACAAATATACAAATAAATAATAACAAAAACCCCACCCCTCTGTCTGTATAATCTGCTGAGGTAGGAGGAGCTGAAGTTCAAGGTCAGCTTGGGCTATCTAGGGTGTTTGTGGCCAGCCTGGGCTACATACTGAGCTATTATCCCCCCCCCCCCAAAAAAAAAGAAAAAAAAGAAAATACAAACTACATTAACTAATAATGAACATGACACACATAATTGAATGTTGACTGTATAAAATCATATCTTTGGATTCTAAAATTATGTAGACCATGCAGAATTCAACTTCATGACAATAAGAATCCAGTGGAAGTGTGAATCAGGTAAGTGCTAGAGTGCCAGCCTTGAGTGAGAAAACCAAAGAGAATGTGAGACCGAGTGTGCCTACACCCCTGGCACCAAAAAACCCTAAACAAACAAGAAAACGACAACCCAGGAATCCCAAAGACATGAGGGAGTAAATAGAACTAACCCACTGTAACATTGGATAATGATAAAAAAAAAACCCTTCATGTTTGTTAGAGCTTACAAATGGGAATGGTGCATGCTCTAATGCTTACAGCCGCCACTAGAGAAACTGTGCAACTGAAAACAGTCAGGGTAGGAGAAAGAAGACAGGAAAACACCTGGTGCTTGGGTGAATCTTAGAATGCAGGTCTCAGACGTGAGGTCTGGGCAGAGAGCGTGGTTCGGCAGTATCTGCTTCCCCTTGGGTGGGTGGCGTTTTGTGTGTGCGGCTCAGTGCGGGGCCTTCGCTGCCTGTCTGTGCTGCTGGCTGCTGGCTCTGTGCTGCTGGCTGCGGGCGTGGAGGTGCTGCAGGGAGCAGGCTGGGGCTTCCTTCAGCTTCAGGGCAGGGCAGGAAGGGCGGGCACAGAGTCTGCCATGTGGCCAGCCCACTTGCTAGAGTCCCCGCCCACCCCCAGGATCTGAGGGGACATGACACGCTTGTTAGGAAATAAGGACAATAAAACCCATTCAACTTAGTTTTTTCAAACTAGGAATGAGGAAAGGGTGGATATAAAAGGGGTGAAAATGATCGAAGGGCATCATAGGTTTGCATGGAAAAATCACGGTGCAATTCCTGTGTACTGATAATATATGCTAATATAAAATAAGTAAATAAAATTATAATCAAAGGTTTTGTCCTAATTGATTGGATTCAGAACTCTTCTGGAAGTCTAGAAATGTCGAACAGAGCTGACTTCAAGATAATCAGGAGGAGTAAAAGTCCCTTCTCCCTAGAAATGTCATAACAAATCAGATACCAGGGGACATATTCTACATCAAAACGGCTGAGATGTGAATGCTTGTTAAATCGTGGAAGGCTCAAAAAACAGGTGGATCTCAATGAGAGGCTTACAATTAACAGCCTATAGTTACTGCAGTAGTTGTATTTTCACAACGGTGTGTTTACCCGACAACTTCTAACAGCATTGCACATGGAAACAAATACCCCTTGACCTGCCTGGTCAGCCTGTGAAGAACTTGGCTGGTCCTTCTTTATTAACCGTTCTGATGGAGTGGAGTCAAGTGCAGTGTGTCAGATTTTAGTGCAGAGGAACAACACCCTGGCGCTGAGATCGTCTAGGGTGATGTGGTAATCATTTGGGTTTTGGCAGATTCCTGAAGGCTTCTCCTCCTTGATGTTATGTATGAGTACAGGAGTCATAGACTACATTGTCATTCACTTAGGAGATCCACTTATCTTTCTTAAAGACTAAGGCTTGGCGTGTTTCATTGTCTTCTAAAACAAGTTGTTATTATATAGTTAGCATTAGGCCTGAATCCTTCTACTTCCTTTGTATGACCATCTGATTGTCCTAATGTCGGAGTCTAGACAACCTAACTATTTCTCCCTTCATCATTGTGCGCTGCCTTTCTATGTTTCTCCCCACACTCACCCCTGCCTGCATGTGGAATGTGGCAGGGCCCCTCATACTCACCCCTGCCCGCATGTGAAGCCTGGGCAGGGCCGCAGCTCCTGAGGATCTGGCTTCTTGGATTTCCATAGTCCAGCAGAGTCTCTTCCTCCTGCCGTCTGTAAATGCTTCATGGCAGTGGGGCGAAGGTGGGTCTGTGTGACACTGACTATCAATTCCCGAGTCTAGGATTTGATTCTGCCTTCCACGCGTTTCTGTGGCAAGACTCAAGCTGAGACTCGCACACCCAGTAATTCCGAGTCTCACCCCTGAGCTCCGGCCTCATCACTCCCGGTATTTCGGATCTCTGGGTTGAACTTGCTGCTGCTCTTTGAACAAACCACAGGGAAAACACTGCAGGTCAGTGTTCTAAACACGAATCGCTTCCTGCCCTGAAGATAACCTGGGGGAGGAAACTTTCTTCACAATGAGCTCATTGCATCTTACCCTCTAAATTCAGATCATTTTGATTAGCATCGTTTTATATGGTCATATGTACATAGCTATTGAGCTGTTGTGATCCTCTGCTTGGACTAGTAGTCTAGACATCTGCTAATTATTACAAATGAGGGAAATCATGGAGCCTATGTTTCTTTTGGTCTGGCTTATTCACTTAATATAATTTTTTTCCAAAGTCTTTCCAATACCTTATGAATGGGATGATGTCACTCTTTCTGATGGAAGCATAGAATTCCATTGTGTACATACCCCACATTGTCTCCATCCATTTATCTACTACTGAGAGGCGGTTTTTTTTTTTGCTTTTGTTTTGTTTGGATGTACTGTGTAAAGTTATTTCTTTTTTCTTCCCTTTTCTTTTTCCTTTCATTTATCTCCTGTGGTCATGGTTTGAGACTTTGGTACCCTGTGTCTTGTATATACATTTATCTGATTTGGGGTTGGGAAGGGGAATCACAGAGATGGGGAGACAAAGGACCAATGAGACGCGATACTCACAAGACAGTAGGTTGGAAATGATCTTTACAACTTGTGAGGGGGAAAAGGGAGGGAGTCAGAGAGGAGAAACCGAGGGAGGGGTAACACTGTTGGACAGGAAATGCACTCACTGCCTCACTTCTGTAACTGTGCATCATCTTTACAATAAAATAAGATAAAATACCCTACACTGATATCAGAGCTTCTGAGCGATGGTGCTTGTCAGCATCAAAGCTTTCATGCCTCTGGTTTTGTCTACTTTCCTAATTGTGGCTATTGAAATCGAGGCGATCGTCAGGGATGGCCCCACTGCGGGGAACGGAAGCTGCGTGTGTAGACAGCGCTGCTCACCTCCGAGGCCCAGCGGCCGCAGCCTCTGTGTGTGGCTTTCTCTTCCGATGTGGTTGGGGGAGGAAAAATAAGTGGCTCGCTTGGGGTGGGACCTCTCGTCTCCTCGGACGGTAGATCGGGCGCTTACATTTCAGTGTCCACGCTCTTCTCATCTTCCCTGCATCTGGTGCCCACAAGGCTTGGTCCTTCTCAGACCTGGATTCCACAGATGTTTCCAGAGAAGGTGGGGGGGCATGAGGCACAGAGGCAAAGCTGAGTGGATCTGAGCTGAGAACCCCAAACCTGCCTGGAAATGTTTCTTGACTCCTGGACGCCATCCCAGCCCCAGAAAATCCCAATTGCAGGACTGGGTGCCCAGTGACCGTGGCTTCTGGAAGCTTCCTGGGTCAGTCCTCTCCTCATCGCGGCTGGGCGAGAGCTTAGGCACCCAGTGCTGCATGGAGGTGCTCATCGCCCAGCCTGGCTCTGTGGCAGGAGCAGGCTGAGGAAGCAAGTCTGCCACTCAGAGATAATCAAGAGAAAGAGGACGAAGGAGACCAACACTGCCTCTCTCCGTGCAAGGTGTTTGGTGCATCTGTTCCCCCGACACTCAGTCGAGATGTACCTACTGCTTGCTAGGTGCCTTTCAAGGTCCTGAGCCTAGAGCAATGAACAAGACAGACATATGCCAGATGCTACAACAATGGGTAAGGTCTTTCCAGGACACGTCCATCATAAGATGAGATATAGATCAAGTGAGCAAAGTATGGACTTGCTCACAAGGCAAGACTTGTGCTCCTTAACCCAGCTCAGAAAGCAGGAACAAAACGCATTGATCTAAAAAGCATCTACTAAATGAACGAAGGCAGCATTTCAGAGGGAGTTATGTACTAGGGAGGAAAGCAGCATGAAGAGGGAGCTGGGAGTCTGGGTTGGAGAGGTTGGGAAGTGCCAGGCATGCATCCAGGGGCAGATCCTGGGCTTGGGAACTGGGTGAAGGGGTCACTATCTATTCTGGTCACCAAGCCTGGATTCAGCCCTCTCATGTAGATCAGAGAACATTTTAGGAGGCCACCATCTACTCCCTTCCGAAGGGCTGAAGACCCGCGTGGCTCAAAGCATTCATTTTATTCTTGTCGCACACGGGACAGCAATTGCGCCCACATTGGCTTCTAGTTCAGCCCTATCATGTGGCCTCTGCCTTTCTGTGATCCTGTGATTCCCAGGGGCCGGGGAGCCCAGCTCAGTCATGGTCCACAGAGATTAGTAGCTACAGCTTTCAAGGCTGTGGCTCCTCCCTCTTTTCCTAAGGCCTGCAGATGTGAGGTGTATATGTGGGTGGGGAGAAGAAGCTGAATGCTAATCTTTCCATTCCCTAAGCTTTGGATCTACCACCTACAGTATTTCAGGAAAGGCTGGCATCCCAACATCATTACAAATAAGCCATAAAGAAGCTTAGATTTCCACCAATCATGCATCCATGCATGCATGCATACATCCCACCAAATGTGAGAGCTACTTCCATTTGTGGAAATGAATGGACTAAATCTTGGCTCTCTCAGCAATACACCGTGGTTTATACTACAGAGCCTGCTCAGGGCCAGACGCCATTCTTTCTAGTGTGACACTACCTTTAGACTCTGTTCTCCAGTACATTTCCCATGATTTTGTGGGTGTCATTGAGGAACCTCTTACAGTTATTTTGAGCACAAGCCATTTTCTTTGCTTTGGATTTTGTGCTTGTGCCCCTGAAGCATAAGGTCTGTCTCACCAGGGTGGTTTGGCAATCTTCTTTTTTAAAAAAAATTGTATTGAACAGCTGATGAGCAGAGAGGTTACAGTTACATAAGTAAGGTAATGAGTGCTTTTGTTTTTAAGCAGTTACCCCCTCCCTCAGTTTCTCCCACTTACCACTTCCCTCCCCTCCCCCACAAGTTGTAAAGTTCATATCCAACATAGTGTCAAGTCAGTATTATTGTTGCATGAGTTTATCCTTTGTCCTGCTATTTCTGTGATTCCCTTTCCCTTCCACAGATGGAATAAACTTACATACAAGACATAAAGTACAGAAAACTAAGAGAAAAGAAAAAAATGACTACATACAGGACATAATAAGAACCTATTGTTTCCAATTCTTGGAGTTAATGTTGATATGCTTCATTATATACGGTCCTATGTGCTTAGCAATTGGGTTATTGAGATCTCCTATTAAGAATAACGTAGATCTATTCTAGTTCTTACAAATGAGGGAAACCATGCAACCTACTTTTCTTTGGGCCTGGCTTACTTCACTTAATATAATTTTCTCCAAGTCTTTCATTTCCTTACGAATGGGGCGATGCCATTCTTTCTGATGGAAGCATAGAATTCCATTGTATATGCTACATTTTCTTGATCAATTCATCTACTGAGGGGCATCTGGATTGGTTCTGTATCTTAGCTAAATAGTGTAAATAATGGCAAATAATGCTACAATGAACATGGTTGTGCTCGTAGCTTAGTATGACCTCGTTTGTGGTCATTTGGGTAAATTTGAGAATCTTCTTGATTCCACTATGACTCATTGTATTTAATTTGCAGCCTAGAGACAATGAAGAGTGCCTTTAGCAGTTAGACTTCCTAAAATCCTATCACATAAAGCAGGGGTTCTTGCTTTCAGCCCTCTCTGGGGAATTTTGGATCATCATCAACAGAGGTAGGGGGCAAAGGGAAGGGCTGCTTTCAGCACCAACACCAGAAGAGCTGGGGGCACTGGCGAACTCCTAACTGTTAGGTTTTTAAAAAGAGGTAGCCGAGTAAGAACCATACCACGCACGTGATATTTAGGTAAGGGGTAGGTTTATTCATCGTTCTGGCTGGCACCAGGCCATCTTGGCCCTCCACATGGTTGGGAAAGGCCTGGGAAAGACCTGGGAAAGACCTGGGAAAGAGCTGGGAAAGAGAGGTGGGAAAGAGAGAGGTGGGAAAGAGAGAGCTGAGAAAGAGATAGCTGGGAAAGAGAGAGCTGGGAAAGAGAAGAGAGAGCTGGGAAAGAGAAGAGAAGGAAAGAGCTGGGAAAGAGCTAAGAAAGATTGTGTCTGGGCCTGGGCGAGGCCTTATCTAGGGTATGGGTGGAGAAAGGTGTGGCCATATCAAATTCAGGTGTGACCTCAGCGGATGCACATGTGACCTCTTCCAGGTGTCCCAGTTGTCTAGGTAACACAGGTACTGCTGCAAGGAGGGTGGGGTCTGCTCGCCTTCCAAGAGCTAACTTGGAATGAGCTAACTTGCATGAGCCAGTGCCTTCCTGCCATAAAGAATATCCCAGCTCCAATGCTAATAGTATCAAAGTTGACCCATGCAGGGCTCTGATGATGGCAGGGCTTGTTCACCCTAAATAAGACCTGCAGCATGGACATGAGGATCTGATGATGAACTTGTTGGATGTCCAATATTTTCCAGGTCCTTCAGAGTAGCTTCTCCTGTGGAGTCACCCCAGACACCGGGAGCTAGGCGTCCTGAGATGCTTTCTACAATAAAGAGACTGAGTTGAGTCGCATTCTACATCACAGTTCCAGTGAGGGGCTGCACTGGGATTTGAACCCAGCTCTCTGCCTACTCTGCCTCCAATCCTGGTGGAAGTGGCTGTCGTGGTGGTGGCCCGGGGTCCCCGTGGGCTTGCAGGGGGCCTCATTACAGCTCCATGTCTGGCTTTACACTGTCATTCACGGTGCTGACATCCTGCTGGGAAGTGGCACTGAGTTATTTTCCTCCAAATTGGCTCTGTTGGAGGTTGAATGGGTGACAGCAAGCAATTATTCCTTTCCTTCATTTGCTGTGTTCTCTGGTCTTATTCACAGGCACAAAAGAAAACATTTCTCCAGCACAGAGTGCCAGCAATCACCGTGAAAGGCTCTGAGCCACGTGACACCAAATGAATGGCAGGCTGGAGGTTCTCACTGTCTCGGAAGCCCTCTCTGCTTGTTTTGTGATGTGGATGGGAGCGCTGAGGGCCCCCTTGGCCCTCCGTGGGGGGGGGCTTCCAGCAGACCCCTGGGGGGCTGTCTTCCGGTGCCGACACATCTAGGCCCCAGAATATCGCACATTACTGTGTGTGCTCACCCCCCTTCACCTTTCCAGATGCTTCCATGTGTTGCTTCTTGAAGCCTACAACTGATTCCGAAGAGGACATTTTTAATTTTCTTTGGCATTTATGAGCCTTGGCAAGTAGTGGACAGATGTTTCTCTGAGCTATGGCTTTGCCTGGAGGAGCAGGCGGACAATCAATTCCTAACCTGTTGCTGGGCAGCTCAGGACTCGTGAAAGAGACTTAATCTCCGACGATTAAATTTAAAGTGCTTTCTAACATTTAAACATTAGGCTCGTTTTTATGATTGTGGCAGCAGCAGTTTTAAGCTGGGGAGAGAGAAGTTTACTGCGTCTTAACTTGTGCAGCAAATTGAATCTCCATCGATGAGTTCTGCTTCTCCCCACACGAACTCTCCAAGAGCTTGTCTGTGAAAGATGGGCAGAGGTTTGTGGTTTAAAAAATACGGTAATAACATTTATAGAGATGAAACTGTCAGCACTACCTTTAATGCTGCGGATTAACTTTGACAATTGTCTTTATAAGAAGAGGAGGGAGCTGCTGCTTTTGTCCCCAGGGGATGTTATATGATGAAACTACACAAATGCTGTAATATGCTGTTTGCTTTGCTGTATTTGATCTTTAAAGTTTTTTTTTCTCCTTATTCTACAAATTTTTATCTGTAGGGGTGAACACATGAGCATAACTCACTCTGGACATAGTTCTACATCTGTCTTTTAGTATACATGGATCTTCTTTTCCGGAAATGCACATCTACACATAAAAGACAAAAATCACAACACTTGCTGATTTTTTTTGATAGTTTCTTTAATTAATGTTTTTTTAAAAATTTAATTTAATTTTTTTGTGAACATACTGTACAGAGGGGTTACAATTACATGGGCAGGATAATGCATACATTTCTTATCAAGAACTTGCTGATTTTTATCAGGTTTACATGCTGGGTTTTCTGTTTGTTCTAGAAGACTTGCATGTGTTAATTCACCCTCTGAGTCAGGTGCACTGTGGCTCTGACGTCTGTCAAATTGGGGGCCAGGATGTGAAGCAAGCATTGGAGAGAGACCCAGCTTTTTTATGTTTTTTTGTCGGTCGTGGGGTCTGACCTCTGGGCCTGGGCTCTGTCCCTCAGCTCTTCAGCTCAAGGCTAGTGCTATACCACTTGAGCCACAGCACCACTTCCAGCTTTTTCTGCTTATGTGGTGCTGAGGAATTGAAACCAGGGCCTGATGCATGAGAGGCAAGCACTCTACCACTAAGCCACCTTCCCAGCCCGAGAGGCCCAGCTTTGCTCTGCTTGGTTTTCTACCCACAGGACACCTTATATTCTTAGAGGATTTGTGGACCAGCTACTGGGATTTACAACCTGGGTATGGTGGAGACTAAAGGAGGAGGCTAGAACGAGTAGTGTGGTCACAGCCACAGGGAATAGAGGATCACCAACAGTGGCTGCTGGGATGGAAATCATATCCGGTCTGCATTATTTACTTGAGAACCAAGGAAGCCAATGCTATTGCCTGAAGGTCTTCAAATTGGGAAGTTTGAGCTATAACAAAAATGAGCTCAGAGGAACTTGACTCTTGCTCCCAGAGGAACTACAGCCATCGTGTGTGTTAATTCATTCAAACAAACCATTTCAACATACCTACTTAACTATTCATACACTCAAAGGGTAGCTTTGTGGGGCTGGGAAGGGGGCTCAGTGGTAGAGCGCTTGCCTCTCATGCATCAGGCCCTGGATTCGATTCCTCAGCACCGTATAAGCAGAAAAAGCCAGAAGTGATGCTGTGGCTCAAGTGGTGGAGCACTAGCCTTGAGCTGAAGAGCTGAAGGACAGCGCCCAGGCCCAGAGGTCAGGCCTAATGACCAAAAACAAAAACAAAAAAACAGTAGCTTTGTATAATGTGATCATGGGTATGTTTCGATTACATTGATGCCACAGGTTGTATCTTCTATAAGCAGAGTTGTCTATTTGGCAGAGTGATTTTTTCCCTCTGTTAAACATGTGGACATTTTTCTTCTTCTAAAGGTATTTGTTCTCAATCTTGTTTTCCTTTCTGGGCTATCGTCATCACAGCTCTTTTTATGTGGTTCAAATGTCACCCGGATGTCTTTTGTATTTATCCATAAAGGCTAGGAGATTCTTTCATTTTTAACTCTGTGGATCACAGATAGAACCCAGTCTAGCTAGAGGAAAGCTGGACTCCACGATAGGTCATGTAGAAGGCTAACTACAAGTTTAGCTAGGGTGTGGTCTGGCTTTTTGAAAAGGGGCTACATCATTATTTTGTGGCTTCCATATTTTTTACTCTTTCAAAAATGTCAGAGTTAAACTGAAATATCTTTAAGAATTCTACCACTATGAAGTAGGTCAGAATTTTCTCTGAGTAATTCTTAAAGAAGGACCTAGAGACTATTTCAGATGAGAGTGAAAAATATAACTAAGGAATTGGTAGGAAGACTTGTGAGGAAAGGTTTAAAAAACAAGATTATTTTGTCTTGAAAGAGTAAATAAACATAAGAGGTTAGTAGTAATTCTAAGATAGCACAGAAGTCTAAAAATGATGCCTAGTTAAACGCCTAGATTTTCTCTAAAACTAATAGTTTAGTTATTATTTGGGACACATAAAACATGCTCATCAGAGGAAAAGAAGTAAAAATAGAATTCTCCTCCAACTTCCATTAGGGTTTTTGTTTTTTTTTCTTGTCAGTTGTGGGGCCTGAACTCTGGGCCTGAGCGCTGTCCCTCAGCTCTTCAGCTCAAGGCTAGCACTTTACTACTTGAGCCACAGCACCACTTCCAGCCTCTTCTGCTTATGTGGTGCTGAGGAATCAAACCCAGGGCCTCATGCATGGGAGGCAAGCACTCTACCTTTGAGCCACCTTCCCAGCCCCCCATTAGTTTTTTCTAAATTGTACTTTATTTTAATATTTCTCAGTAGTTAAAAAAGGCTAAATGATGTTGTCTATTATACAATTCAGAGTCCTATTATTTTAAATTTATATTAAATGAACATTTTTTTTCTTTTTTTTATTGTGAAAATACTGTACAGAAGGGTTACAATTACATGGGCAAGATAGTGAGTACATTTCTTAGCAAGCATTGTAGCCTCCTCCTTTGTTTACCCTTCCCATCCCTTCCCAGCCTCCCCCCACCCTCCCAACCAATCCTCCCCCCCCACCAAAGTTGTAAAGTTCGTTTTCGACATGACTTAAATGAACATTTTAATGGTATTACATTTTATTCTTCTTGAAATCATGCCATAGTTTATATAACTATAAAATCTTTGGTTGTCCTTGTAATCCTGTGGGATTACAATAATAATAATACTATTATCTATATGTTCACTATCTCTTCATGGATAGAATACTATTCCTGAGATTTCTGGGCCAATGCAACAAAGACATTTGAAGTTGGTCAAAAGTTGACTTCTGGAAGCTTCCTCCAGGTAACTTCTGGAAGAATCTTCTATGTCACAAGTCACATTCCCAGGAGCAATGTGTTTCCTGCCTCCAGAAATTGTATTATGCTTGACAAAGTTTATTCCATCTTTCTGTAAATGTCTCTTCATAACCTTTGCTCTCTGATTTGTTGACATTTTGTGTTTTTTGACTAATCACAAGATGTTTTTTCCAAGAACACGCAAGCATGAGCTGATTTTATGATTTCATATGTGTAAGAATTCGCCAAAAGAACTAAAATCGGTGAACGAATATAGGCTGAGAAAATGCCACAGCTTGAATGAGTCATTTTGCTTTTCTACATCTGTGCCTAACTCTGCTAAAGACCAGATAATTTTTGTTTGGTTTTGTTTTGTTTTTTAATTTTATTTGTGAACATACTGTACAGAGGGGTTACAATTACATGGGCAGGATAATGCGTACATTTCTTACAGACCAGATAATTTTTGTGAGCATAAAGATAGACTTAAGGAGTAGAAGGAAGAAATAATGAAGAACTCAGCAGGTTACGAGGTGGAGACCCAGAAATGATTCTTACTTTTGTGTCAAGTGAGGTTCTTAAGATCTCTTTCAATGCAACAATTCTGTCAATCAATCAATCTATCAATCAATCAATCTATCTCTCATTTGTCATGTCATCTATCTTTGTCATCACTATCTGTTGTCTATAATCTCACTATATTTGTCTGATGCAGATACCTTCTGTGCACCCCTATTATCCTTGACCTCCACTGTCTGCCCGCCACACTGAAGCCATAGGTGATCAATACATTAGTTTTTATGACCTCACACCTGTTGCTTGGCTAATGTCTTTTCCCTAGGTATCTGCTTTTTTGAAAAAGTCCTTATTTCTGGTGGTGTACAGCATCTATTTTTACTCTATATTTCGGCTTTACCTCTCTGTCTTGATTTCTGAAGGAACACACGGTTCAGGTTACGTGGGCAACTGTGATTAGCCATTTGGTCTGAAGAGACTTTCCCCTGCCCTGACTGGACTGGTGTTTTTCACCCTTCTTGGGGCCTGGCAGACCAGGTTCCTGCCTCCAGCAGGGTGATAATTGCTCCACATTTCAGTCAATTGCGGAGAAGGAGAGGTGTCTTGATTTCATTTCAAGAATAATAGTGAAGGAGCAAGCAGGGTAGTTCACACTTGTAATCTTAGCTCTTTGGGAAGTGGTAATAGCAGAATTATGCCATCCTAAGGAAAAGTTAGCATGAAACCCCATCTGAAAAACAAATTAAAAGCAAAAAGAGTAAGAATGGGAGTGAGGAGCCAGGCACCAGTGGCTCATGCCTATAATCCTAGCTACTCAGGAGGCTGACATCTGAGGATCGAGGTTCAAAGCCAACCCTGGGCAGGAAAGGCCATGGGACTCTTAAATCCAATTAGCCACCAGAAAACTGGAAGTGGCACTGTGGCTCAACTGGTAGAGCACTAGCCTTGAGTTAAAGAGCTGAGGGACAGCGCCCAGGTCCAGAGTTCAAGCCCCACGACCAAAAAAAAAAAAAAAAAAGAATGGAAGTGGGTTCCAATGGTCGTGCTTGCCTAACAAGGATGAGACCCTGACTTTAATCTTCAGTACCAGAATATACATACATACATACATGTTGGCATATCAGTGGCCAGTTAGTCATAGTCAATGAGTTTGGTCATCAGGAGGAGACCGGACACAAAAATCACCTTCTCTATGATCGCATGGACAGTAGAATTCTCACTGCCTTCAGACATTCTCAGAGGAAGAACTGAGTGGAATAACTGGGCCCCTTTTCATTTGTATAATTCGGTTCTCCTTTCTAGGCCATCCACTTGTCATAGAAAAGTGAAAATTTGGTCTTTACTGTTTTCATAGCAATCAGTAGACTCATGAATGAAGCAACACAAGAGCTAGTGAGGGTAACATTTTAATTCCTTTGACTAGTCAACATTTTTATCTCAGAGCTTTTGCATAACGTTTGGCTTCTGGCTAACCAATGATTGCATCCTAGTAACTCGTTTCCTTAGCAGCATGTAGCTTTGCATTCACGGGCTCCCTTTCCAACATATGTATCCATTTATTTCAAGCCCTGCATACAGCTGAGGTTCTTTATCAATCTCTAATTATCACTCATGCTGTGTAGCAGCAAATTTCCTCTGTACCCATGACTTAGCATAGCTTTAACCTCAGCCTCACAGCAAATGTGCCACAGAGAGAGGATCATACACTAACTAGACACATTGACCTGCCCCACCAATCCTGAGCAAGATGCAAACTGATGCCTTATTTAGGCAATTTTATTAAAGAGTGATATTTAAGGTTGATATGTCATCTCTGTTTTTAAGTAACTCAAATATAAGTCGAGAACTTAACTATATCATTCAAATCAAGTTACGTCTTACCTCTGTATTCTATAAATCAGAGGATCACATACCTTTAGCTTTAAGAACGGAGATTTGAAGTATAAATGAACTCAAATGCTATATACTTCATCCTAAAGATGAACTCAGTTTATAGATTACCATAAATCTGATACTTTGGAAGCATTATATGTTATGCTCATAATGCTGTGCCCTATGGTAGTACCCTATGGTAATAATTAAGATAAGACTTAAGGAATGAATGTAAAGCTAAGCACTTGGTTGGGGGAGAAAAAAAGAGAAAAAGAAAACAGCTTTGCAGAATACATAATTATTATTACATAATAATATGGATTTTTAGAAATGAGAAGAAAGTTCAATGAAGCCACATTTATAAGAGAGCTAGTAAGACTGTATGATATAAGGCTGTATGGTATCAGTAGGTAAATTAGATCAGAATATAGGTGGCTTTTTTGTGCATGCAGGCCAATGTTGGTATCAGGGTCTAGGCACTGTACCTTAGCTGTTTTGCACAAGGCCAACACTCTACCACTTGAGCCACACCTACACTTCTGGCTTTTTGGTGGTCAGTTGGAGATAAGAATCTCATGGGCTTTCCTATCTGGGCTGGCTTTGAACTGTGACCCTCAAATCTCAGCCTCCTGAGTACCTAGGATTATAAGCCTGAGCCACTTGGCTTTGGGGAATATAGGCAAGCAGAGTCTGAGCTTCACTATGAGAATGGGGTTGTCAGATGCTTGCTTGATGCAGGAGGGGGTTAAGTTAGGACAAATGGACGTACTAGCGTGATGTATCACAGGTAGAGTTATGTGTGAGTGGAGGTGGGAGAGGAGATGATGTGAGAAGGGAAGCATGGGGGCCTGTGTTACTCTGAGGCCACTTCTAACGTTGGAGGGGGAAGAGGAAGAGGAATGGGAGCAAGAACATGAACTCAGTGTAAATGTTCTGAATGCACAGTGCCAAGGGTAGAACGTGAGAGACGACGGGCCTGGACAATCTGTGCATTCTAGGGCCCAGCATGCCGGTTACGGCCATGGCCGTGATTGCTGGGGCGCTGGAGTTAGATCAGTTACTCAGCTAATGGTCATGCATTACGTTCCCTTTCCAGAAGAGACTGGTTTTTAAGGCAACCAAATAGTCTCGACTGTTGAGGGAAAGACTTGTTCTCAGAAGGCTGCCAGCTGGTGAGTGGAAGGAGAATGATAGGATTCATCATTATTTCACAACATGGTCGAATTGGGCTGGAACAGCTCGTTGCTTGGTTGGAAAGTCATTGGAGGACAGATGGTCGGGAGCCCACAAACCACAGTGTTGGTTTGTGCCAACCAGCACTGTGCATAACATCTCTCTGTTAGTGTGATCCAGCAGGTCGAGCATAGCATCACCCACACTTAGGATGCCATCCTCTCAAAGGGGCTCACCTTGAGCCAAGACGTTTGCTTGAAATTCTAGGTATTGGAAATGCAAGTTAAATGGCGCCATGAGGAGGTGGCCGGTTACATTCTGATGGTGAGACTAGTCATGGATATCAGCAGGCTGGTCCTCCTTCAAGTCATGGTTTTGGGGAACGTTCGTTCCAGCTTGGAAGAGGCCCGAGAGCTGGGACTAGCTAACCTCTAATAGTCCTCATTGGCAATGACAGGTGGAGAAGACACTTGGAAACTTTCGCGAGTGAGATGCCTGCATTGAATACTACATGATTTCCAAAGCGACTGTTGATTTGATCGCTGTGACTTCTAAGTGGGGCTTCATGGGAAAGAGGCAGAGAGCAAGAATGAGTCCCTTTCTCCCCACTCTCCTGTTAGGGGGAGCTCCAGCCCTCTTGAGGCTCAGGACATTTTTTTCCTCTTCTTGTCACAATGAGGTAATTGAGTTGTAGTGACGACATTCCCAAGTCATCTCTGGGCGTCTGGATGTCCGTTTCCGTTCTTTGAATCTTGTGCTCTCTCTGGAAGTGGCACTTTTAACTCTCTGCTGTGGCTTGGTTCCTGTTGGGTGAAGACAGAGGCAACTTCCATTTGAAGTTTTAATTGAAATTTTAATTGGTTTTAATTTTAATTTTCAATCAGGATGAGATTAGACGGAAGGAAGAGGGAAATGTTGTATTTGCTTGTTTGTATTTTGTAAGGGTGGGTGAAAGGAACCTTGCCTCATCACAGTTAAATAGGGTATTTAAACAGATACACACCTTACCTGTAGATGATTCAAGTTCACAGGTGTTCATTCTGCCAACAGGTGGCTTCAAATGTCATAGACAACAGGGAAAGCTTCTGAAATGTCCTCAAGGCCCTTCTGGAAGATAAAGCTTGAGCAACAATTTGCTTCCAATTGTGGTACTTTACATTCCTACCAACAGGGGGTGATGTGTGCCTTTTGTGTCATTAAGTCCTAATCCAGAAAAATAGAAAAATCGACCATCAATCAAGTATTTGTTTTCCCTTTTAAGTGAATGTTTGTAGCTATTTTATATAACTTGGATACAATTTTTGTTCTGTCTTTCCAGGCCCAGAGCTTCTCCCACCCTCAGCAGTGTGGGGTTTGTTGTCTGCAGTAGACATGCCCTTGTGACTTTACTCTGACACACTATCTTTTTTCTTCTTCTTCTTTTTCTGAAGATTGTGAGGTTTGCTATTTTTTTATTGTAGGAAATTTAAAAAAAAAATCTTGTTTGACTGACGTGTAGCATTAGTATATATTTATTGTAGCACAAATTTTAACAGCCAAAGAACTAGAAAATTACCTGAATTCTACCCAACAGGGAATTGATTTGAAATGATAGATTTTCTTTGGAATATTATATAACTGTGAATGTATTATATACATATAAACTCCTGATAAACTTTTGTATGAAAAACAAATCGTGATATACACATCACATCGTTATACATATTTTACAGAAATATTATAGCACATACATATAAACTATGGAAACAGCCAGGTGCCCGTGGGCCATGCCTGTATCTTAGCTACTCAGGAGGCTGATATCTGTGGATCATGGTCAAATCCAGTGTGGGCAAGAAAGTTGGTCACATTCTTATTTCCAATTAACCCCCCAAAAGCTACAAGTGGAGCTGTGGCTCACGTGGTAGAGTGCTACCATTGAGTGAAAAAGCTAAGCGACAGTTCCCAGCCCCTGAGTTCAAGAACCACTACTGGCATACACACACACACACACAAATGATGGAAACCAAAGAACAGAACTTTCTGAGAAAGACTAACACAAGGGGACAATGGAAATCACCTCGGGGACTTCCATCAGGAAATCAGAATGCCACATTGAAAGCTGAAGGGTTAACAGGGAGGAAATTGGGCGGAAGAGAGGGAAAGAAAGGGAGGGGCAGACTCTGTGCAGTCGAATCCTGTGCAATTTCCGGGAAAGAGCGTGGTGTGTTCCAGGAAAATGCTGGTGGGGTCCCTGGTGTGGCTCCAGCTGTCACATGGCCACGCACGGGTTGACGCCTCGGCTGGGCCTGCATCTGTCAGAGCTGAGCACGTTTGCTCCACTTGCTCTCATTTTTGTCTCACCATAGCCAGTGGGCCTTGCATTTCCCACAAGGAACTGATATACATGGAATAATTTTGATAGCTTTCTCTAATCCATAAAGCTTAAAAATGAAAAATGAATGAGAACTAGAACAAAGTTACTCTTTCATCTCATGTGTCCCTCTTATCTTAAGAAAAGAGTAAATGAGCGTGGCACAGTGCTTTACAGTCAACATAACATGTCAACAAGCAGATCTCCATGGTTTGATGCTCTGCTGCCTGCAAAGCAGCAATGCTGTTTGACCTCTGGCAGCTCCTTCCGGAAACATTGGACTTACCGTAGCCTCTTGTGTCCGCGTGGTGCCCTCCTCCCTCTCTCTGTGGTGTGGTCATGTCTTCTTTCCTCATTTCTACTTGCCATGTGGACTTCCTGTAGGTGAATTCCAAAACCTCCAGACGGATTCGCATTGTCTTGAAGAAGCCAGTGATGACTGGACTTTCACCTGTCTGGTTCCTCTACTGATCATTCCAGATAGAAGTGTTTTTATTGATCCTTGGTACCAAAGCAGGAGACAGTTCCAATCTACTGCTTGTGAAGAGAGAAGGCTAAGGGAATGGCCGCGAGTCGCCCTCCAGTCCCTGGTGGGGTGAATTAATGCATCACTCTCCAATGCCTGGTGGGTGAATGAATTCCTTTTTGTGTCCAGTTCAAAGGGAAGCTTCTTGATGCTCCTAGCTATGCTGTCTTCCCTAGGCAGTGCCTGTGTGATTGTCGTCAGAACCAATGGAATACAGGCCAAGCTGCAATTCCTGGTGCCCTCCTATAAATCTTTACTCTGAGATAAGACCAGCTAGGAATCCCTGAGATTCCACTAGCCTCCTCCTCCTCCTCCTCCTCCTCCTCCTCCTCCTCCTCTTCCTCCTCCTCCTCCTCCTCCTCCCTCCTTCTCCTCCTCCTCCTCCTCCTCTTCTCCTCCTCCTCCTCCTCCTCCTCCTCCTCCTCCTCTTCTCCTCCTCCTCCTCCTCCTCCTCCTCCTCCTCTCCCTCCTCCTCCTCCTCCTCCTCCTCCTCCTCTCCCTCCTCCTCCTCCTCCTCCTCTTCTTCTTCTCCTCCTCCTCCTCTTCTTCTTCTCCTCCTCCTCCTCCTCTCCCTCCTCCTCCTCCTCCTCCTCCTCCTCCTCCTCCTCCTCTTCTTCTCCTCCTCCTCCTCTTCTTCTTCTTCTCCTCCTCCTCTTCTCCTCCTCCTCTTCTTCTTCTTCTCCTCCTCCTCCTCTCCTCCTCCTCCTCCTCCTCCTCCTCCTCCTCCTCCTCCTCCTCCTCCTCCTCCTCCTCTTCTTCTTCTCCTCCTCCTCCTCTTCTTCTTCTCCTCCTCCTCCTCTTCTTCTTCTCCTCCTCCTCCTCTTCTTCTTCTTCTCCTCCTCCTCTTCTCCTCCTCCTCCTCCTCCTCCTCCTCCTCCTCCTCCTCCTCCTCCTCCTCCTCCTCCTCCTCTTCTTCTCCTCCTCCTCCTCCTCTTCTTCTTCTTCTCCTCCTCCTCTTCTTCTCCTCCTCCTCCTCCTCCTCTTCTCCCTCCTCCTCTCCCTCCTCCTCCTCCTACTCTTCCACCTGCTCCTCCTCCTCCTCCTCCTCCTCTTCTTCTCCTCCTCCTCCTCTTCTTCTCCTCCTCCTCCTTCTTCCTTTGTATGTTTTTTATTGTAAAAATACTGTACAGAGGGGTTACAGTTACATGAGCAAGGTAATGCGTACATTTCCTATCAAGCATTGTTGCCTCCTCCTTTGTTTTTCCCCTACCATCTCTTCCCTCCCCATCTCTCCAACTCCTCCCACCACCTTGAAGTTGTAAAGTTCATTTTCTACATAGTGTTTTGTACATCTCATTGTTGCAATGGGTCAAGCTGTATCCTTATTTAAGCATTTTGTTTTTCCCTTCCCCTCCCTGAATTAGAGAAGTGTATATACAAGATGCAGGGCACCAACATCAAACACAGTGAAAACAGGGGTTATACATGGGGGAGGAACATACAAAGAACAAAAAAAATCACATGGTACATTGTAAATACGTTAGAAACAATAGCAAGCAAGAAAAAAAAATTGTGTCCCTATCTTGGGGGTTCATTTCACTTAACATCATCTTACATGGTCATATGTACATAGCTTTTGGCCTTTTCTGCTTGTCCTACACATGTACTAGTTATTGCAAATAAGGGAAACCATGGGACCTATGTTTCTTTGGGCCTGGCTTACTTCACTTAATATAATTTTTTCCAAGTCTTTCCATTTCCTAATAAATGGGGTGATATCATTCTTTCCAATGGAGGCATATAATTCAAATATATCTATATCTATATCTATATATATCACATTTTCTTGATCCATTCATCTACTGAGGAGCCATCTGGGTTGGTTCCATATCTTAGCTATGGTAAATAATGCTGCAATAAACATAGTCATGCTGGTAGCTTTAGTGTGGTCTTGTTTGTAAACATTTGTGTAAATGCCCAAAAGTGGGATTGCTGGGTCACAGGGGAGCTCTATGTAGAGTCTTTTGAGGAGCCTCCATACTGCTTTCCACAGTGGTTGAACAAGTTTACACTCAAACCAACAATGCAGTAGGGTTCCCTTCTGTCCACATCCCCACCCCAGCATCTGTTGTTATCAGAGTTCTTGATTATAGCCATTCTAACTGGGGTGAGGTGGAATGTCAATGTGGTTTTGATTTGCATGTCTTTTATGGCTAGAGAGGTTGAACATTTCGTCATGTGTCTATTGGCCATTCTTATTTCCTCTTCAGAGAAGTTTCTCTTTAAGTCTTTAGCCCACTTATTTATCAGGCAGTTGTTTCTTTGAGGATTTATTGTTGGGGGATTAATTTTTTGAGTTCTAAGTATATTTTAGATATGAGACCCTTGTCCATTGTTTAGCTAGTGAAGATCTTCTCCCAATCTGTGGGCTTTCTATTGATCTTGCTAGCTATGTCCTTTGCCATGCAGAAGCTCTGCAGCTTCATGCAATCTCATTTGTCTGACCTTTCTTTGATTTGTTGTGTTTCTGTGTCTCTAGTAAGAAAATTTCAAAGACCTGTTTCTCCTATTCCATCCTGGAATGTTTTTAGGGTGTCTGCTTTGACTTCGAGGTCTTTGATCCATTTGGAGTTGATTCTCTACCAGCCTCTTCTTTTCCTGACTTCTTTCTGGGTTCTCTCCATGGCTTCTGATTTCTGAGTAGATGCACCTAGGCAGTGACATGAGAATTGGGCTCATGGCAGGAAGGTGAAGTGCCACTCTCCCAGTGCTGGGAGGGTGGTGACGAATATGGACCAGCATGGAAATTTGTTTAGGACTTTAGGACAGATGCTTGAGAGATGGGAAGTAGCTTCTTGTGTGTGTTCTTTGTTGTTATTACTTTCAGGAGGGTTGTGTTTCACAGAGTTTGAGTTCACGGTGAACTGAAGCTTGGTTAGATTTGTTCTGCTGTCTATGGATGCTACTTTTCAGGCGGGAGAATTGGCTTGGCTCTTTATCTTGGTTTTTCCGTGCCATATTTGTGCTTTTTAGGAACTGAAAGAAAAGATGAAGAAAGCTAGGTATAACTATCTCACGCTAAGGTGATTATATTATCTTGATAACCCTTTCTGGCCATTCTACATCATTCTATTAAATTAACTTAGTGATTTCCTCCCACTAGTAGGCATTGAATGCCTTTTGAAATTTCTACTAGTCTTATGAAGAACAAATGCTGTGAATAGTATATCATTTTCATAGGCTACAAAATGTGAGGTGCTGACCAGCCTGGAGCTGACCAGGGGCTCTCTTCATCGAACGCTTTGTTCCTCCTTCCATACACAGTCAGCCTGATGTCATCAGGCTGGGATACAGCCTGAATCCCCCAGGCTTTCTTCTAGAGACTTCCTTTCCATGGGACCAACTTCTGACCAGAAGCATGTGAGTGAAAATGAGGTTTCTTGGAAGAACGCGGCTGTTTGCTCTGTGCTTCCCGCTCCCTCCAGCCTTGGGATGTGAGTGTCGCAGCCCGAGCCCAGTGCACCTTTCCCACGAGGCTGAGGCACAGCAGACATACGACTTGAAAGCAGCGTTCTTGTGTGATTTTATGGAACGTACATAGATAAGGTTTCCATTTTTTTAGTTTTTAATCTGCATATACTCAATTGCACAGGGAAGGCTTTCATCATGGTATTTCTTTACATGCGTCTTATGGAGTTTGATCTATCTATCCTCCCTTATAAAGTCATTATTTATAATCATGTTGATAAGGTTGTGTGGTCAGTGCTAACCATCACCCCAAGAAAGAAATCCCATCCTGTTTTCTTTTTTTTGGGGGGGGGGTCCGGTCATGGGGCCTGAACTCTGGGCCTGGGCGCTGTCCCTCAGCTCTTCAGCTCAAGGCTAGCACTCTACCACTTGAGCCACAGCGCCACTTCCGGCTTTTTTCTTTTTGCTTATGTGGTGCTGAGGAATCGAACCCAGGTCCTCTGGCATGCAAGGCATGTGCTCTACCACTGAGCCACCTTCCCAGCGCCCCCCCCCCCATCCTTTTTTCTTAGTAACTTAAAATCTTTTCAGTTTGAAGAATGTCAGAGTTTAGATTTTTTTTCCTGGTCACTTCCTACTGTGTCATCCAAAAACTGTCTGCATTTATGAATCATATAGAAATTTCATTAAAAAGCTAACTGTAAGCCAGGTGCTAGTGGCTCATGTCTGTAATCTTAGCTACTCAGGAGGCTGAGATATGAGGATTGCAGTTTGAAGCCAGTTCAGGCAGGAAAATCCATGAGACTCATCTTCAGTTAAGCACCAAAAAGCCCAGTAGAGCTGTCACTCAAGTGGTAGAGTACTAACCTTGAGCACAAAAGCTCAGGGGCAGTATGTTCCGAGTTCAAGTTCCAGGATCAGCACAAAATAAAAAGTCAACCATTTCCTAACAAAACCAAATTATGAGGTTTTGTTTCTCAAATGAGAAATACAGAAAGCAAATAAATGTGTGAATACAAAAATAGGTATATGTAAAAGAACATGAAGTCCACTCTCGCTCCCATCTTGGGATGCAACTGCTTGGTACAGCTTGCATTCTTTTCTGAGAGGATGCTGCTCTTCCAGACAGTAATGTTCACTCACAGAGGACATGCCTGGGACATACTCTGTGTGCTGATGCCATGTGGTTTGAATTTAGTTTTCTCGATATTCTGCTCACTTTGGCACACTTTGAAATCTAATTGAAGACTTCAACTTACACAGAGGCAACAATGTGATAGAGTTAATGGAAATACTATGGACTTTGGAAAGGAATATTAGAATTTTTCTTGTTAAATAGCAACTGAAAATATTAACTCTGTGTAATGGACAAGTTGAAAGATGGAGAGAATGAAATAAAAAATAATCCTTAATTAGGCCCACTTCAAGTTAACCACTGTTGTCATCTTACTATATTTCATTTAAACATTTATTTTATAGTATCTTAATGTGAACTTCAACTTTAAATATAGCAAGTGAATTAAAAAGTTACAATTAAAAAGTATCAGTTATAGTACTAGAATAATGAACTGCTTTGATGTTTCTTGGCACTGGTGCACTTTTTGTGGATATTTCAACAGAGACTTTTCAAAACAGGAAAGAGAACTTGATGTTCTAAACATTGCCAGTAATGTTGCTTTTTATCACAGCTAATAATAAGGTATTTCTCCCTGAAATACATCATTTTTTTCCTATTGCTGAAAAGTATCTGTTCTAAATAGAAGTCTGGCGTCATCCTGAAGAAGATGCACAGAAAAGGCAATAGACTTGTCAATGCAGGCTTGTATGGGATGTAAAGATTCCTTTATTCAGGGAATTATTTTGTTGGGTTTTAATTCTGTTCAATTCTTGTTCATCATCTCATACTTCTTTTAGCTTCTCCAAATGTACTTTAACAGCAGGTTATTTTAGAACTTCACTATCTTTGAAAGAACAATTGTAGCTGATTGTCATGCATGGTCATAGTTTATGAGACAGTTCTATTGAAAATTAGTTTTTCAAATAGAGTGTGCCTAAGCAAAACAACTCACAAGGCAAAAGCATATTTGTACTCGATCATGTCAAAAAAGAGGAAAATATGAAAACAGTGCACTGGCAGCAGCGGATAAACTGCACAGCAGAAGATATTCAGTCTTTAATGAAAACTCATGGTTTTATTTTATGACTATTTCAGTATAGGCACTCAGTCCTTGAGAGCAGAAATTTACACTTTGATGACTCCATTTCTGTGGTGGCAGTGCATGCCACAGTTAGCTTAGAGCTGGCAAACTCTGTGTCCTGGCAGTGGAAACCTGGGCATGCACATAAGGTGACACAGAACAATGACTAAGACAGTGATACTTTCTCCTTTCAATGCAGAGGGAGTTCTGGAATTCTGGGATTTACATGCAGTTTTGCTTTAGTTTAAAGCTGGTGTGGACATGCTTCCATCTTTGACAGCAGGCATAAACAACTAAAAGAAATCTTTCTGGGGGGGGTCTATAGATTATGGAATTTCTTTTTCTCCTTTTTGTGGTTTCCTAATGGTGTCTTGATTTTTCACCATTAACTGGAAACATAGACTATATTTACTTGTACATGCATAATGAGGAAAATGAGAGAGAGCAGAAGGAGGGAGCAGAAAGATAAGATTAGAAGGGAGCAATACAGGCAGTCACAGAGAAAGAAATGAGGGAGAGAGTCACAGAAAGAGAGAGAAACAGAAAAAGAGACACAGAATGAGAGAGACAGAGAAGCAGAGACAGACAGAGGGAAATGAAGGGAGGAAAAGAGATTGGGACAGAAAACCACACTCAATTGCACATCTGAGCCTAAGACCCAGGGTGTGCTTGATCCTTGGAGCTGGCCAGCATCTGGCCTACATTTCTGTTTTCCTGGTCCTGGGGAGTCTCTGGCTTGTCCTGGCATTTATTCCATGCTGGGGGCTCCAATCTGGGCGTCTCCATGTGTCACAGGATCTGATTTACTGCTTTGATCAGTTATGGCTTCTTTTTTCCATTTCTTCTTTAAGGGAAGTTTATTTGGAAGGCTTTTAAGGAGCTTAATTACATTTCCTTTCATGCATTTGAAAATAAATTAAGTAGCATTTCATTTGCATGGTCCATGTGTTCACCATTCTGCCTGGCCTCCCCCAAACACCCCGTGCAGGGGAGAGGAGAAACACTGCATTAAGTTGTGTGTTTCATGAGGAACTTTCAGAATGTCCTGACAGATTGCAGAAATAAATGCTAAACAATAACAGTGTTTACACTCAGTAATGAGATAATTTATTACCAAATTAGTGGAACTTTGCTTTCCCAGTTTCACAAAAGAGGAAGCAAAGTCATGTAGGATTTTCCCCTCAAGGTCGTTCACTCTTTCTATGACAAGAGCCAGAAAAAGAAATCGTTCCCCCCCCCATACTTTATCTTCTGCTTAGTTTATTGAATGACTAAATTTTAAAGGAAGAATGAGTCATAGAGAAGGCAAGTTATGTCAGTGTTGGGTGGTTCAGATGTCTCCACATCTCCCTTCATCTGAGCCTGAAAGAGAATATAGGAGACAAATGCTTCTGAGAGTGTTAATTTTGATCTGGAATATAGAACACCCTTCCCCACCTTGTACTTACCAAAGAAATGTACTTGAGAAAATGGCTCGGGGACAGTAAAATAGATCGTAACAAAAATGTCCAAAAACTTCTCTCCCAATAGTCCAATGTAGATAAGACTTATATAAACTTTCCTTTATGTAATGGAGAATTTTGTTTCCACTTTGTGTTCTACATTCTTTAAAAAATCTTTCCTTTCACTTCTATTGATTAAAAGCAGTCAGGCATACAGGTATCAATTAATAATGAATATATATTAATATTTCATTATAAAAAGGCCAAAAAATGTCTAGCCAAATCCCATCGTCTACATTTTATGACAGGAAGAAGTCCCTTTAGTTTTAGAGGGGACTGGATGTCCAAGTCAGACTAGAGAGCAAGGGTAGATGGGTATTTTGGGAAAGGGCTTTGCTTGTAATGAGAAAGCTGAGTCACATTCAAGTGTGGCAGGCTTGTGTTCAGAGGGAGTTAAAGGGAACGGTGGCCGAGGAGACGAGAGGGGAAAAAGCTTGGAAGAGTGGTTTTAATTACTCTGAAAATGAAGAGAGCAATGAGGCTGACAATGAAAGCCAATTTGAGTTGAAATCAACAAAATAGGAGATTTTGAGGGCAGAGATAGACAAGACTGTGAACTTTAAGTTCTCTGACAGGATATGACTGTACAATAAAAGTGAGAGATCAAGTGTAATTAGTTTCCAATCTTTTTTGGAAGTCACCTATGTGTCTCTTTCTAGCTGTGAAATGACTGCAAGAGGTATCGGTTTCCATGAACTATGGCTGCTGTCACAAATGGCCCCATTTCTTGTCTGTAATAGTCCAGAGGACTCTAAATGGCATGCAGCGCTTCCAAATTCAACATTCATCCTACCTCATCCACCACTCTGGTGAGCAAGCTTTCAGATCCCAAGTGTTTGGGGTCACTCTCAAACCCAGCCCCTAAGACACAGTCCCCAGTGCCAGCTCCCTCTGTCCATGCTTGCTTGTCATGACATGTGTTTCTGTGTCGGCCTTGATTAGACCATCAGCTCAGTGCAGGGGGAACACGTCTCCTTCACAGTGACTGGGTTCCAGATAAAACTATACTGAGGCTATGCACCGTTTCTCCGCCTCTACATGACTGGCATTTTGGGCTCCGTCACGTCACTCTTGTGGGGTGGTGCTATGCATTGTGGGACGTGGAGCTACCTCCCAGCTTTCTCTTGGCTGGGCAAGGTTCAAACATCCCATTGGTGACAATCAGAAATGTCTCAAGGTCTAAAGGCCTCTCTGGGGACAAGCTCAGCCCTGGCTCAGGACCTGTGTCTGTAGAAGCAAAGCTTAGGAGGAAGCAGGTCCCACAGGAGAAGAACGAGGCCTATTCTCAGGTTCACGGCCATGTCTCCCACTGCAAGATCAACCTTTCGGTATGTTGCCAAATCTCTTCTTTTGTTTCAGATGGATCAATATATATGGAAAACTATCGCCTGGATTTTTTTTTATGGTAACACAAGACGCAAACTGGAACTTGCTACCAGAGGCTTTATACTCATTGGCAGGCACCTGACCCACACCTCCAACCCCAAGAATCATGGATTGAGGTTCAAAGCCAGCCTGGGGAGCAAAAGTCTGTGAGACTCTGATCTCCAATAAACCATTCAGAAAACTGAAAGTGGCACTGTGGCTCAAGTGGTAGAGCACTAGCCTTGAGCTAAAGGGCTGGGTGAGGGACAGCGCCCAGGCCCAGAGTTCAAGAAGTTCATAAAGCCTCCAAATGCCAGTGAGAGGAAAACATGCTTGAAAACAAACATCTGTCTGCTTGTGGGATGCGGCGATGAGATTATGAGGATTTAGTACTTACTGTTTGGCAAAATCAAACCTTCAGTTTTTCTTTAAAGTTTAACAAAATACACCGGGAGATGGTTTTCCTTTCTCTTCTTCTCATTGCCTAAATGTTTGAGAGAACTATGCCCCTTAATTCAGTACTGTAGTGGCAAGGCTGCAAATTATTCCAGAGCATCAGTGAATCAGGGTAGTGGGAAAAGACACAGCTGGGTTGTTGCAGTAAAAGAAATAATTAGACATTTACAGAGAGTGCATATCTTTCCTCATCTACTTATCATAGAACATGGAACAAAAAAATCCATGTTGTGTAATGAATTCTGGCTCCTCTGTGTGTGAAGTGCAGACTTTCCTCCGCTCGTCTTGGGACCCTGCAACCTGCTTAAACATCCCCTACCTGCCCAGAGACAATCCTCTCGAGTGAATGGTGTTTGAATACAGGCCCTTGAGCTGGCTTGCTTGGCTGGAGCCACACTATGACGGTCCTGGGAGGGGACAAGGCATGTTCTTGGCCATGCACATCCTTCCCAGAGAAGCTGATATGCCGATGAGAGGCTCAGCCTGCTGCTCTTCTGGGGCTGCGAGGCACACGGTGAGAGCCTCTGTCTAGCACTCCATTCAATGTGGATTAGAAGGGGAGCCTCTCCTCATGGCAAGGAGGATGAGCTGGGAGGAAGATTGCTTCGGTCATCCCTATGGTCCTAAACTTACCATGGAGCACACACTCCCTAAATGAAATACAGGTCAGCCACCATAAAGGAAAGGCCCAGGAGCGGAACTGAAGCCTTTGCTCCTGCTGTTGAGATGTGAGCACTCTGTTAACTCAAGCTCAGCGCAAAGAAGAGATGAACAGGTAGGAAAACTATGAGCTCTATGTGAAGTCTTTTGAGGAACCTCCATACTGCTTTCCAAAGTGGTTGAACAAGTTTACACTCCCACCAACAATGCAGTAAGGTTCCTTTCTGTCCACATCCCCTCCAGCATCTGTTGTTATTAGCGTTCTTGATTCTAGCCATTCTAACTGGGGTGAGGTGGTATCTTAATGTTGTTTTGATTTGCATTTCTTTTATGGCTAGGGAGGTTGAGCATTTCTTCATGTGTCTATTGGCCATCCTTTTTTCTTCTTCAGAGAAGTTTCTCTTCAAGTCTTTAGCCCACTTATTTATTGGGCAGTTGTTTCTTTGAGGATTTATTGTTGGGGGATTTAATTTTTTGAGTTCCAAGTATATTTTAGATATGAGACCCTTGTATGGCTAGACAGAGCTCCCCTATGACCCAGTAATCCCACTTTTGGGCATTTACCCAAATGTTTACAAACAAGACCACACTAAAGCTACCAGCACAACTATGTTTATTGCAGCATTATTTACCATAGCTAAGATATGGAACCAACCCAGATGCCCCTCAGTAGATGAATGGATCAAGAAAATGTGGTATATATACACAATGGAATTCTATGCCTCCATCAGAAAGAATAACATTTCCCCATTTGTTAGGAAATGGAAAGGCTTGGAAAAAATTATATTAAGTGAAGTAAGCCAAGCCCAAAGAAACATAGGTCCCATGGTTTCCCTTATTTGCCATATCTAGTATATGTATGAGTCAAGCAGAAAAGGTCAGATAATGCGATGTTAGGAAAATGAACCCTTAGATATATATTTAAATGTTTTTTTTCTTTCATGCATTTGTTTCTAACTCATTTATAAGATTATTTCTTTGTTGCTTCGTATGTCCCTCCCCCACAGTATAACCCCTGCTTTCACTATATTTGATGTTGGTATAATTTGTGGAGGAGATGGGGAAAAACCAGTTGTTTAAGGATACAGGTGGACCTGTTGCAACTATGAGAAGTACAAGTTGTCGTGTTGAAAAATAACTTTACAACTTTGGTGCTGGGGGGGGCGATTGGGTGGAGGGGAAGGGGGAGGCTGGGAAGGGATGTGAAGGGTAAACAAAGGAGGAGGCTGCAATGCTTGATAATAAATGTATTCATTATCTTGCCCATGTAATTGAAACCCCTCTGTACAGTATGTTCACAAAAAATAAAAAAAAAAAAGAAAACTAGGAGCAAAATCAGTACCTTGCCTCCAGGAATGCAGTTGGTTAATTCGTTATGGTAGCATTGGGGCTGGGATATAGATATTAAGGTTGTTGGGGTTTTGTTTTTTGCCATTACATTTTTCTACCAAATACTGGGAAAAAACTTCAAATCCTATGTATTGTTTAACAAATCTTCATGGAATTTGTTATAGGTTGTATGTCATGAAAACTTAGCTGCTTTAAATAAACCATTCCATGGTTTAAAACAAATTTAGTATTGTGCAGTCATTATCACAATCCAATTTTAGGACATTTCCTTTAACCCCAGAAAACCCCATGTTGATTTGCAATCAACCTTCACTCCAGCCCCCAAAATCGGTTCCTAACTTCCAGCAGCGACTAATCTGTTCTTTCCAGGCATGTGCATTTTTAAAAGTCATTTCCTAGCAATTGAATCATACAACATGTGGCCCTTTCCGTCAGCTTTCTTTCCTCTAGCGTAATGTTTTATCCATGCTCCAGCACGAATCAGTATCATTCATTTTCATTACTTAATAATACTCTGCCGTGTATCTTTACATTTTTTTCTGCTCATCAGCTCTTGAGCACCCAGATCTGCCATTTCCACTTTTACTCATGTGAGCCATACTGCAGGGGACATGAGTGTGGAAGTCTTTTCGTGGTGGCATAAGTACAGTGGATTTCCAAAGTACTTCAAAGAATTCAAGGTTACACGAAGAACTACGTTTTAAGAATTTAACAGAGAGCTGAGCTACAGACTCATGGGTGGGATTGTTGTTACCATCAGCATGGTCAACAGCACGGAAGACACTTGTTTTGTTTGGTTCCTTCCGTTGGTTAAGGGACACTTTTAGTCTATAGTATACCATTTTTCTGAGTATTAATTCATGTTTTCTTCTGTATTTCTTTAACCAATATACTTTTTCTTTCTCGGACACAGTGATTCTGTGTGTCAGAGAAGGTGAGAAATGGGCTACCTTGGTTTCATACATCCCTGAGAACTGCAGGACTTGCCTGAGGGCCTATTGCTCTGAGAGCAGAGTCTCTGTGGTGGGGAAGGAAGGGGCTGGGCACAGGGAAGGAAGGGGCTGGGCAAACAGCATCTGCAGCCTCTGCCCTCTTGATGCCAGCAGAAAACGTTTCCATTGTTACAAACAGCGTCCCCACACACTGACAAGAGTTGGGGGGGACAATTCTTGTCCAATTAGCTGGTTTTCGAGGACAGTGTGCCCGCACCCTCCCATGCTCTTTACCTAGGGCTGAGGCTGGATGGCTGGTCAGGCCCCTGCCCCACCCCAGGAGAACGCTGCGGCTCATGGCCTTGAGACCAGGCAGTCTGTCCAGGACACAGCGTTATCCAGTGACTGTGGCAACACAAGCTTCCTTACAGTCGTGTGTTTGGTCCTGTGGAAGGCCACGTTCCAAGGCTAATAGCAGGCGGCTACGAGAAATAGCTGGACGCAGGGCCGCAGGGTGGAGGAGAAAGAGCGGTCCATCTCAGTCATTTGGAGTTGATTGCTGCTCCGTCAAAAATGGCTCCCACCACGTGGCCAAGTCGGACACTTAGCAACAATTAGTGTGATGATTCTCTGGCCAAGAGAAGCCCTTCCCTTCCCTCCCCTCCCCTCCCCTCCCCACCCTACCCCTCCCCTTCCCCACCTTTTTCCCTTCCCTTCCCTCCCCTTTCCCTTCCCTTCTCCTCTCCTCTGTCCTTCCCTTCCCTTCCCCTTCCTTTCTCCCTTCCCTTCTTCCTTTTTTTCCTTCCCTCTTCCCTTCCCTCTTCTTTTCCCTTCCTCTTCCCTTCTCTCACCTTTGCTCCCCTCCCTCCTCTTCTCTTCTTTCTTCTCTTTTTGTTTCTTTTTGGCAGTGCTGAGGTTTGAACTCAGAGCCTCAGACTTACAAGGCAGTCATCCCTCTTACTTCTGAATAATGCCTGCAGCCCAAACTTTTGCTCTTTAAAAAAAAAGTGGGGAGAAGGCAACTTCCACTTGGTGTGACTCACAGGCTTTTACATGCCACGTCGTTGATGGACTTCTGCACCACTCCCTTGGCGTCTTGGCTTCGGATGGAGCTCTAAACTCAAGGACTGAGATGTTCTTAGGGCTGTCCACATTCGCACTGTGGGAGCCGGAGAAGCAGTGTGAGGCTGATGTGTGACCCTGCTAGCCTTTCCTGCTCCGAGTCCCCGCCCTCCCTGAAGCTACAGGAGCTTCTCGCCTGCAGATGGGGTGTTGGAGTCCCCCTCACAAGTCCTGCACAGGGATGGGGTCTGTGAGTGTGTCAGAGAGCTTTGTTCACAGTGGACAACTGTGTTTTTTTAAATATCGTACAGAGGGGTTACAATTACATGGGCAAGGTAATGAGTACATTCCTTATTCAGCATTGTTGCCTCTCATCCTTTGTTTTCCCTTCCCATCCCTTCCCATCTCTCCCCGCTCCTCGCGCCCCCCTCCCCGCCCCCGTTGAAGACACATCTGCTCAATAAGCATTTACATCTCTTCTGCGTGATTGTGTCAAAGTTAAATTGATCAACTGTGCTACACACTTAAAAAGCAATTTTGTAGCACTTTCAATACGGTCCATCAGTGTGTCTGACAAGCCATGCTACTGACTCCTTTATTGTAGAAAGCTTTGAGTCTTGGGTAGTCTCTGTCTTGTTAGTCATTCAAAGGCTTCCAAGAAAATAGACAGAAATTAGTGAACAAACCAGGAGCTGGGAAGTTTCTGGAGTGACTGATTCTAACTTTTCCAGCTATGACTCAGAGAACAGGGCAAAAGCTAGTGGTTCTTTCCCTATGGAATACAAACCTTGTGATTTTAGAAAAACTTAAAATTGTAGCACACGAGTTCAAGGACAGCCACTGGTGTCCACCCAAGAAGTAATTGCGTGCTCAAGAAAATTATTCTACTTTGCCAGAAATGGGTCTGCTCAGGTCACACATGAATGGAGGAGGGAATGCTGGGCACAGAGCCTGTATGTCTTCTGGTCCTGGAGAAGCTGCACAAAGTCCTCTGAATGCCTTCTGGCTTGAGAATATGCCTGCCGGTTTTCCCCTCTTGAAGGAAGAAGAGGATTAATGCTTGATCCTGGGAGTTGGGAATTAGCAAAACCCATGTGTGTTGAGCACTGACATGTGCTAGGAAACAGTCCTGATCCTTCTTGTGTTCAAGAGCTTTTAGCTTTGAAGCTGTTATTTTATCTCCAGCCGGAAGGGGAAAATGTAGCCTGGAAATGGAGTGATCTTCATTGTCAAGTACAAGGACACTTATGGTTGTTTCTCCAAGTGCTCAGGCCCTCAGGTTTCAAGTGGACACATAAAAAAGAGCCAGATTATAAATTGCTTCTGGCTGCGATATAGAACACACTGATTAGACAGACCAATGGGCGTGCTTTGAAACAAGGAAGATACAAATTTTCCATGACTATGTCATTATTAAAAATGTAAGTTGCCAGTTCCATGCTAAGCTAGGAAAGTTGTATTTTTTTGACTCTGAATGCAGCAGAAGTTCTAAAAAACGGCTGAAATATTGAACTTATTTTTTCTTTTCAAATGTAACCATAGTTATATATGAAGCAAAAATGATAGTTTTCTGAGGCTATTAGCGATATTCATTATAATCATTAGGATTTTTTTTTGTCAGTTGTGGGGCTTGAACTCAGGGCCTGATCATGGTCCCTCAGCTCTTATGCTCAAGGTAGTTTATGCTCTACCACTTTAAGCCACAGTCCACTTCCAGTTTTTTCAGTGATTAATTGGAGATAAGAGTTTCATGGGGACTTTTCTGTCCAGGCTGGCTTCAAACCTTGATCTTCAAATCTCAGTCTCCTGAGTAGCTAGGATTACAGGTGTGAGCCACTGGTACCCAGTTAGGATTTTTAAAAATGGCACAGTAGAGGTATTCTCAGAAAAGCTATGTACTTAAACTATTTTTTATTTAAAACCATATTTATTTTATTGTATTTAAAACCATAGTTTTAAATTCAAAAATTAATTTTGTTTTAAGTTTTAAAGATAAGATTTGTCTTAAATAGTAAGTTTAGTATAAAAATAAGTATACTTGCAATTACTTATTATTGTTTGCTTGATTAGCTTAGAAGTTGAACAAATGAATTTCATCTGAACAATCAACCACACTTAGAGACTTAGTTAAACTTAGTTAAATTCCTGAAAGCATTGAAAAAGTATTTCAAAATCCAATCTATCTGAGACCTCATATCCCTCAAGAACCCACTTAGAAATCCAGCAAGCTAATTCCTTCTAAGCACTTTCCAGCTCTCATAAATATAATAAATACAGAAATTAAGTTCTCTTAAAGTTCAAACATTTTTACAGACATAATTCTCCTATTGCTTTCAAGCTAAAACCACAAGTCTAAAATCCACTAACATTTACAAATCAAATCCCAAGGCCAATATGTCACATGCTCAAATATGCTGAAATCGCACAGCTGTTTGGACTTTGTTCCTACATTCAGTACAGAGGTTATTATGCCTCAAGTTAGATGATGGTCTCCATTGCCTCTGTAATGTTTTCATACTTTCCTGATTAGGAAGTTGCTTGTGCTTGGAGGCAAAGCTGGTTCTGGATTATAGTCTTGACACTTAAGTTCTTGTCATGGGGTTTTCAGGTCCAGGATCTGAAAACTGAGCCTGAAATGATCTAGACTCTAGGAAATTCAGGACCTCATGTTTCATCTTCCCTGATGTTTTATGTTTTCCCTACTTAGTGCTTAAGACCAGCAACCTAATGACACCTAACTTCAGTCTTAACATGATGAATGTAGAGTCTTCCCTGTCTCCAGGGAAGTCTTTACCGGACACTGCAGCCCTGTGACACCCTTGGCTAAGGACTGTAGACCAGTGCATCTAGGGGGTGCATGGCAATTTCTGGGTACATTTATTCCTTGAGCCTTCCAAAGGCTACTGGGCTGTTTCTGTCACAAGCAGATACTCTCCTTGTCCAATTGTCCTTAGGCTTTCCTCATTTACTGTGTTTAGTTTCCTTTGAAATGATCAAAGCTTGGTTTTCTCTTTGTTACTTGAGTTGAAAGAATGGCTTTTTCAGTGATTATCCTGTAACACCACTGATAGGACTGAGTTGTTTTGGAAACAAAAATTCTCTAACATGAGTGTGTTATTTCCTTTTATCTTCACTTATTTTACATCAGTCATCATTTCTAAAACAGACTTCAACCCATTTTCCAACCCTTCTCCACCTGCCGTGTCTTCACATGAGAAAACCTCACAAAAGAAAGAAATCCCTCATTTTTTGCCTTACGAGTCTTTGGTCTGCTGGTTGTGTTGGATCCTCTCCCGGGGGTGTCTCTGGCTTTCTCCATGCTGTATTTGTACTCTGGCCTCAGGGAACATGCTTGATGCTGTCTGTGAAAATGCATGGTAATGCAGACAGGCTCTGAGCTGGCAACCAGGCTGCCACGTCACCACCAAGGGCTCACCCGTGGACACAAAGGGGGACAAGCTGTTCGATCAGGGGGTTATACATTGAAGGAAAAGAAACCTGACCCGGGGAGAGAAGGAAGGCACACAGAGGCCTTCTTCCTAGGCGTCTTGTGATTCCTCTCCCACCACGGAAGTCAAATTTCACACAGAGATCATTTGCCATCATAGACGCCTGTGTGCTTGCAAGATGGACAGTGCAGCCCTGCTTCCTCTGCCAGCTGACAGGCAGGTGTGGTCGCCAGAGACCTTCCCGGCGGAGCGCCACTGACATCTGAATGAGAAATGTGGGGGTGCCCACCTTCACTTGAATTTTATGACCTCTGGATTGAAAGGCTTTTTGTCAGTCTTTCCATGAAGGTAATCCTTCTACTTCAAAAGTCTGACCGCTGGTCACCAGTGATTGTAACTCAGCTCAGTGGGGGCTCCACACTGGAGGTGAAAAGCCAAAAAGAGAAGCCCATTTCCTGTAATAATCATGCCAGCAATCTCCGGGTTTATTTATAGGTTTGCAGAAGGAACAGATAGTTCTACTCTCTTATCTTGACCCCTGACACATGAAGAGGGTTTTAAAGGGCTGAAGTTCACCATGTCTTCAAATCACTCAAAGAGAAGAGGAATTATCTCCACGTGGACAGATACACATGACATTGATAAATGGACATGTATGTGTGTGCATAAATACCCATATTTGAAATGCTCCAGTTATACTCCTTTAATTTCATGTAAAAACAAACATCAGAACATATACATACACACAGCAAACAATGTCAGGATGAAACCGGAACTAATGGTAACAGTTCAATATTCTGAGTGTTCTGCTAATTGGAGGCGGTATTTTGAGACCTTATTTTCAGATGTGACTTAGCCTTCTCTCACAGGGAACTGCATGATGTCACTGTGGGGTGGGAGTAATTTGAAAGCAGAAGGAAAACTAAACTGAAATGAAATCACTCTCACAAGTAGAGTGTGGGGAAAACAGCATGACTTCAGAAAACTGGAACATAGCTATACTTGAAAAGTACTCTATCGAACAAAGTTGCTTACAACTCCCAGTACCTCTAAGGACTGAGTTTGAAAGCATTTCCTTGTAGCTTTCCTACCTAAAGTATGAGACACCTCTTTACTATCCATAATCAGTGACTCTTTAGAGAGAGATTTTAAAATGATTACAAAAATGATTATAAATATCAATACAAAGTCAATATCCCATTTATCACTCTAGCACTTAATAAATTACATTCCATAAGAATGACTTTGTTATCCTCAGAGTCCCAGGGAACACAGTGGATGGCAGGTATTATTTTTAAGCATATTTGACAAAAAAGGTGCACTGAACCTAAGTATACAGAGATTAGTCAAGAGCCAAGAAGACATGCTCAGTAGAAACAGATTCCATCCGGATCTTGAAACTTATGCCACAAGCTTAGACTTCGAGTGCATATGGCTCTCCCAGAGAGGGGGAGCTCCTCCAAATCAGGTGTCACTGGATACTTGCAGGTGGACTGGCAAGGAAAGCAAATCAAACCAACCCAAACTAAGTCCAGTGGAGCTCTCCCTTGTTACCTGCATCCTGGCTCCTGTTGGCTCTATCCTCTGTGCTGCTCTTTTCTGCCTCTGAAACCAGCAATCCTAAATAAGAGTGAGGAAGTGGATTCGTCCACTCACAGGAGGGCTTTCAGCTCTACCTCTAGTTCATGGGCTCAGGGCTGGGGCTCCTCCCTATCCATCCACATGCATTGCTAGGCAACAGAAGCCCCGCCCAGCCCGCACATCCCTGGGCACCCCAGGGATGCCAGAGAGTCTCCAAGCATAGAGCACCGATCCCAGCCATCAGGACTTTTTAGAAGACTTCCTGCTGTCGTTTGGATCTGGGATGTTCCTCAAGACTAGTGTGTTTAAGCTTTGGTGTCAGTCCTGTGCAGTTGGGAGGCAGTGGGAATTGGAAGAAGTGAGGCCCAGTAGAAGGCATTTGGACACTGGAATTGTGCTGCAAAGGGAATTGTGGGAAATCAGTCTCCTTTCTCTCGTTTGCTCTGGCCTTGAAGTGAGCAACTTCGCTCTACCACCCCCTTACCTTACCTCAGCACCAACAGCAGCAGGACCGGCTGGGTACTGGTGGCTTATACCTACCGTCTCAACTACTAAGGAGGCTGAGTTCTGAGCACTGGGGTTCAAAGCAAATAAACCCTCAAGACTCTTATCCCCAATTAATCAGAAAAAAAGGCCAGAAGTGGTGGTGTGGCTTAAGTGGTAGAGCACCAACTGTGAGTGGAAAAAGCCAAGGGGAAAGCAGGAGTTACTGAGTTCGAGTTCAGGTACACACACACACACACACACACACACACACCACACACACACACACACAGAGGCAGGACCAACTAACCATGCACTGAAACCTTCAAAACGACAGCTAAAATAAGCCTTACTCTTTATTCCATGGTTGTCTCATTTTACATGGGAAAAGCCAACTCACCCCTTCCGCTGGCTGATTGCTCACTGCGGCCCAAGCTGAGCTGTGTCATCCGCCATGCTACCACACTGTCCTTGCTGAATAGAACAACCTCTCAGGCTCCTTCCTGTTATCTACATGCTGGAGACTATGGCTCAGATGTGGTGTATCTCTGCAACTTGGGTCATTCGTATGTCCATGTTGGGGAGGGGCTGAGAGTCTCTGTCCTTCCTGTCTTTCCAGGGGATTTCTTCCACATGTATTCCCACTATGTTGATACCATCCAGCATGAAGCCTTGCAAGAGGCTGAATCAATGGGCTGTGCTTGGATTTTTAGGCTTATGAACTATGAACTACATGGACCTCTTTTTCTTTAGAATTACTCAGCTTTAAGTATTTCATTATAAAACAGTCTACAAGCTGCAGGGAAAGGTGGACGGAGGAGGCATCTGATTGTGCCCACGATCCACATGTGCATCTGTGTGCACTCCACACTCCAGTACAGTGCACTTCACAGCGATAAGGCTACTGCCGTTGGCATACGACTTCTCTAACTCAGTTCTAAATCTGGGGAACTGGTCGGAATCTAAGAGGATAAGGATGTAGAACACTTAGGGATGAACCAACAAGTCTTCACACACACACACACACACACACACACACCACCTTTTGACAAGTGTGCAGTTGAGATGCACCTTACAAGTGGCGAAGTGTTGTATTTGCTCTTGGTAGGAAGCGATCCTGGACATCACCTGTAGACTTAGCCCTGCTATTGTGGCAATGGTGGTTCTCCCCCTGGGTCAGGCACATGGCTGGCAACTATGTGGTTGATTTTGATTAGTGCTTAAACACCTCCCAAAGTCTCACACTGTCCTTTAAGGGACAAGAAAAAGGCAGGAAGTCAGGGAGAGGAGCACACGCTGATCTTTGGTAGACTCACTCCATTGTCTATTTTGTTGTCAAGTGGCCACAGAGGCTCCATGGTAGATTCTGATATTTGTTCAACACAGCCGGTGCCCTGTGGCTCCGCCTGTGGGAGCCCTGCTCTGTGCAGCTCTCCGTGGAGGAGCCAGCATCGCGAGTGTGGGCCATGGCACTGTCCAGGCCGTGGCACGGGAGCAGAGTGTTGTAAGGACCTCCCCAGCAGAAGGTATAGGAGCCCTCGCGCCGCTCTTCTGCTCTTCCCGCTCTGCTCTGCGGTGCCTGTGCTGTGTCCCTGTAGAGATTGCTCAGAACGTAGACTGAGGATCTCATGATCAGGGCCACTGCCAACCCACAAAACACACCCCCCTGGAGAGAGGCCTAAACATTCATCACACACCCTTGGGATTGGGTGGTGCTTGTTACAACGGCATCACTTAGCAAAAGCTGATTGAGGGGACCGGAGGGAAAACCTAGATGGAAATGTGTTATTATGAAGCAGGCGCAGGAAGATTGCTGGTGCAGGACAACCAAGGCGGGCCAAGGCTGGGGGACTGTCCAGCCCCCACCAGTCCGGAGTGAGTGGTGTGGTCACATCACGCATCTGTCACTACCGCCTGCCGCGGAAGCGTCTGTCATAGTCTAACCGTGAGCATTTTTTGTAGTTCTTTGAAAGATGAAATCGTGTCTGATGGGCACAGGGAACAACCTCTGGTCCCATCCCGCTGCTCCACATTCTGCGTGGGTCAGTCCTGTTCTGGGCCGTGTGCTAAATCCTTGTGTCCAGTTCCCAGGAGTTTTTACCTAAAGATCTGTCCTAGTATCTGTTCATTTCGGGGCAGCCTATGAAGAAAAGGACTTTGTATGCACATCTTCCAAATAAGAAATAAATGGTGTCATTTTTCAAAGCACAAGTCAAACTGCTCGCGGAGGGGCAGATCTGAAGACTCCCACAGTCGCCCCGTGTTTGAAGTCAGTACTTTGTCTGGATGCCTGGAGGACTTGATGCTTTGTATCAGTGCCTCCCATGGCTCCTGAGTTGATGGTCCCTATTCTCTTTTGGATAATTCTTTAAAAACAGTAGGAAACTTACTTGAAGCTGGGGAGGATGTGGAGCAAGGTGGTGGTATCTTTAGTTCATCCTTTCAGTATTTGCCTTATGTGTTGTTACATAAGAGGAAACATATTATCCTTGTGAAATCCAGGTGGAAATAAGAAGGGTACATAGGCGTGTGTGCACGTCTGACGCATGGCTGTTACTCGGTGAATTAGGGAGGTTGTTATTAATTTATTGATAGCATTTATTGAATCAATTATTAAAATGATCATTAGAATGAATATTAAATCATTAAACTGATGATTTAATAAATCATCAGTGTAGATTATGGAAGCAGAGAATCCCAGCATAAGCCCATAGATCGTTATTAATTTAAACCTATATGCTTCTATTTTCTCTATGCTAGAAAGAGTACATATAGGAAATTTATTCTCATGTTAGCACAATAACATTTTCATGTTTCCTTTACAACCTCCACTTTGCTTTCTTTTCTAAAGTATTCTGTCTAATAGCTTCTAATGAGTTTACCATTGTTCAGTTGAAATCAACCCACGTGCTCTACAAGCCTTTGGATTTCTCTTGGAAATGAGATGAAAGGCAAGGCAAAGAGAACCATAATTACCCTTCCTTTTGGTTCCCTTTCTCCTCCTTTATGCTTATTTAAAAAAAAGAGACAAGGATCTTAATAGAAGTCCTTCCAACTCTTACTTGCCTGTTGGAAACTCTTTATACTCCAAGAATGAGCTCTGAAAGATTTTTAGGTCAGAGATAAGGATCCACAGACAGAGTGAGTGACAGCGAAACAGCTAGAGACCAGCAGGGGTGGATGCCCAGAGGTTCTGAGCCGTATTAGTGATGCTCAGTGGAAATGTTCAGATAGGGACCATTTGTACAGGCTCGACTTGATTGGCTCAAGTTGATACAGCCAGTCACCCTTAAGCTTCCTATCAGGCAAAAATCAAAACAACAACAACAAAAAAGTTCTGGACATCATCAGACAGCATTCAGACAGCATATCCCATCCATTCATATTATGTAGTCAGAGAACGCCAGCGTAAGCCCACAGATCTGAACTGGGACACACAGATGCTTCTCCAAGGGATCCTTCAGGAGGTAATCAGTAAGCTCTGGTCTCTCTTAGCTTATCTGAAGTAGGAAGGTCTGGATGAGAGGCTCTTTTACTCTTAAAATGCCAACCCACCCCACAACGGTGCGGCAATCTCTCCACGTGTGGCCGTCCTGAGCAGGCCCGCTGTGTGCCCTGCCTCACAGACTCACCGCATAGTGCCACATGAAGTTTGGCCGTGTACATAAAGCATCTGACATTCCGGTGCTGGTGCTCAAATTGCCATCTTCTGCAAAGGCTCAGCATGCCACCGGAGAGCCAGAGCCCTGGGTAAGGACGTCATCTTCACAAGCCTGCCAAGTGTAGCAGGGCTTTCTCCTTTCCTGGAACCATGTGCTTAAGTGCAGACACTCCCACGGCAGGGGGGCGGGGAGGCCTCTCATTCTGATGGGATTGTTTTTAAAAAGTTCTGACAACGCCTCTCACAGAATGGTGGGGGCGAAGCGGCGCTGGAGTTGCTTAGCTCCCAGGAGCCATCAGAACCTTAATTATGTGGGAAGACAGTCAAGGAATATATTAATGGGTTCTGTATTTCGGAGGTGCAACTCCCGTTTGACTAGTGGGCTGGAAAAGGACTGATCAGCGAGGTCAGCGAGCATCTGTGGCCACGTGCTGCAGGGCATTCTAATCTTCCAAAGGAAAGGTATATCTGCTGTAGGGACTACTTGTCTGAATTGCCTTTTATTTCTACCAGAGAAAACAATAACAACAACAATAAGAGTGTAGCTGCAAACATACCTTGGCATGCTTATGTTTTCTGAAATAAGGACAATAGAAAAAATATTGAAGTGAATTTGTAATGTGTGTAAGATTCTACTGCTTCTGTTTTAGCCTTCTTTTTACACAGTGTTCTCATTTAAGCTTTTGGGTATGACCATCAATGAAGCAAATTTTCTCTCAAGTATGTTGCCCATTAAAAATGGTAAATGACTGACGTGTTTTTCCTCACACAGACCTGTTTCTGACTTTAGCTCATAGCTGTTCATTATTGTTCAAGATGTCTAAAAAGACTAAGGCGTGAAACTGGACAGCAACTCACCCTTTCTCATGTTCACTGAGGTCAGGAGGAAACACCTGTTCCCAAACACTTCAATGTGATCCAAGGAGTCTTTTCATGCCTGGTTGAGAAAGCTGATAGACTGAGGTAGACCACGCCACTTAGGTTCAATCACTAAGACCAAGCAGAAACCATTAGGAAAAGATCCCTGGAGAGGGACTAGCACTTCCAAAAAGCAGAAGAGAGAGATGGCAAGCTTTATGTAGAGAAAAATCTATTGATGCTGCAGCAAAGAAGTAGAGGGAAGAAGATAGAGTAAGGTTGGAGATTTCCAAAGGCCTTGCCAACGAGGGAAGAAAGTCACTTTGCTGAATATTATCTTGTTTTAGAAATAGTTCTTCTAAGTTTTAGAAGATCTAATCCTTTTAACTTGAATTGTAAGAGATATTCAAAGCCTTAGTCCTCAGTGACACTCTAAGTCAATTAGACCTATCTCCAGAAACACAGAGGTCAGCTGTTTTAAAGCTACTTGTTCAGCCCAGGCTTAAAACCACATTGCTGTCTGTGCTGTGTGCAGAAGCGAAGGGAAATTCTGGGTACCACTGACTCACCTTTAAACTCATGGCCTTTCCTCCTTGTCATGGTACTTGGTGATGTATACCCAAGGGGTCACAGACAACCTTCAAACTCACAGGCCACCAAAGCAAACCATACTGCAGTGTGACTCTTAGGAAGGTCCTTGTCAAAGAGTATCAAACATCTTCGGGAGGAAATCTACTCCCAGAGACCATGAGCATGGCTCCCAACCTTGGTCATAGGACATCTCTGTTCTTACCCATCAGGGCCTGAAATCTCACCCTCTGTCATCTACTCCCTAGTGACCGGCCTCCCAGTGGTGAGTGAGTTCCTGTTCTGTTGTGATCTTAGAAGCTAAGCTCTCTCTCTCTCTCTCTCTCTCTCTGTGTGTGTGTGTGTGTGTGTGTGTGTGTGTGACACAAACTGCAAGCCACTGGTTTTCACTGAACAAAGAACAGAGCTCCATGCAACAGTTGTTTTGGATTGTGGAAACTTCTTATTAGTTTATTATTTTGCTAGGTTTGGTTACTTTATATATTTACAATGGCTAGAAAACTTTGGAATGTGTGGGTGTGCAAATGACCCCATATAGATTTTCTGAGCCAAGTCTAGTGAAAGAGATAGAGTTGCACTTCTCCAACTCTATGTGGTAGACACAGAGGACTTGGCAGATCAGATGATTGAGTTTGAAGTCGTAGTCTGACCACTAAGTTACGTGCTAAGTTTTCACCTCTCTGAGTTTCTCTCTCTCTCTCTGTAGGTGAAGACTTGGAGCTGGTTAGGCTAGAAACTAACTCAACATGAGGACTTATAAATAGAATACTGAACACAGTCCTGTGATCCTAACATACTAGGTTTCTAAAAGCAGGAATAAGATTAGAGATGAGGATTTTAGATTCCTGAAAAACACTTCAGTTCCCATTCAGTGACAGGTATATATTGAGTGACTATCGATCCCATTCACTGCACTATTCTCAGTTTATAAATAAATATAAAGGAAGGGAGCCAGGCACCAGTGGCTCATGCCTGTATCCTAGCTACTCAGGAAGCTGAGATCTGAGTACCATGATTCAAAGCCAGCCCAGGCAGGGAAGTGTGAGACATTCTTTACCTCCAGTTAATCATAGGAAAAGCCAGGCAGTGGCACTGTGGCTGATGTGGCTGATCACTAGCCTTTAGCAAAAGGAGCGTAGGGACAGCACCCTGGCCTAGAGTTCAAGCCCCAGGATCAGAACAAAGCAAATAAATAAACAAAGGAAGGGAGACCCTGTTCCACATGGCTGAAGATGATCACTGTTGATCGATTCTTAATGTCCTCACTGCAGAATATTTAAAACACATACCAAAAATAGTGCTTTTGAGGGCTGTCAGATGGCCCAGCAGTGGGACTTCCCCAGAGGTGAGCCCCTGTTGCCATCTGCGTGGTCTATGGGACTTTGTCACACCAGCCATTGGGGAAAGAAGAAAGACACAGTTCTTGTCTGTTTTCTATCCTGATGACTTCTATTTAGCTTTCCAGGTCATTAAAGTTTCTGCTATGATAGCCAAGATGAAACTTTATTTCTATGATGCATTTACACCATTTATGTTGACCTTATAAAAGTGAACTGAACGTTTCTGCTCGAGGGGCTTGGTGGGCAGGCCGGGCCTTGGGAACAGGGCCTCTTCAGGACACTTGAGTGGAAGGCCGGGACCCCGCACGCAGCTGTCTGTTTTCCTTCCTGTGTGAGTGTCCCTGCCTCTCTGCTGGCTCCTAGGCCTTGCACCAGCGGCTGGGGATCCCAGCATGCTGGTGTCGTGACCTGGCCCACAGTCCTGTGGCAGACCCAGGAGCTGCAGCCAGTCCTGATGCTGTGGTAGCCCGAGGGGACTTAATGGTCCTTTGTGGTGCTGGCTGAAACACTGGGGGAGTTCTCCTTACCCAGAAGAACCCTAAAGACCAGACTAGTACCCAGATCAAAGTTATCTTCATTTAGAGACAGTTATCATAGTGAGCACTTCCAAGGCACAAAATGTACATTACTGCCCTGTGCTCTTTTCATGTGGTAGCATAATTGAGCCTCACAACCTCTTAACACCCTTGTGGGGCTTTCATCCGTATTTTACAGATGAAAAACTAAAATGCAGAGAGGTTCAGTCATTTGTCCCAAGGTCCTAAAGCCAGTAAGGGATGGGGCTTGGATGCTAATCCAGGAGGATGGCATCTCGCTGGGAGGTAACCCTGCTCTGCAGACCTCCATGCAGGAGGCCGGGGCCTCATTCTAAATGCTTTGCACTCAACAGTGTATACTAGCATCTACACTGGGAGCCTGGGAGCAGAGGGCCAGGCCCCTAGGCCTGGTCTGGGGAGGATGCTCTGGGCTCGGTGCTCTCCTCAGGCCAGCAGGAGGGCCCATCGGCTAAGCTGAGCAGATGAATTACATGAAATACCCGTTCATGGTTTTCTTGAGCACCGATGTCATTGCCACAGAGTTAAGGTAGAATCATGGCGATTACCTTTTCAGTTGCCTGAGTAAGATGACTTCAGTGTAGGAGGAGAGACCGAATAATGATCTTCCAGGTAGAGAGGAACTAGGCAAGACAAGCACTTAAATGGCTGGGTTTAGAAGTTAATGAAGTCTTCAAATGCCAATAGAGTTAGGCAAGCAGGAAGCAGCGGGGCTGTGGAGAATTGAAGCTAGGAGGCAGGCCCCTCTGCAGGCAGAGGGGTGAGCGGAGGAGAGAGGCAGCTGCAAACATCTGCAGCTCCAGCTCCGGTCACCCCAGAGCCCAGACCTCCACTCCCCTCCTGCTCAAGTTTCTGTTCTCCCTAGCTGACCTTGTTCTGAAAAGGTTTCCTGGTTTTTACTGCAGCTTATAAACCGTTAGCCCCTTGGTCCTATCCATTGCCAGATAAGCATCTCTTCTCTTTCCCCCAAGGATTTATTTTTATAAGTAGGAATCTTTTCACTTTATAAGGAAACATTTAGTTCAGCATTGGAAAGACCAGGAAAGGCTGATTGCCTTTTAAAGTGTTTTTTTTTTTTTAAGTCACAGGTCATGGAAACTTGAAGTCTCCCATGTACAAGTTTAAGTCCCCAAACAAATATGCTCTGTAGTGATGGCAAGACAAGGTCCCTGGGCTGGATCTACAGATCCACACATCAACACATCGAGCCTGAGTCCCAGAATCAGGACAGGCTTGGTGCACACGGTGGGGGGGGTGGGGGGAGTGGTGGTGGTGATTTTGTTCCAAATGCCTGGAGGCTCCAGTGTTCAGGGCCAGGTCAGGACTGACTGTGTGGGTAGGACCTCGCTGCTTCCCTTCTGGAACTTTCTTCCACTGAGCATCAGTTTGGTATGAATGGCAGGATCTGAAGAAGAAGAAGAAAGAGCAGTGAGGAAGCCTGGACTAGTGTAGAAGAGGCTGGAGTTAAAAATGGGCTGCTCGTTACCAAACTTTCAGAAATCTGAGAAGTCTGGCTCACTGACCCATGGAAGCAGAGGCCCAGGAGTCTGTAGCTTTTAGGAACTGGCCTATTTGATTTTTAACCTCCAAAGACCTTCACAGGCCATTGGAGCTCAATGAAGATTTTCGAAGATTTTCAGTGGCTGCTGTGTGACCGCTTGCTGCAGGCAACTGAGCCACAGGGTCAAGTGCATTTGCCCTAGTGGAGTTTGATCTCATGTCAGAGAGGAGGGGAATAAGCAGGTAGTGAGGCATGCTCACGAAATGACTCATTCACCCCTGAATATGTGCCAGGTGATGCTCTGTGTGTGCAGGAGATATCAGAAAGACAGCTGTCCACATCCTCCCGAGGGGGACCAGATGTTAGATGGGATGAGCTGGGGAGCTAGCTGGGCTTCCCTGCCAGGCCAGGAAACCGGAAGGAAGCAGGATCAGCATGTGGGAAATGCCTCAGGCAGAGAAAGAACTCCCATGTCTGAGCTCTGGAGCAGAGAATGTCCACTGCGTTTCCAAAGCCTGGAGGGGAAGCTCCCACTAGGGCAAAGTGGAAGGTGAGGTGTGTGGGGCAGAGGAGGCAGAACTGGCTTAGCCAGCGTGTGAGGACTGTGGATTTTGTTCGGAGCACTGAGCACTGAGCACTGAGATGAGGCAAAGAGGGACCTGGACATCTGCTGGCTTGTGACCAGCCCCATGTGAGAGAGGCTGGAAGCGGGGGTGATGCTGGGGACAGAGGCTGGGAGGTGGGGACAAGGGGAGCTGAGGATGACTCAAAAACTTTGAAGGCAACAGGACTGGAAGGATGGAGTTGTCATCCAAGGAAATGGGGGAGAGTGAGAGCATAGAGCACAGCTTAAAAGCTTGCACACACACACACACACACACACACACACACACACACACACACACACACACACATGCACTGCAGCCTAGCCAAGTTGACACATAAAACATTGTGTGTTTGTGCATGGAAAGATTTATTTCAGGGCTGGACGCACCCAGTTGTGGGGCTGGCGGGTTGGAAAGGCACAAAACAAGTCAGCAGGATAAAAATTAGGATGCAATCTTGACATAAAATTCTTTCTTGGGGAATCTCCACATTTGCTATTAAGGCCTTCTTTGCTGGGAGGAGGCCTACCTACATAACCATAGGTAATCTTCACTTGAAATAAACTGTTGATGTTCACCATGTCTGCCTTATGGGAACGCTGATTACAGATCAGGTTTGGAGAAGGAGATGATAGGCATTTAATACGATAGAGAGGTCCTCCATGACTTTATGGTGCAGGCCATAGGATATACGTCCCAAAATATGGAGAAGCTTGTGGAGAAGCTGAGGAGAAATTGTAGAGAAGCTTGTGGAGAAGCTGTGGAGAAGTTATGGAGAAGCTGTGGAGAAGCGGTGGAGAAACTGTAGAGAAGCTTGTGGAGAAGATGTGGAGAAGCTTGTAGAGAAGCTTGTTGAAAAGCTGTAGAGACGCCATTGAGAAGTTATGGAGAAGTGTGTAGAGAAGCTGAGGAGAAGCCGAGGAGAAGCTGTGGAGAAGCTATGGAGGTTATAAAGAAGCTTGTAGGGATGCTATGGAGAAGCTGTGGAGAAGCCGAAGAGAAGCTGTGGAGAGGCTGAGGAGAAGCCATGGAGAAGTTATGGAGAAGTGTGTAGAGAAGCTGTGGAGAAGCTGTGGAGAAGCTGAGGAAAAGCCATGGAGAAGTTATGGAGAAGTGTGTAGAGAAGCTGTGGAGAAGCTATGGAGAAGCTGTGGAGAAGCCGAGGAGAAGCTGTGGAGAAGCGATGGAGAAGTTATAGCTGTGGAAGTGACCTGTGTAGGGATGGGATTTAGACATATGGAAAGGAAGAGAAGAGAGTGTAGAACTGAGCCTGTGTCTGCCAAGGTTAGTGGTTAGTGGGAGAAGGAGTAGCTTGAGGGGTGGAGGAGGCCAAGGGCGGATCCTCCAGGTCCTGCCATCACCCCTCCCCCAGTGAGCTGCAAATGCTTCCTTCCCTGGTGGGCTTTAACCTCTGGCAACCTCCCGCACTTCATCCCAACTCACAGCAACACTTTTTTAGCTTTAATTTTTTTTAGTTAAGAGGGCTTCTGTATGAACTTCCAAGCATCAGGGAACACCACAGTTCTCTGAGCAGAAGAATGGGCACCCATGCTGTATAGGCCAGATCTGAGTAGCTGGCCTTCAGCACAGGGCTGCAGGTCCAGCCCCCATTCTTATCACCACCCAGACTTTGTATTTCAGTTGACAGCTGTGTTTCAGGGATGTCACAGCTTGAGAAGGATACTGAGCCAGGATCACAGCACTATTCCAAGTTTTGAGATCATCCAAGCGAGGTGGGTTCTGGGGTCCTTTGGGGACTAAGGGCAAGAATGTCTGTGGGTTAGCCTTGCTGTGGGCTGTTTTCTTGTTTCTAATTCTTTGTATTTCTTCATGGTTTCCCTCTGGGCAGCTTCGAGTCTGTTGTAGTCTTGAGCCTCAGCCAGCTTCAAATTAAAAATAAATCTGAATGCCTCTGTCCCACATGTTTTGGCTTCATATAGTAACTGGATTTTAATTTGTAAACATTTATTTAACAGTTTTTCTGCATTAAAATTGCACACCTACATATTCAGGCTTACTTGTGGAGCTTTTTACTGTCAAATTTAAATGTTCCACTATGTTGCATTTCTGAATACATCATAATGGTTTACTTTGAAAAAGTATAAGATCTTTGGCTTTTGTTCTGTATTGCTGCATCAAATTTAACTATTTTATTTGGAGACAATGATGGATAAATCTGAAAAGGCCAAGTAGCATCCTGGCTATGAATGATTGCAGAACACCAGACAAGGAGAAATGCAATTCAGATATAATATTAATGGGATGAAATGAAAACCTATTTCTTGTTGCCCTAGGCCACCTCTATGTACATTTGACACTTTGATGCTTTTTTCCTCGGGTAATCTAGTCTATGTCCTTGTGGGATGTGAAAACACTGTTTTAGTGATATGGTCTAAATTTATTCCAGAGGCACTGATGTGAAAATCTGCTATGGAATTAGGTCCTGGATCATTTATTCTTGTATTAGGTCTTCTGTTATTTTCATCTCTGTGTGTCTTGCTGCTGTGTTTCTGCTACTATGATAAAGAGTGCCTTCCACACTCCCCATGCTGTCTGACATCCATCAAAGGGAAAGTTGTTACCTGCACGTAGAAGAGCAACATGGCGGAGAGTCTGGAAGATGAGTGCCCTGCAAGCAGTCTTCTCACCTCCACGAGAGAGTAGAATGTTGATCTGGAAAGAGATTTTTTTAAAGTTCTATCTTTAATTGACACATCACATGCACAATGTCTAATAGCCAAGTCAGGGAATTAACATTCGCATCACCTCAAACATTCATTTCCCTGTGTTGGGAACCTTCTCCTCCAGGTACGTTGGGATAATTTATAAATTGCTTCCAGCTATTTTTGCCCCTCTGTGCTAAAGAACATTACACTGTATACTTTATCCCCCCCCTACCCTATTTTGGTGCCTGTTATTCAACCTCTTTCCTACCTTTCCTAGTTCCTGGAAATGAACCATTGCATGATTCTCTTTTATGCAATCGACTTGCTCAGCTTCTGTAGATGAGTGAACACCTACCATAGTGGTGATCTCCTCAGGCTCAACCACATTGCCGACAGTGATGTGGGTTCAAGCTTTTTCTTACAGTTGCAAACTCTGTTTCTTGGACGATCACTGCGTCGTTGTATTTGGCTAACACTTATTTATACCGTGGGCAAGAGCTGTTTTTGCCATTTGAAATGTTATTTTTAATTAAGTTATTTTCCTTAATCCCATTCAATCCCAGAGGCATATTTAGAGTCAAGAGTGATAGACTTTTAAAAAATGGTAGTACAAAAGTAAGTTGTAGTTAAGGTCAATGTTTATTCTAAGCCTCATGATAGGCCTTTCATTTATTTAATTTTTTTTAACATAAATGTAATGGTTAGATGAGTTATATTACTAGACAAGATACATAATTGCACGGAAATTTAAATAGCACCCTTGTGTTTCTACTGGTCAGGAAAGCATTCTTATTTGTTTAATGACTTACATGCTGTTTTCTAGATGTATATGATTTTAGCATAAATAATTTGTACTGTAAATAAATTGTGTACCCATTATCATTTGATAGTACATTTCACGCATGTTCCTTAAAACATGGTCAGGACTTGATTTTGTTTAATTTTGTTACTTTACTTTGTTACATTGCTCTTATGGCTGACAGTTTAACTTGAATTTTAAGTGGGACCCCACACAATTTTCATGCATCGATCTTGGTTGACATCTCTCTCTTCAGAACTGCAGTCCTTGCAGCTTTTGCCATATGTTCCCGCCGGAGAGTGTTTACCCTACACCCTGCGAGCTGGGTGTGTGAATGAAATGATCCGGCCTTTTTCTACCTTCTTTGAGGTTCTTGCCCTCATGGCATAACACATGTGTTAGTGAACACATGTAATTTTTCTCAGACTTCCCCTTTATTTTAGCAGAAATTTCCTCTAGATTGAAGCTGTAGGCTGACCAGTCAGGGAGGTGGCTCAGTTTGTTGAAAGTGTGGGTTTCAGTCTTTATAAAATGCTCAGGGACTTTAGGGAGATGTGGAGAGCAGTCCAGATATTTAAAATTTGAAACTCCCAACTATACCAGAAAGAGGAGACACTGATCAAGGTGCATTGTACTCATAAACTGACATGCATGGAAGCCCCTGTGATCAACTACTTAACAGTGATGAAAACAACCACCAAAGGAACTCTTGTAATTCCTGTAGAACTAAGTGCTGTAAACGTTGGGTTCAAGGCTCTAAGTGATAGATTGGCTGAGAAGTGAGTGCCATTTTGTTTAGATTTTAGGTACAGAAGTGACATAATCCTTCTCAAAATTGTGGAAAAATATTGCTGAGTTTTTCATTTAAGTCTTCAAAACAAATTTATCTCCTGCAGATGTGACATCATCCCTTGTGCTCTTCCCCATGCAGTCTAACTATTAAAACATACTTTACTTATTTATTTATTTGTTTGTTTGTTTGTTTTGTCAGTCGTGGGGCCTGAACTCTGGGCCTGGGTGCTGTCCCTCAGCTCTTCATCTCAAGGCTAGTGCTCTACCACTTAAGACACAACACCACTTTTGGATTTTTCTGCTTATGTGGTGCTGAGGAATCGAACCTAGGACCTCATGAATGTGAGGCAAGCACTCTACCACTGAGCCTCTTTCTCAGCCCCAAACACACATTTTTTCCCTTCACTTATGAAGAGCAATCCTCTGGAAATCCAGGGAAAGAAAAGACTTAGGAGGTCATTGCAATTTTCCTTTCAGTTCTTTCCACCTGCTATGTTATCCTCTGAATTGTGAAGTAATTAGATTCTGGCATTATTTTCCTTTTTGAATTTCTGCACACATCAAATTTTATTTTTTTCCATATTGTTTTTACTGGAGACACAATGTTTCTGTAGATGGCTTAGGAGAACAGAGCAATTCATTTGGGAATGGTTTGCTTTATGTTTATTTCCTATGTCTTTTTTCCTAGCAGAGGCGAATGCCCCAGCACTCGGGTTTTAATGTCCCAAGTTCTTTGCTGGGTAGGAGGTTCACACTGTCTTGTTTTTGTTCTCCTAAAGTGTGCTTTTGGCTCCCATCTTACTGTGCCTCTGGGCAGAGCAGATTTTTTGCACAGAGCAGATTTTCTGATATTGTTGTGCATCTGGTCCATTTATAGATGATCATTTCTTATTGTGGGTTTCATTTTCTAGATTTTTGTTCTATCCATGGAGTCAGAGTAAATAGTGGTGGTGCTGTATACTTCTCTACATTATTTCTACATTTATTCTCTATTCAATATTTCTAGCACCTCTCATTTTCTGATAAGTTTCTTGATTCTACTTCAGTTGGGTTTTAAATTCTTCAAAATGAATTCTCCAATGACTGCATCAAAGAAGGCTTTAATATAGATTTTATTTTAGGGAAAGCAAAAACATTTATATTTACACTTCAGTGACTACCTTTTGATTCTGCAGATTCACATATACATAAATACATATATATATATATTCTGTGAATGAGTCATGTATAAACAACCTGGAGTATTTTCTTTTGCTACTTTAATGTGAGTTTGTGGAAGAGAATTCCACTGAGAGAGGTCAATGGGACTTTTTCTTCTCTTCCTTTTTGAGAGGAGTTCTCTGAAGAGAATTTTTTCTGTTTCCAGTTTAGGCAAAACCTAACCTGGAGGCATTATTTCCTGAGTACGGTTAGACACAGGGAGCTCTTACAAATCACAAACCATTCTCTATCAACAAGAGGCTATTTGTGAAAGAGACTCTTCTCAAGTAGTGTGAACTTTGCCACTCTTTCTGAATTCTAAATAGTAGGTGTGGAACTGAGATTTGTTAGCAGTTTTTGTTTTTGTGTTATCTTTTTAAAAATGGGGAATGAAAGGGAATGATTCAGATCCTTGCAAATTTTCACACCAAAACTAGTTATGAAAAGTGGAAGTTTCCAGGACAACCCATCCGGCATGTGTGGGAACACCCTTGGTGCTACCCCACGTATGAACACTCGTGGGCCTCCGTCGGCTGAGGGTGTGACACGTTCAGTCGGATGCCGTGAAACCTAACACTTTCCCCCTGGGAAGCTGGTTACACAGCCAGGTGTATAACCCAGGTGTATAACCCACACCTGGCAGACTTTGAAGCTCCTGATATGTGTAAGAGGTAGCGATCTTGTTTTGTGCCTCTGTGCATAGAATTTATTTTAATGAGTATGTTTGCTTTTTTTTTTTTAGATGAGTATTTTGCTTCTTTGGGCTGAGTAGGTGGAGGCTGAAGAGTACAAAGTGTGTGTGTGGAGCAGCGGCCTGCTGGTGGGCGGCCTGCTCTCTGATGGCGGGCAGCTGCAAGACTGGAAGCCTGTCTCCACATCTTAGGGTGGGGAGGAGGACGTGCCTTGCTGGTGGACGCTCTGGCTGGCAAGGGCTCTGGTGTTTGGGAGAAAGGGTGAGGAGAGGGTGAGGAGAGCTGGTGGGACCCACAGTAAACAACGCCAAGGTCGTGGCTCTTAAAGGCCCTGCTCCAGTTCTGTATCTCCGTCGCCAGATTTTTGGAGTTTGCATTTAGATGAAAGCTGTTGGAGCCATGCCAAGACTTGGTCTGAAGGCCCACCCAGGGCGTTTCCACAAAGGTTCCAGGGTTCCAGGCTGCCCTGAGAGCCTCCTTTGGTCTGCACACACATGTGCTGCGCAAGGCCGCAGTTTACAGGAGACGGAGTGAAGGCACTACATAGCTGCGTAGAAATAGTCCAGAGCAGGGAAAATGACAACTATCTGTGATTTAAAATGAATGCATAGGCAGAAAATGATAATGATTTTTCTGGAGGCATTAACACAATTTCGTTTAGAGTGACGCAGTCTCACAATGTTATCATTTTAATCATAAACACAAGTCCCTCTTTTCCTTTATCAAACCATACAGTATTTTTTCTTTCTGACATTTAGGTATAAGCGTTAAGCTCAGTTCCTATCTTTAGGACTTCTGACTTTTAGTAACTGCCTCTTAGTTTCCGTTCCTCTTCTTTCCCAACTCTAAGGAAATGAATGACTAAGGAAAAAGCGGGAACTCCCCCCCGCCCCCCACCATGGTTGTCCTACTTTGCTGAGGACCATTAACTTCTCAGGAGAAGGTGACTTTCTCTCCAGTGTGGCCGTAGCCCTCTCACAGTCGCAATGCTCCCTTATTTGGGTGAATGATTGTGCACAATGAAGGGAAAAACTCTTCTTATGAAAGCTATTGCCTTTTGTGCACTAATTTTGTACTCTATGCCCTTGTTGTGTCCCTATATTAAAACTAGGGGTTAGTTTATAGGTCCTTGGAGATTTTCTACATGGATAATTATATCACCTATGAATGCAGACAGCTTCATTTCTTCCCTTTTAATCTATATAAATTTTTCTTTGTTATCTACCACTGATCAAAACATTCAACACTCACCTTCCCATCTTCCCACCTTCTCTCTCTCTCTGTCTCTGTCTCTCTCTGTCTCTCTGTCTCTGTCTCTGTCTCTGTCTCTCTCTCTCTCTCTCACACACACACACCCCTATCGCATGCTGGGAGGTTGAACCCCAGAACCTTGCACAGTCCAGTCAAGTGTCTTATGACTGAGCAATACCTCCAGCCCTCCAATTTCTTCCTTTCTCTTTTCCTCTTTTGTAATGCTGGGGATTGAACCCAGGGCCTTGTGCATGATAGGCAGACACTACAAAACTATATCCTCAACCTAGTATATTTGTTGAATTAGCTCAGTAATATCGTGAGAGGTCGATTGGATGAGTTGTCAAACTAGAAGACAGGCCTTGCCTTCTCTTGACACTGTGGAGCTGCAATGTAAGGAATATAAATATTTCAGAAAATATATCCGGAAGAGAAGACACTGGGGACTTGTCTTACTCTTGCAGGAAGCATCAATCAAACCCGTTTATGAAAGAATTATATACTTTACTCCAAAAGGGAATTTATACTCTTGCATTCCAATAGTATTAGTAATGGTAATAAATTGACCACAGTCATTAAGTCTTTGTCATCTACAGATAATTTGTGTTGTACTGTGATGCTTCTCTGAAGACTTTGCCCTCAGTTGCAGACCAGTCATCACCCTCTAGCAGGGGATATCATGGAAAAGACCATGGCGGGTTCTGTGAGCTAGAGAGTCCCCGAAGTACAGACTCTTGGAGGATTCTGGCCTCGTGACATTTATATGCTGCTGAGCTCTCTCCTGGACTGAGGAAGAATCATCAGGTTCATTGTTTGTTTCTTTGTTTGTGCTGGCCAATATTTTATTTACTTATTTTTAAAATTCTACAGTGGGATTTATTACGAGGTTCCCACACATGCATATAAGGTACTCTGATCACATTATCACATTCACCCTTTTTATGGTTTTTTTCCTCACCCACCATGTTTTAGTTTATCATGTGTTTCATTATTCTGTTTTCATACATGTACATAATGTGTGTTGACCAATACACCATCATCTTCCTGTCCTTTCCCCTTCTCCCCTCCCACACAGTTCCCTTTCTACGTTCATTCCTTTATTTCTGCTTTGTTTTGTTTTGTTTCAAGGTCTAGATTCTGAATATAGAGAAAGGACGATCGTTTTCATTCTGAACGTGGGTTCTTTCATTTAATATGATGACCTTCCGTTCTACTCACTTTTTTACAAAAGACATAACCTCATACTTCTAATGGCTAACTGCTGCTGCATTGTACATATGTGCACACATTCTTTATCCAGCCATCCATCTATGGCCTTCTAGGCTGACTCCATACTCGGCATATGTCTGTGCCCCTCCCGATGTGGGGGTGCAGGAATCTCTGTTTTATGCTGATTTATGTTCCTTGGAGTGTATGTCTACGAGTGGCACAGCAGGGTTGTATGAGCTCTAATTTTAGCTTTTGTGAGGAACTTCTGTACTGATTCCTAAGACTCTTAATTCAGAGGTCGATGTCTTCTTCTTTTTAAAATAAGTCTTTTATTGTGTACAGAGGGGTTACAGTTACATGGGTAAGGTAATGAGTACATTTCTTATCAAACATTGTTGCCTCCTCCTTTGTTTTTCCCCTACCATCCTTCCCCTTCCATCTCCACAACTACACTCCCCACTCCCCCCCTCCCCCGCCTAAATTGCAAAGTTGGCTTTTGGACATAGTGTCTTGTGCATCTTATGGTTGCAATGGGCCCGCCTGTGTCTGGGGCCACAGAGCAGAAAGCTGCATGAGCTAAGGAGGACGCATAATTTGATGCTTGGAATTTTGTTAATCACTTTTTTTATTTTTTAATGTATTTTTTATTGTGAAAATACTGTACAAAGGGGTTACAATTACATGGGCAAGGTAATGAGTACATTTCTTATCAAGCATTGTTGCCTCCTTTGTTTCCCCTTCCCATCTTCCCCTCCCACACCCCCAGACACCCCAACCCCACCAAAGTTGTAAAGTTCATTTTTCGACATAACATCTTGTACATCTCATTGTTGCAATGGGTCCACCTGTATCCCTAGTTAAACAATTTGTTTTTTCCCTTCCCCTCTGCTCTTATAAAGAAACACGAACCAATATTAAACGATATCCAGTTCTCACTACCCCACTAGAATTCACCAACCCTTTAACGAATCTCAGTTTTTTATGACAATACAGTTATTCTCATTGGTTAATCTGTCCACCTTTCTGCTAGAATATTTACAAGAATCTGTCCACCTTTCTGCCAGTTGAATTATGCAACCAAGACCATATAAGGATTGTCATATTGGAAAGAACTTTTACTTAATGTGGAATGACAAAAATGCTTTAAAGAGAAGGAATGAGCTCTACAGTTCTCCTAGGTCTGGGCTTTATAGATAGATGGCAAGGAAGGTAACTCCTTTGCAGGGATTTGGGGGAAAGAAGAATTCATTTAAATTTACTGGTGGTACAAGTAAAATCAAGTGGAGAAAGTTTCTGGGACTTGGCTTCTTTGCCTCTGGATAGCAAATAATAGAACCTTTCAAAAGGAAATTCAATTTCCTTAGGAAAACTTGTAAGCAGAAGTTAATTCTGTGGTCTTATTCATACCTAAGGACTACATGGTTCTCAATTTGCAAAGCAAACATGTGGTTAATTAATACTCTTGTAGCACCTATGGGAACAAGCAGGCCAATCCTAATGAGACCAAGAGTTCTGAGTCTAATATTAGGAGATGGTAATTAGGATCTCCAAGGTGAGACTGCCAGGAAGAAATTGAAATGAGCAGAATAGCAGGTTATCCTTTTTATTTATTTATTTTTTGCCAGTCCCAGGGCTTGAACTCAAGGCCTGGGTGTTGTCCCTAACCTCGTTTGCTCCAGTTTTCTGGTGATTAATAACAGCCTCAGGGGACTTACTTTCCTGGGCTGGCTTTGAACTGCAATCCTCAGATCTGGTCCTCCTGAGTAGCTAGGATTACATCTGTGAGCCATAGCACCCAGCTAGGTTGTCTTTTTTTGTTTTAATTGGTCGTGGGGCTTGAACTCTGGGCCTGGGTGCTGTCCCTGTGCTCTTCAGCTCAAGGCTAGCGCTCTACCACTTGAGTCACAGTGCCACTTCCGGGCTTTTTTTCTTTTTGCTTATGTGGTGCTGAGGAATCAAACCCAGGGCCTCAGGCATGCAAGGCAAGCACTCTACCACTGAGCCACCTTCCCAGCCCTCTAGGTTGTCTTTTTAATAGAGTTCTGGAATCTTCCTCTCGATCCTCCAGGGTTGTCTGATTCTAGTGTGGTATTCTCCTCTGGGTTTCTTGAATTAAAATGTATTACAACTAATGTAAAATTTTTAAAAAAGGGCAGAAATGAAAATTACTCTTGTCCATAAAAATGCAAATGAATTTTGTCTGGTAGAGATGCAATTGATTTCTTCCCTAGAGAAAGTGCACCTCACAGAGATTGTTTTCAGAGCCCAGTTTTGAATCTGTCAGAAGAGTCATTTCAGCACATAGGATAGGTACATGTATCTGTTGTTTGCAGTTTTTTTGAGCTAGTGCAATATGATCGTGTCATACTTATATAAGACTTTGTAAATTTAAAAGCCATTCCTTTTTTTTTTTTAACATTTTTTGTTATTATATCTTTAAATAGTTGTACAAAGCAGTTTCCATTCTACAAAACAGTATATGAGTACAAGGTGTCTGACAACATTGTCACCCATTGAGAAGCCATTCTTTTGAAAAATCATCTGCCAATAGTTCAGGAGTAAATCGAAACTGGTGGACGAAGGTCTGGTTTATTCAGAGAATTCAAAGCTAGGATAGAAAAGCCTGGTGTTCAAAGCCATGGCAGATTTTGTCTGGTTGACATCCCTCACCCAACTCAAGTCAGCTCATCAGACCTGCCAGATGTGGAGACCATACCTAAGGCTCTCTCCCATAGTTCTGCTTTTTTGCCTATCTAGTATTGCAATCATGAAACATAACGGTGGACATGACCCATTGGAGCAATACCAGGTTTAAGCATATAGTAGAAGTTGTAGGAAGACCATGATAGATATTATTATATGGCTGATTCCTTAGCTGAGAACCCCCAGGTAGAAGTCCTTGGTTTGTGTGCCAAACCAATGCGTATTCAGTGAGCCATCTGTGCTGGGAAAACAGAAAACACCAAAGTCAGGTGGCAACTGGAGAAAAGGGAGGAAGAAAGTTCAGGCGTGTAGAAATTAGGAAAAGCAGGGTGGAAGAGAAGCAAGTCACCAATGAGTGCACCTGCCATAAGAAGGTGTCAGTCTACATCCTTTCCCAGCCCAACGACAGGAGAGAGAACAGGGACACACACTCACCTCTTCATGCAGGGAGCTGCATGCTCAACCTCCCTTTAAGCCTAAAGATGTATTTACTCCAAAACATGCTCCCATATGCCAGGATGGAAAGTGCTCCTAACCTAGCACAGAACTTCATTTTAAAGGTTTCTAACCTCTGAGAAATAGTGATCATTTTAAATCTTTCTTTCCCACCTTCTGTTTCCATGGGAAACAGCTGACCATAATATTCTTATATCCTAAGCCTTCCCAGATTTGTTTCTATGTGTGAATTGAAGGTGGGAGAAATTAAGATTTTATAAGATTATCTGCAGTGTGCATCTAAGTACTTAATGCACAATTGGTCCAGGACCTAATTAGAATGCAAGTAAAACTGACCCTCTGGTTAATTAAAACAACTGGACAGTGACGCTGGGAGCTGGTGGTTTAAGAACCTTAGATCATTGGAGGTGCAAAATTGAATCCATTAAGAGATGTTCATAACCGTTTGACACTTTATTCTTTGGACAGGAGTTTGCGCAGAACAATTACAACTTATTTAAATAGACATTTTAGGAAGCCGGTTCAAAGTTGAGTAGTTTAGTAAACTGTGTCCTCCATCTTCATCTGGAAAAAGTAACTGTCCATCTCTAATTTTGCATATGGTCACCGGGGTTGCACAAGTAAAACAAGTCAGCAGCATCCCATTTCTGAATAAATAATAGAAGGAGGAACAGAACAGGTCATTTAAATCAGATAAACTGAGATATTCAGAAGCTAGGGAGAAAGGATGCACCTTACATCTGCGTGCTTCTACGGAGTACCAGTTGTATATTATCTCGGTGCACACAGATTGTTTCATTGTCTGATGAAAATGCACACTCTGGTCTTTCCATGAGGGTAAGATCTTGACAAGAAGACCACGGGATTATCAATGCTGCATCCAGAAGGTTCGGATGGTAGCCTATAATCATGTGGTTCTTTTGGTAGGAAAGGGTTGGGGACGGTGTACTGTGTTATGAGACCTGTAGGTCCTTTTCATAAATAAAAATAACACCTACAAACACATCCCCTCGTTTGTACAGTGTGAACAGCATTTGTGAGGCGCCTCCCCACATCATAGTTTTCACATCTTGATCCAGTGGCTTCGGTTGACAGCTAAGGAAGCAGGAGGAGAGCTGTGAGGGAGCATGTCTAGCCGTGTCTGGGTGTGTCTGCCCTCCGCCCATGCTCCCACACTGCGATGATCCAAGATACCTGGGTGCTTCTGGTAGTCAGGACTGTATGTCATGTCTGTCTCCGTCAGGTTGTTTCAATCAATCCCCAGAGGAAGTGTCCGAGGTGACACTGTATTTCTGCCCCTTCTGTGACAGGTGCATGATCGCTCTGTGGAAGCTGCTGGCTGGCATTTGTCCTTGAGGACAGAGCCGATCAATACAGTGAGTCGAGGCCTGGCTGTGCTGGTCTGCTTCTCCTCAGGAGCAGCAGGTAATCTCCTCTAACCTGAGAGGGAGGACCTCTCTCAAGCTGATGGCCAATTTGGGAGTTAATTTTGTGCTTGATCACTGCTTTGGGAAGCATTCTAACTACCAATTAGACCTAAAAGGAACTGTCGTGAATTCTGTGCCATTTCTAACAATGGAAGTGGTAATGTGACCCATCTGTCCATAATAACCAAGTCAATCATGCTATGGGTGTTGCCAGACCTCTGCATAGACTTCTCTCTTGGCTCGTATGTATCTGACTCTCCTTTCTGTTGAGTAATTGAGCTGATTGACCTGCCTCCATCCCATGGTGGTTAAGAAGGGCATGATTTCAAGAGGAAGTGATGTGAACGATTTCTACATTTAAAGTATAGCTAATGGCAAAACCAAGGCACATGGGATGCAGGGTGTACAATGGTACAAATGGGCTGGGTTTTCCAAAAGGGAAATGATAGATGCTACCAGGCCATCATGATCCCATAGAAGACGACCAGAGCACCAGCATTTGTTTTTGACTGAAAAAGACAACTTCTCTGAACTGCCATGCTGGGGAAAGAGTTTTGATGCTGTTGTTTATGTGCAAAGAGAATAATCCCTGAGCCAGAGAGATGGAGGGGTGAAATGCACCTGTTCATTTCCTTGCGTATTTATTAAGCTTTAGCAGCCTAGAGGGGCACTAGGGAATTGGTACCGTGCTTCTGTTCATTCCTTTTGGAATCTTTCAGTGTCTAGAGACTTACTGCCTAAAATGTGGACATGACATAGGTGATCAATAATTCAGATTTTGTCTAGTATCAGCCATAGCACTGTGCCATAGTCAATTTTTCAGAGTTATTGATCACCCTTTTATCCACTTAACCTCTGTCCTTTCTTGGAGGCAGGCTTCTGCATTTAAGATCTTCGCTTCACCAGCAATGGCTGCACTGGGCCATTGTCCAAGGTTGATGTCACGTTCTACGCGGCAGCTGCTGTCTTATTGATGCGAGGATTGAGTCACCACTCGATAATGTGTGAGCTCTTTCTGTCTCTCCCTTGTTTTTATGTTCCTGTGACAGTCTCCACAGTAAAATTCTATATTTCCTAGCCCTCCTCTTAGATGTTTTGTGATACAATCCTTTGTAGGAAATGGATGGTAAGTAAAAAGCCCAAGGAAAAGGAGAAAGAAAAGGATTTAGCTCTGTGGCATTCATTTGTGTTTATTTGCAATTTAGGGCTAAAGAGGAGAACATGGGGAAAGGAGTGGAATGTATAGACGGGGGTCGGGGAGGGACGGAGACGCAGTTTTAGGGCACGAGAAGCTCAAATACTGAGCTGTCCACTCTGGGAAATGGGGCTGAGAATTTTTCTTGTGTGTTATGAATATGATCTTCCATAATGATGAACAAGAAATACAATGGTCATTGCTCTTTCCATTACTTCAAACCACCAGTTATGGTTTGGTGGCTCGACCTCCCACTGAGTTATAACGCTTGCCATTTTACCTTTCCCTCTCTCCCACATTTCTTGAAAGAGGCCATCCATGTCTTTTCCCTGTTTCTTCACCTTGCAATCTCATACTTACGTCTTCATCATGCTCTTCAGGAGGCTCTCTGTTCCTTGATTCCACTAAAATATTCCTATCCAGGCCCCTAATGTTATGCAGAATGCAAAATCCAAGCCACCCTTCAATCTTCTTTCAGCTCCCACAGCTTTTGGTCCCTTCAATGATCCCCAGTGCCTTGAAATTATCCTGGTTGGCTGTCATCACCCTAAATTCTTCTTGTCTTTCTCCTTAGCCATGAACTTCATCTCTTAAGATTTCATCTAGATGAAATCTCCTAAATTCTTCTTCCATTTTTTTTTTCTCTTAAACATGATGTTTCTACTGGGCCCCCATGGCTGGAATCCTAGCTGCTCGGGAAGCTGAGATCTGAGGATTGCAGTTCAAAGCCAGCCTGGGCAGGAAAGTCTATGAGACTCTTATCTCCAATAAACCATCAGAAAACGGGAACTGGCACTGTGGCTCAAGTGGTAGAGCACTTGCCTTGAGCTGAAGAGCCGAGGGACAAGGACCCAGGCCTAGAGTTGATGTTTCTTGGTTAAACGCAGCAGCTCAAGCCTATAATCCTACCTACTTGGAAGGCAGAGATTAGAGGAGTGAAGTTTGAGGCAAACGCAGGCTGAGAGGTTTGCCTCTCAGGTCAGCTTAACCAGTGGCTGGGTATACTGGTACTCACCTGTCACCCTAGCGGTATGGGGGACAGAGATAGGCTGGCTTAGGCATAAGTTGAGACCCAATCTCAAAACTAAACAACATAAACAGTTCTAGCAGAGAGGGCCTAGTGTACAGCACCTGCCTAGCAAGTATGAGACCCTGAGTTCACACCCCAGCACTGCCGAGAAATAAAAAAGTATTATTCAGAGGTTTTAATTCCAGGTCCTAAATCTACACACATAGCATGGGTGTGCTCATACTCAGCGACCTTTATCTATATTCATACACAGATGATTCTGTAATGAAAAGTTCTCTCTTTACCTTCACAGTGATGTAATCCAATTACTTACTATTATCTCCCACAATTATTTATCTTCTCCCTCACCACAAACTCATGTGCACACCGGGACTTGTCATATTACACCAACCATAATTAATTCACACTCAGCCACAGTATCCCACACTCTTATTCCCAACCTGTAATCTGTAATCTCAACTATTTTATTTCCCTCCTGACCACCCCTAGACTTCATCCATTTCTCTCATCCCCACAGCCCCCTCCAAGGGCAGCCCCTTGTCGCTTTCCGAGGCAAATATGGCAGCTCCCTCTTTGGTTGGTGACAGCCTGTGCTCAACCATTCCATTCTCTGCACTGTGCTGCCCATGAGCTTCCACAACCACAAATGTCATCATGTCTGCTTCTTCAGAATGACATCTAGCCTTGTAAGGTGAAGTTCCAACCTTTAATCAATCCAGTCTGATTCCTCAGACAGAACTCTATATACATGCTTTATGATTCAGGGTTTTTCTGCATAATTCAGGCTGATTTCCAACTCCCAGTCCTCTTTCCTCTGCCTCCTCCGTGCTGGGTTTGCAGGTGTGCACATCATACCTGGTGGAGAACTAAATCCACTTTCAACAAGTGGATTTTTCCATGGTCTACTATAGTTACAGACTTCAGGGTTTATCTGAAACTTCATGACGGTATTCAAATACTCTAAAGACGTAAATACTGAACCTAAGTGGAGAATTTACTTATTTATGATGATTTACAGAAACTTGTTAAAATGGATCAGTCTTCTGTCCTAGAAGAAGATGTCTAGGGACATCTAGCTGACGCCCAGCATTCAGCTGCTATTCAGGGGATCAGCCACAGGTGTGGTGCTACACCCAAGCCACATCATTTTCAGGATAACCAAGTATCTGAACTTCTCCAACTGTGCCTTCTCCTCTGAAGTCCAGGTCCAGGCTGGTCTGGAGTTCCTGATCCTCCTGCCTCTGCCTTCCAAGTAGCTGGGACTACAGGTGCAACCCAGTACACTCAGGTTTAATCTTGAATTCTTAACCCTTCACTTAAACCTCGAGCTGCGCAGCATTGTCAGTCTGTCTCTCTGTACCCTTATTTAAAAGGTCTCCAAAGTCTGGACCCAAAGGAGCGATCCAGAAGCCTGTGAGCTCCTAGCTTTCATCAAGCGTCTGTGTGCCTTGGGAGACTGGCGTGCTCGTTAGCACCTGGGAAGAAATCGTTTCCTGTAAACTGTGTTCCCCAAATCACTACTTTGTGTTGTCAATGGGGAATTTAAATATGATGAACACATTCTGAGCCATGAAAAGGGTGGAAGAAGAGTGCTTTGTGTTTGTTTTTCTTGGCCTATGACCAAAAGTGGTAGCATATTTTAGAATTCTCTTTGTGGGGAGGGGTTGTAATTCTGCCTCACATCTATGAAGAAGACAGAAAACACTCTCTGGCCTTCTACATCTGACTGTTGGTTCCTTATAGTGCATTGAAGTTTGTAGTAAATAAGCTGTTTGCTTAGGAAGATATTTCCCCAGGGCCAATTCCTGTCAACTCACTGTCCAGGTTTTTGGGGTATGAACACACTGTCCTGATTTGGGGTATGCTCTCACCCTGATGAACATTTACCTAGGTCTCGTCTAATATTTTTGCATTCGCATCTCATTGTCTACAGGAACTAACAGACATGCTCACCTTTTTGTGTGTGTATGTGTGTGGTCATGGGGCTTGAACTCTGAGCCTGGGTGCTGTCCCTGCACTCTTCAGCTCAAGGTGAGCGCTCTACTGCTTGAGCCGCAGTGCCACTTCCAGTTTTCTAGTGGTTTATTGGAGAGAAGAGTCTCACAGACTTTTCTGCCTGGGCTGGCTTTGAACCGTGATCCTCAGATCTCAGCCTCCTGAGTAGCTAGGATAACAGGTGTGAGCCGCTGGTGCCTGGCTATGTTCACCTTATTTATTGCATTTTCTTACATTTTTAAAGGCTGCCCATGACCTCACTGCCCACATCTGACACTGAGAAAATGGTGACCCAAAGGTCTAATGCACACAAACTAAAAGAATATAGAAGGCAGGAACTACAGGGCCTATGAAAGTGTCGAGGTGGGTGCTTTCCAGGGCTGGAGAAGTTTAGTAGGAGAGGGAGCAGTGTGGCTTGTCTGTGTCTTGGGAGCGGGGGAAGGAAGGAGCTGTGGGAGAAGTTGGTAGGCAGAGTGCAGTGGTCTAAGAGATTTGCCAACGTATCCTAACACAAATGGGCCGGGAGAGGAGCAATGCAAACTTAGATGTACTTGGCTGTGAGTGAACTGCATGGTCTAAAAAAATACTTCCCTTTGAAATTATATTCTGTGGAGGAAAGTATAGAAAACGAAATTGCACATCCTCAGCCTAAAAATTTGCCAGCACTTGAGTGCAGTTTCAAAACTGGTTACAAACTGAACATCACTCCATTCTCTTGCTTGTCACTTGCCTTCAGAAACATTGGTTCTTCCCAAGCATCCTTCCAAATCTCCATCAGAAGATGGCGAACTTCGTCTAGGGGAGAGAGCTGAGAAGCCACTGGAAGCCAGTGCCAACTCCATGGCATGAACAATTTGTGACATTGCATAGGTGCCATAAAATATTCATATTTATGCAATTCTATGTTGTATAATCCACACTCGTTTGTATTTCCATGACTTACTGGAAATGACACTAATTATGCAGTTGGCTGAGAGACGTGAAGAGACAGTGAAGATGATTTTGTCAACAGTGAGGCGTTTGATTGTAAACTGTTTCCATCAAGAAACCCTCCAAGTTAATTTATTTTCCCCTCTTATTGCCAATAGAAAAGAATAGCACTGCTCGATTAAAACTGTGAAACTTAGAGATTTCTCTGCTTTATTAGCATCAGGAGGAGAATTCTGGGAGAGGAAAGGACGAAAGGAGTTGCTTCTGGCATTGGTAGCAGTCAAGACAGAGAGTGAGCAAAATCAACCTGGCAGTTGGCAGAAGGCTGGTATTTTGGAGGTTTTTAGGTTGGAGACAATGAGAAGAATTGACCTCTGTCATTTTCCTACATCACATATTGATTTTCACACATTACCAAATGTCAGCTTGTGCTTCTGACTGGCCTGATCGGATCCCGTTTTAGCTAAAAATATTGTTAGTTACTCCTCACCCTGGACCTTGCCAGTCCCCTTAGACTCTCTATTCCTCCCCAAGGCTTTCTCCTCAAGTTTAATTCTGCTGTAGACACTCACTGCTCACCTATCCTCGGGATTGCTTTTTTCTCTGCCCTCAAGGGCTGCAGTCCCCTTGTGATGGACATTGACTTACACACAGCAGAGTCTCCTGACCTGAAGAAATGTCATTGCAGTTAGCATGGACCATGGCAACAATGGGAAGGATGCCAGTGAAATAAAGTTTATGTTTGAGGGGGGATGGAAATTGTCTCTTTTCTTTGCTTAAGAAAGCCAACACTTTAGCGTGCAGTGTTTTTCACAGATATTTAATAAGATGTAAAAATGAAAAAAACGGAGGGATAAACAATACTTGGCCCTTGTGAAATGTTGGCACAAAAACCTGTGCTGTTTCTTCTACATTTCCTATGCCTGTTAGGGAGACTGAGGCTAACGGGGGGAAAATATTTTGGGAGGTTTGGTTGTTTCACTCAAGGATCTCAGCATGTGTGTTTGCAAGATGCTTCAGGAGTAGAATTCAGGTACGTATTTATGTCTACCACTGATAATCCTGATTCTCAGCAAGGAAGCAAAGTGGGTGCGAGCTGTCTCTCTAGGTCTGTGTTTTGGAAATTCATCTGTTAGTGAAGCATTGCGGGGAGCAGGAATTCTTTTGTTAAACTTCCTGTTTGTACTGCCCTATTTTGTATGGCAGGGGAAGCTCAGGACAAGGATGGCATTTATGTTCAGAGAGAGCCTGAGGCATGTGTGTGGAAGTGGAGCCTCTCAGCAGGAAGTTTTCCGGGGTCCCGTGGCCCATTACCACCTCTGTGGGCCAGGCAGAACCCCTCAGCCTTCTATGCAGGCTGGACGATTTAGCAGGCCAGGCTAGAACTTGGAGGAACCGTTGAGAGTTCAGTTCTCCCGGCCACCATAGGTGCAAGCTACAAATAATTTTGAATTCCAGCACAGAGGAGATAAGGCAACTCTCTTTTTAAAATGCAAACCATTTTGCATCTGGGGGGTATTTTCTAATATTGAACAGATTTTCTCATTGTCATGCATTCTGGAAATGCAATTTGGGAAATCAGAAACAACTGTTTTGATCAGAATCCTGGAGCATCTGGAATCCGTGGGTTGGGCACTGGTTTCTGTGAGACGCTTGCAGTATCTCAGAGTGGACATTTCACCCCAACAAGAGATGGGAAGACACAGGATGGACTAGCTGTGGGCCAGGAGGCAATGGATTCATGGACTGGGTTCTCTGTTTCTAGCCAAATGAGAAGATTAAAGTAGATGGTCTCCATCCCTAAAGCTATCTTCATCTCTCCCTTTTATTTATTTATTTTTTTATTTTTGTCAGTTGTGGGGCCTGAACTCCAGGCCTGGGCACTGTCCCTCAGCTCTTCAGCTCAAGGCTAGCGCTCTACCACTTGAACCACAGCACCACTTCTGGCTTTTTCTGCTTATGTGGTGCTGAGGAATTGAACCCAAGGCCTCATGCATGCAAGGCAAGCGCTCTACCACTGAGCCACCTTCCCAGCCCCATCTCTCCCTTTTATAAAAAAGTTATCTTTATTTATTATTTAGTTTTATGACTCTCTCTAGGTAGTTGTACAGAGGAGTTGCCGTTCCACTAAGCAGTTTGTGAAGATGATACATCGTGACCAGTATCACCCGTTTCAGCGTTTTCACCCATCCCTTTCTCCCGCACTCCTTCACGGTTCTTCCTAATCTTGTAGGATATACATTGGACTCTTGACTGCGTTTTCCCCCTTTCCCTCTTCATTGGTCTCCCCTTTCCCTTTGACCCCACCCTCCCTTTTCTGGTGTTTTATTTTGCTGACCTTTGACTTTGCCTTTCTAGGGAATTACACTATTTGAGTTTTCCTTGAATTTACCATATTTCAGTTAATACACTTGTATACGCTTGCATACCACCTGATGTATTATAAATTCATAAGCTAAATCTGGCTTCCACACATAAGGGAAAGCATGCATCCTTTGTCTGTCTGACCTGACTTATTTCACTTAATGTAATTTTTTCCAGGTCTTTCCATTTCTTTACAAATGGCACAATATCATTCTTCCTAATGGATGAGTGGTATATATACACGATGGAATTTTCTTCATCTCCCCTTTTAATACTCCGAGTCTGAACTTAACTGGTTTGAAAGTTCTGAGTTCTCTGAGGAAGGGTGTGATTGTTTTGTGGCCACCCTCTGGGACTTCCCATTAGCACTGATTTGTGGTATTTTAGTGGTGTAAAAGATATGATGATTCTACCCAAGTGACAGGCTGGTTGATGAAGAATGGCATAGGAGGGGAGAAATAGCTAATTCCTGTTTAGATTTAATGAGAGGTTGCTTTGGGGCTAAACTCTGTTTATAATACGCGCCACCTGGGACCGATTGTATTGTTAATAAATGTTCTTTGAGTTCCTTTGCCACCACCAGGATGCATCAAAATAACTAATTACTCAGATTTTTGTTTAATGGTGCTTATCTAAGTAACTTTGGAGCTTTTGAGTGAAAACAATAAAAATGCAAATTATTATGCTGAGTTGCAGCGTAATAAGGATATTTTCATAATCATGACTGAAGGCACTGCCAAGCCAGCAGAGCCCTGCTCCTGGGTGGTGGTTCCTGCTCTGGTTTTGATGGAGTTCAGGCTCTGAATGTCTCTGATTGTCTTTTTTAAAAAATTATTTGTTGTTAGTATAAATGTGGTATACAGAGGGGTTTCAGTTACATAGGTTAGATAAAGAAGATGTTTCTTTTTGAACAATGTCATCCCCTCCCTCGCTTTCTCCCAGTTTTTCCCTCATGTCCCCGCCCACCCACAAGTTGTAAAGTTCATTTTCAACATCGTGTCTAGTGTCACTGTTAAATTTGTTCACCCTTTGTTCCTGTATTTCTGTGTCCCCTCTTTGTCTCCCAAAGACAGGTAAACAAACAAGACAAAAGGAAATGAAAACAGAAACAGCAACAAAGAAAAATTTAAAAACCTCTTATTTCCATTTCCTGGATTCATTTTGATAAATATTATTTTATATGACCAGATGCACATAGCTATTGCATTTTTGTGATCTCCTAACAATATTTCTCCTTTGGTCTCCCTAAAGCTACCAGCACAACTCTGTTAATTGCAGCATTGTTTACCATAGCCATGATACAGAATCAACCCAGAAGCCTCCCAGTTGGTTGAATGGGTCAAGAAAATGATACACACACACACACACACACACACACACACACACACACACACTCACATACATGTGAAGTTGTACCCATCCATCAGAGAGAATTAAAATTATACCATTTTTAAGGAAAAAATTGTATTAAGCAAAGTGAGCCAGACCCAAAGAAACATACCTTGCATGGTTTTCCTCATTTGTGGTAACTAAGATGTGCCTTTCGGAGCTGGGAATGTGGCTTAGTGGTAGAGTGCTTGCCTAGTGTGCATGAAGCCCTGGGTTCCATTCCTCAGTACCACATAAAGAAAAAAGCCAGAAGTGGTGCTGTGGCTCAAGTGGTAGAGTGCTAGCCTTGAGCAAAAAGGAAGCTTAGAAACAGCGCCCGGCCCCTGAGTTCATGCCCCAGAACCGGCACAAAAAAAATGTACCTATAAATCTACAAGTAAACACAATAGACGGTTAAAGGAAAAAGCATACCCTGGGACATGATAAATTATACTGATTGTCTTTTGACTGATTGTTCTCTACATTCTCTTGGCCACATAGACTTGAGGATTCCAACAACTGCTCTGAGGTCTGGGGAGGCGTTGGGTGACAAATTCCATTGGACATAACAGTACAGGAAAGAATTTTGCAATTTAGTGGTTGTTGATCTCTAGTGTAAATTTGTCTCCCATTTCCACTAACTTGTGAGTTTTTAAGTTCTTAGGGAAGTACATTAGGTAGAAGTAACTATACCATGGTGCCTTATTTGTTTCCTTGGGAAATGATTAATAAAATAGTGTTGTGTGGTAGAGACTGGAAGTAGAATCAGGAGACCCAGACTGTATTGCTGGCCTTGTTGTTTACTTGCTGGGATTTGGGGGTAAGTTGCATGATCTCTTGGGGGACATACCTTTCTCAGCAATCTCTATTCATCTAGGAAGGGGAGAATCAGCTCTAGGTCAAATAAATGAAGGAAATCCTAAAACTGTAATACCCTCTTGACAAACCTTCAATTTCTCTCCAAGTGTAAATGCAACTGGAAAACTTTGACCTGTTATTTCCAAACTTATTAAACACTAGATACCTCATGGTTAAATTTGTTCACCATGGAATTCCCCTGGGGAATATGAGGCTTCCTGACCGTTATAATAATTCCATGATTGCGTTAGCAGGATGCAATTTCTTCTAACTTTGAGGGAAACTGTAAACTAAATGCAGTATGAGGATTAACCTGCTTTCAAAACATCTTGAATACATGCCCAGGAGTGGTATCACTGGATCACAGGCTAGCTTAGCTTTTTGAGGAATTTCCAAACTGCCTTTCAGAGTGGCTTCACTAGTTTACATTCCCACCCACGGGCTGTGGGATTCTTTTTTCTCCACATTCCCACCAGCATTTGTTGTTGTTTGCATTCAGGTCATGCATTTATCTAGAAGATTAGATGTCAGGATACAGTAAAGACCCCTGTACATCCACATTCATAGCTATACTTTTCACCATAGCCAAGTTATGGAGACAGCCCAGATGCCATACAATGTATAAATGAATTAAGAAAATGTGATATATATGTATATATACATATGTATATATATTCATATACATAATGGACCTTTACACAGCCATGAGGAAAAATAATATCATTTGCAGGGAAATGGATAGACCTGGAAAAAATTACGTTAAGTAACTCAGGCTCAGAGAGAAAGAGTACTCACATTATGGAAGTTGATAAAAAGTATGATAAACACGTATGAAAACATGCACGGGGTCATATGCATATAGATATACACATAATGTCTAAAGTATGGTATTCACAAGGAAGGTTTGAAATGGTGTAACTCCTTTGAACAACTAACTTATTGTTTAACAAAATGAGTACCAGGAAAGGAAACGTGTTGTGAGCAGTGGGCGTCCAGGGGCAGGAAGGCAGATGAATGGTGAAAGAATGGATGGGCAGATACAGTCATAATATTCAACATGAGAGATAGAAGAGATAGAATGGGATAGATGGGAGAGATAGAAGGAGAGAGGGAGAATGATGGAAGGGTGGCATCGATTAAGATGCATTGTACTCATAAATCGGAATGTGGAGTTAAAACCCCTTTGTACAGGTACTTAAAGAAAACAAAACTGCCGGGCGCTGGTGGCTCACGCCTGTAATCCTAGCTACTCAGGAGGCTGAGATCTGAGGATCGTGGTTCAAAGCCAGCCCGGGCAGGAGAGACCGTGAGACTCCTATCTCCAATAAAACCACCAGAAAACCGGAAGTGGTGCTGTAGCTCAAGTGGTAGAGCGCTCGCCTTGAGCTGAAGAGCTAAGGGACAATGCCCAGGCCCAGAGTTCAAGCCCCACGACCGACAAAAAAAAAAAAAAAGAAAAGAAAACAAAACTATAATTTAAAAAGATCTAGAATTCCTGCAGGACTAATACAGTTGCTATATTTCATTGCATCTAAATTCCATTCATTACAAAGCACGTTATTATTTTATGTTAATGTAGGAAAGAAATAGAGCTAGTTCAACACTGACCTGGCTTGGATTGTAAAACTTGTCCCATTCTAAAGATAATCTTCAGTTCCTGAGTTCCAGTCCCAATGCTGGAACTTATCCCCTTAATGAGAGGAGTGTAAGAAGGGTATTAAAAAGAGATTGTCAGCATGGACAGGCCTTTGTACTCAAATGTCTTAATAAGTACAAATTTTGCACAGATAACTGTTACCATTACTCTATGGAATTGCATAGCACTTAGTCCACCTTTTATGGATTAAATAACCTGATTCAGCACAGCTGTGTGTCACAATAGATGACCAAGAAAATTCCAGCCCTGTTTTACACCTAGTATGGACTTGGAAGGAATATTAAATTTGTGACTATTTTAAAAACATAGCTTTTCTTAATCATTATTTTACTAGGTTCAGTCTTAAGCGAGTCAATATGGTTGTAGTTGGAGTTTCTTGGTGTAGAACAAGCAACCAGTCTCATGGCAGGTGAAGCAGGCCCTCCCTGGTCAACAGGGACCCACAGACCCAGAGAGAATGGACAAGCACAGAAGAAAACGACAAGGAGACCCAGGAGCCAGCATGCTGTTCTGTGTTGTAAGTGGGCAGCTATGGGCCACAGTGACCTATGTCATGGGAAAGGCCATCGGATTTGAAGTTGTTGGGATGCGACCCAGCTGCCCTACAAACAGTGGAGCGGCAAGTGGGTCTCTGTGAGAAAGAGTTTAGTGACCAAGTTCCTGCTGTTGAAGCAGCTGAACGCTGCCTTCTTTGCTTCTTATTTCCAGTTTAGCTTTGTTCTAGACATGGGCAATAGAGAAAATTTGTCCCTCTCCCCCCAAAACTATACCAGATAGCAAGAACAAACAAGTATGATGATTTTTGATTGATGTTATGTAGAAGACAGAAATGAAAATTGTTGGAGGAGCCTATCTCTGTAGACAAGAGAAGTGAGAGGTGGGGGTGGGAGGAAGAGGAGAAAGAAAAAACACTTCCAGGGTTGTCTAAAGACCCATCTGTGCTGGGGTTCGTCTTCTGTGTGCCTGCATTTGGTTACTGTCTTGAGGCAAGACAATACACATGAGATGTCAAGGCAGAGTTGGCATCATGAAGATATTGAGGCGTGATAACTCCTATTTCCATCTGCACCTTGGCATCAATTAGTTCAGCAGCCAATATGTCAGTCACTCGTTAGTGCCCAGAAGAAAGAGAAATGGGTGGACATTTTAAATAATTTAATAACCATTGCTAGATTGGCTATGACAGAAAACATCCCTGAGTTAAAGATGTTATGAGTGGACTCATGCTGGGTTCCTTTTAGGGTCTCAAATTAAAGAATGTGGAAGCCTAGGAGAACCTTCCCCTCCCCCCACCTTTTTCAGGGCTCCTATCTCCCTATCTGCTTCCTCCAGCTCTCTCATCGATTTGTCAGGAAATGTGATGGCTACCAAATCTTAAGCCCTGGGACACACAGAAGTTGCCCTCAGTCTCAGTACTAGCTTCAGCCTGGTGATGTTGGGTCAAGCATTTATCACTGGACTTACACCGACTCTGGGGGTCAGATCTTTTTCTAAGTAGCATTTTCTGGGAAACTAAAAAATAATGTGCTACTTATAAAATCTTGAAGAGAAAAATCTTAAGACTTGGAAAAAGAAGAGGAGGAAGAAGAAGGACAGAGGAGACAGGAGAGAGAATTGTGAAATCATCCACATTCTTTTGAGCCTACCATGAGGGAGAAGAACCTGGCTTACCCCAGCTGGAAAGGAAGCCGGCTCTGGGGCTGCCCTGCCCTCCCTTGCGTCAGCCGGGAGTGAGGGATGGAGAGTTATGGGGAGCAGCATGGGTGAATGGTGCACCCATCTCAGACGCGGCTTTGGCTTCTGAGGAATGAAGTGCTGAAGGAGAGGAATTGACTTGTGCATTAGAAGGTTAATTGAGCATCTGTTCCGATCCTCAGGAGGTAGCTGAGCAGACTCTGGTTAGATCGATGAGAAGAATGCATTGTGCAGCTCCAGCCTGCAGTGTCCTGCCTGTTCTATTGGTCTATTCCACCATCTAGAAGGAGCCATGGCAAAAGAAGGGCCACCCAGCTCTTTCCTTGCTCTTGTCTTAGCGAGCTGGGGCTTACATTTCTCTCACCCCCTTTCTGTCCTCCATGGAGGCTGGGCCTCCCCAGGGCCTGCCTGTGCCAGGGCCTGCCCTGTGCCTCTGCTGTAACTGACATCTGTCGAGAGCCTTTGATGAGTCTGCTGGGTGCTGTCACAGTTTCATCTGACACCCAGAAAGGCTTTAGGACATTGTTGTCACTATTGTCCTCATTTTCAGATGAAGTAACTGAGCTTGGACAAATTAAGTAATTTGCCCAAATTCATTCAGCCGGCAAGCGATGGAGCCAAGTTGGCCAGATTCCAGAAGCCCTTTTGGCTATGCTGACTTAACTGTCTGAGTCAGCACCGCCTTCTTAATGGGCAAACCGGAATCCGGGTCCTGGTGCGAGGCCAGATTGTGCATTGTCAGAACACAAAGGAGCAGCTGCTCACCGCGGTGCGGGCTGCACATGCTCAAGAGCCTCGAGATCACCATGTTATCTGCTCAACCTTTCCTTGTCCATTGCATGACCCAAAGGAGACGCTCAGACAAGGCCAAAGTGTGAAAAATGGAGAGTAGAGTTACTGAAATCCACTAGTCCTGGAAACATTTGGATGGAAAACATAAAGAGAAGAGCAAGTGGGAGCAGAGTCTAGGGCAACTCAGTGGTCAAGCGTTGAGTGGAGTGAGGAGAGCAGATAGTGTCTGCCTGTCCCACCAGGAACCGCGCCTGCGGCTCTGAGAGAGCTTTCCTGACGAGCTCCTTCCCACGCAAATGACAGAGGTGGGTCTTCCTCCATAGGTCCTCCCGAGTGTCCAATCAGGACTTGGGATGGAATAGGACAGTTCGAATCCATGTCTTTCCAGGGTGGAGAGGCGGGATGTGTTACCTGTCCGGCTGACTTAGTTTGGCTTCCCCAGTAGATGCTGAGACAAGGCTTTTGAACACAAGTATTGCATTTGAAACATCAGCTGGGAAGGAAGTTTTGCTTGGAACAAGAGGGGACAATGTGATTCAACAAGAAGTCACCTCTGGGGCCCCCTGAGATGCAGCCGACTGGGGGGGCTCTGGGGAACTACCGTGCGCAGCCCAAGGCCATGGATTTCAGGATGCTTCCCTGGGGGGTGCGGTGGATGTGCTGTAGTTAGGTGCAGAGCCAGTGTGCACAGAAGTTAACGGCACTGAGAAGACACAGCCTGGCCAGGGTGCTGGAACCACGTCCCGTAGTTCTGGAGCCGGGGCGGCTCAAACACAAGTCCTTTCAAAAGGTTGAGGTCTCTCTGGAGTCACCTGTGACTTTGTTATGGCAAGTGGGGGAGAAAGATAGCATCTGGGAAGGTTCAGGTTCTAACAGAACGTGGGCAAGGTGCTGGGCAGAGCCTGGAAAGTGTGGCTGCCTTCAGATAAAGCTAAAGCCGCTCTGCAAAAAAAAAAAAAAAAAAATGCAACCAACACAAGAAGTTGTTTTGAGTGATGTGCGGTGTGTGAGAACAGAGGAGGTGCACAGGTGCTAATCTGGATACGTGGAGCCAGTTCAGGGACCTGGAGAAAGCTGGATACAAGTGCCCCGTTACCTCCCATTCACCCCCTGGAGGAAAAAAAGCCAGGTTTTCAGGGGAAAATGCCAGTTTTCTGAAAGGGTACCTTTGCAGGTTTGACTTTTTTAATGATGGTTTTATTATCTTTAGTTGTACAAAAGTTACAATTCAACAAATCAGTTTGTGAGTGCAAGGCACCTTGATCAATGTCACCCCTTTCATTATTCTCCCCGCTCCCTCTCAACCCAGCCCCTCCCTTCAGTTTTCTTAGTCTTACAGGATATGCCTTGAGTTGTGTGGCTGCATTTTCTCTTTCTCTCTTCATTCCTCTTCGCTCCTCCCCCAACACCCCCTAGCCCTGGCCAGTGCAGTTTCCAGCTCTTCGTTTTGTTGGACTGAGTGTGGAATGATACATTTGAATTCTGCCCTGTGATGATCATACCTCAGTTAATTCATTTGTGTACCCTTTCATATAATGCTGGACGTGTTTACTTGTACATTTACAAATCCGTCTTAAAAAAGTTGTACCCCTACATTAAAATAAGGACCATGTAGGTGAGTCAAGAGAGAGATAACTGTACAGTTTATGTTGGAGTAGCCATTTTGTGTTATCTTAAATTAGAGCTATAGCTTTCTGTAGGGTGATAAACAAGAGCTATGTGGAGAGTTAGTGAGCCATGTTTTGATTTCTCGTGGACAAACTGAGATTCAAATGTATGCATCTTGTAGGATTACTGGAGAGACTAGGGCGTTTTGTTTGTCAAACACAGTGTATTTTCTATGACGTTTCATAGATAGAATCTATCAAGTGAATCTTATTTGCCAAAGTATTGTGGCTCTTTTATTTTTAATAAAGATTAATTTCATTTTACCTTGTCTTATATTATCATGCACATTAAAAAATCTTTTAGAAAAGAGATCATTCTCAAACAAACACTATTCCAGTTGGAATGGAAGTTAATGAGTTGGGATATTAGAGTTAATTTGTTTCTGCAAAGTTGATTCCAAGTGAAAGTAAGGATTGGGTGGAGGGTTCCCTTGGAGAAGTCAAAATATTTCAAGATATCAAGTGGTAGACAAGACTCAATTATATAGGAGAGATAATTCATTAACATTTAAAACTGTATAATATGCTCTTGTTGGGGGGAAAAACGATGCAGTTTTTAAAGGTTATTTTTTTTCCTGTTTCGGAGGTGCTGAGAAACTGCGGAAAAATTAGGTAGAACTGATGCCCACTGCTCTTTGCAATATTCACACGTTGGCTGTGTTTTGCCTTGTGGTGCTTATTTTCTCATGCGCACACGCTGCATCTTCTGGGTGAGATTGATTAAGGGGAATGTTTTTAAGTTCCTGGGGCGCCACGCTTCCATATTTTTTTTCTTTGCAGCAGTGAGGTAGCAGTTGTCTAATGCCAGAGTACAAGCTGCTTGAAATCCAAATGCAAATGCTGGGGATTTCTCTTCCCCCACGATAGATACTTCTTGTCTTGTTTGACTTAAGATCATCCCAGCTCTTCCCCGGGTGTGGGTGGAAGAAGTATAATGACCTGATATGAAAGATGAGGAGCGACTTATTAGGGAAATAATGTTGAAGGAACATTCTAGAAAAAGGAAATAATAGGTGGACAAATCCTTGGTGGTAGAGGAAGCATGTCATGTTCAGGGCCAGGATGGCCACTGTGGAGGAAGGGCAAAGGGAATGGCACGGGGAAGCCTAGGGTAGCAGGGCAGGACCTGACCTGGGGCCACATTTAGGAAGAGGAGGGACACTGAGGAGAAAGCGCCCATCTAATTTGAGTTCCCTAAATGGGGAGTCTAGGGCAGTGTGGGAACAGACGTGTTGGGAGGGAGGAGAAGAGAGGCAGACAATCCAGAGAGATTGGTGACAAAGCTCTGAGTGGAATGGGGGAGGGTTGAGAAAGGAGATAAAGAAGCCAGGCCTTCTTCAACAGGGCTTGGGAGTGAATTGGGGAAGGGCGGGCAGGGCCCTGGTGTTCAGGGAAACAGCCTCTGACAGTACCTGTGGCATCTGTGATGCCTTGGCATAGCATCTGGGTCCAGTCGTGTAGAGATTTTGAAGTGAGAAGAACTCCATGTACCTTTAGGTCATAGAAGGCCACCCAAACACAGCCCCATAGCGTCATCCAGCCCAGATGCTCTGGAAAGAGATTATTCCCAGAGCTTCCTGGTTCCGGCTGGTCCTGTACCAGTTTGGTTTATCTGTGTGGGAATGCACCTGCTTTTATTTGCTGCAATTGTAGTGTGTGTAGAACACGTTTGGTACCAAGGTTTCTACTTTATTTCCAAAAGATCATCTTGTGAAGAGAAGGCTTTTATCTCAATTTTCTTATATTCAAAGCCAAGGCACAAATATCTTCCTTACCTGCCAAACTCACTGTGAGATTTAAAGAGAAGTCAATAAGGTAGAATGTAAACTGGGGAGAAACTCCTGGTGTGTAATTTTCTTCTTGCTTTGGACTGAGCCTCCTCCTCCTGTTCCCAGTGACACACGGAATCCACAGGTACCCAAACCATCTTTAGATCTTTGGCAACACCGATTTCTGAAGAGAGGGTGATGATTACCACTGACCCTTCTGCTTTCATATTGATATATTCACCAGTACTTCTATAAAACATAAAAACATGGAGCCAAGAGGCTCTCATGTGAATAAGCTCTTGATTTCCTCTCTGAGACTTTCTGAATCCTTGCTTCCTTTATCCACCCGCCCATCACTCTAACACGTGGCTCCGCTACCCTGCACGAAATTAAAGAAAAATCTTTGTGGGTATCACCACGGAAAGCAGGGAGAAAGCTTCACACTCAATAAACCACAAGTCAAAATACAAAGGATCTTGAGCTGCTCAGTAGCCAGGTCACTGCACCGACCCTTTTATTGCCAGACACGCTTGCTCCTTCTGTCAGGGATGACGCTAATGTTGCTTTGAAATAACAGGCACTTGGCCATTTGTCTTTACATTTAAAAGAGCCCCTAGGCACAGGTAGACTTTAAACAGCATTTTTTAAATGACTTCATAGTTGGTAGGTGCTGTCTCGGTTTTATGTGTGCCTCATCTAGCCAGATTGTCTCTGATCAGTTAAGAAAGCTCCTGGGCCAGCTTGAGTTTCTAGAACGTTCTTTACAACTTGCCATGAAATGACCTTAGGGAAGGAGGACCATGGTGTTGCTAGTAGGGGCTGTCTCCAGGAATTAATGGGGGTCTAGATTGGAGATATTGGGGGGTCAAAGGTGGTCAGAAAGGCAGAGATGAAACCTGGGTGAGGTGGTGGCAGCGTCCCTCTCGGGGAGAGTTGCCAGGAGAGAGAGGCGGGGCTGAGGTTCTTCTTTATAGACTCACTTTTCTGTTTGCACCAACCACCTCCTGCCAAATATGCATGTGCCCCCCCACACACAGAAGGCCTGGCTGGTCTTGGGGGTGCCTCTGGCCTGAGCTCTGCAGGGCATGACCTCCAGAAAAGTTACCTCCAGAAAGGTGCTTTTAGGAACTTTTATGAAACGGCTTAGAAAGCAAGAAGCAGAGGTGGAAGGGCCAGGTGAATGCTGGGTAATCTTTCCCACCTGTTTCCTGCCTGTTTCTAGAGGGGATCCCGCATCGGCGAGATGCAGCCATGCTTCTCGCCTGCATTGGGCAGCTTCCGTCAAACCAAATGGAAGAGCAGGCTGTGACTCCCCAAAGGGCAGCCTCTGGCATCGGCGCGGGGTGGGGGCTGGGTCTTCCTCCTCCAGGTTCCAGGGAACATGAGGGAATCCCAGGTACCAGATCCGCCACTCAGGATAGCAAGAGCTCCACTTGTCCTGCCGCTTCTCTCCTTGTTTGTGGCTTCTGGGTTCCCGTCTCCCTCCGGCCAGCAGCCCCCACTGCTCATTAGCGATGGGCAGACACATGGGACAGGGCTCCTCTGCCGGGAGGGCCAGCTTCCACCGTGGGGGAGGGCAGCGTTCTGTCATCTTGACTTCTTGCAGCCTTCCCTGCCAGCACTGTGCAGAGCTCTGTCCCTCTTCACCCACATCCCACATCCGCTGGCCTCCACGGCTCTGCAGAAGATGCTTTACCTTATTCATAGATTTGCTTAATGACAACACCGTCTCCATTTGCAATCCACTCATGATAGAGGATGGCTCAAGCAGCTATTTTGTTCTTGGAAGTAACACGTGAAGGAAAAGCCAATTCTCTTTAGCCTATTAAGTAATTTATATTCTATCTCATTACAAAACAAGATGAACAGATATAACATTTTAGCATAAGAAAACAAAGTAGGAATATCTAAGAGGCAATTTCAAGAACTCAAAGGATGAGAAGGGTCTGAAACTAAACTAGCCCGAAGAAACGTAGCCTGGCTGCGTATGTAATGGCGGATGGACCACTGTTTGATTCTAGGCCTCACACGGCCAACAAGAAGAGCCAAATGGTATCAGTCAGAAGTGGATTTTGGTAACGCTCACGCTTGTCAGCCTTTCAGGAAAACATCTGTTCCTGACAGAGAGAGCAACTTTTCTCCCCATGTCCTTAGGACAGGGCTCTTCCGAGTGGAGAGTAAAACTCCCCGCTGCTTATCTGCAGGAGAAAGGCTGAGAAGCAGTCTGCAGCCCACACATCCGGTTCAGGGCTCCTCACAGGAACAGGAGGGACAATCAAAGAGGCGCTGCTTTGTGCCAGTGACTGTTCTCCACGCCAGGCCGCAACTCCGTTCTTCCTCCACCCATGGTCCCCGTGCAGAAGTCCTCCTCCTGGGCCTGAGAACGTAGCCAGCTGCGAGTCTAGCACAGCTGGCCATCACACCGACTGGGAGCTCATCGCTAGCTGGGTCTCCACAGAGATAAGCAATCAGGAGACCCAGCGAAGGGTACGGCAGCCTCTCCCACCCCGGAGCCTGCCTTGGCACTGAGGATGTCTCCTCTTCCGGGCACTCTGTGTACAGGAGTGGTCCTGAAGATGGAGCCCCAAGAGGAGGGGAGTTTGGGGGAGCAGTGACAGCAGAGCTTGATATCTGCCTCACCTCCTCAATTTTTATTATCTTCTGCTCATAAAATCATAGTGCTTGGACCTATGCGCCATGGTATTCAGGCCGGCAATGAGGTTTTCCCTTCTGAGTCCACAGTGACCACAGGCTCTCAGGAAAAGATCACAAGCCCATAATAATTAAATGGCAGCTTCTCGGGCCTCTTAGAGCTGCGGACTGCAGCTGCCTGTGAGTGAGGACAGGCTGTTCTTCGTGACAATGGCACAGAGCCCATCCGAGCTCTCTCCAAGACTGAAGAAACTGAGAAATGTCAGTGACTCTGCAAGTCGGCTCAGGGAGCTTGGAACCCCGGGGCAGCAGATGGTGGCCTGTTCCCAGAGGCCACAGGGCCCTGGCCTGCCATTCTCCTACGCTTCCTCCCTCCCTCTCCCATCCTGCGTTCGCTTTGTCCATCTGCTGCAGAGGCAGGCTGCCCAGTCATGAAGTGGGCAGACTTCGAGGCCGGGGGTTTCCAGGCTGCAGCGGCTTCCTGGTGGTGGGCTGCCTTCTCTGCCCGTCTCACAGCCCGAATGGCCTCCTCTGTGAAAGGCCCAGGCACAGCAGAGCCAGTGGCAGCTGCCTAGAGCTTCATCTGGACAAGTGGGGCCTGGCCTACTCCAAGAACCAATTTCCCAGGCCTGGCGACAGGATGGTCTGAGACTCTGCACGCTCAAGTGCTTTTGACATTCTAAACATCCGGGGCTGGCTTGTCCATGTTAGGCCAGCATGCCTGAGATCCATGGTACTGAAAAGAGGTCAGGCTGAGGAAAAGACAATGGAACCTCGGCTATTCAACAGAAATATGTGAGGATTTAACTCTGGCTTTGCAAATTGGAGTCCAGCCCTTGATGCGAAAACTTAGTCTGTTTTGCCGCACCATGCTGAACGACCAGAGGCAGGCTAAAGAGAAGGGGTCCATTTGACTCACTGTCCCCGCCCTTAGGTGATGACAGTCTTCCTGTGGGCAGAATCCCAAGGCAGTGCAGAAGTTCTCACAAGAAGGTCAGGGAACGTGTGTGTGTGTGTGTGTGTGTGTGTGTGTGTGTGTGTGTGTGTGTGTGTGTGCGTGCATGCGTGCATGTGTGTGTGTGTGTTTGTGTGTGTGTGTGTGTGTGTGTGTGTGTGTCTTATCAAGCTCTCAGAATTCAATGATGGGGCTTCCCCATCATCCGATCCTATCCACCTTCAAATGTTTTGTCTCTAAACACTGTAGTGCCATTGTTTCCGCCCTACCGTCGCACACAGGAGCCCCCACATTCAGACAATACCTAAGCTACAGCACTAAGCAGTTCTCTTTCTGAGAAGAGGGTGACGATCCTTGCAGTGCAGCACAAGTGTGAAGAGTGTTCGCAAGAAGGGTTTCTCCAGAAACAAGGAATGTGGCCTTTCCTCCTCTTGGAGATCAAACCCAGACTGTCCTATGGTATTAGTACACTGTAGGTGTATCCGTTATTATCAGTGCATAAACACTTAGCTTGGATTTAGCAGCTTCAACTCAAACATTGGTCATCTCCCCACTTCTCTGGCTTAGGAATCTGGACACTACTTTGTGTTAGGCCCAGTGGCTCTGGGGCTTTCTCAAGATCGCCATCCAGAGGGACAATGACTGCCACAGAGGTCAGTGTCCTCACCATCAGTTCCTGGACCCTCGAGTTCACAAAATGGCAGCTTGGAAGGGGAGGAGAGGGGGAGGGGGAGGGGTGAGGAAAGAGAAGAAGAGAACTGATCAGGAAGGAAGTCAGAGCCCTCTGTGATCTCATCTCAGAGGTGGCGTGTGGCTGCCCATATGCTTCCCGCAGGGAAGCAGAGATTGTTACACAGGGAGGCGAGGGCCTTGGGAGCCATTTCAGGAGCTGCCTAGCACAGAAGCCAGTTCATCCTTGCCTGTCATTCCTTAATGGTGATTATTTTGGATAAGTTGAAGGTGTTAACGCAGAATGTTAAAAATAGAATTTTCTTGAACAATGCGTGAGACTCGAATGAAATACATGGTTAAGCCATGGTCATATTTACCTCTTCAACTTCTCACTTCCCAGAAGCCCAGTTAAAAAATGCACAAACACACTGAACACACAGTTCTCATAAGAAGAAATGCAAATGGCCACTGCATACATGAGGAAATGTTCTGTATCTTTAGTCATAAAGGAAATGTAAGTCAAAATGAAATTGAGATTGCATCTCATTCCAGTTAGACTGGTTGTCACCAAGTAAAAATCAGCAACAAATATTGGTGAGGATACAGGGGAAAACAAACTCTCAGGTACTGTGGTGGCAATAAAACTAGCGCAACCACTATGGAAAGCAGTGTGGAAGCTCCTCATAAAACCCTAAAAACAGAACTGCCATATGATCCTGCCATGACACTATAAGCATACATCCAAAGGAGTCGAAATCGCTATACAGAAATACACCTTCATATATGTGTGCGTGTGTATGTGTATATACACACATGCACATATATACACACATACACACACATACACACACACATACGTACTCTTAACAGAGTCTCACCAAGCCACAAAGACAAGTAATATTATACCATTTACAGCAAAATGGATGGAATTGGTGATTGTGTTGAGCAAGTTGAGCACAATCAAAAAGCCTTATGACATCTTTATTCATTAGTGTCTATGTCTAATATGTAGAGATAGACAGATAGATCTTTAGAGGAGGGAGAACAATGAAGGATGACCAGCATTGGAATATGTTGTGTCTGTGTGGGTAGATGGCATGGAAAGCTGTTATAAAATAAAGGATCGTGATGATAGGGAAAGAGAGTAATAGGGAAGATCAGCCTGACTGAGGCAGCTCATCCTAGTAATCCTAGATACTCAGGAGGCTGAGATCAGAGAATTGAGGTTCAGAGCCAACCCTGGCAGACAAACTGAGGGACGCTTAGCCAGCAGAAAGCCAGAAGCAGAGAGATGTGATTCAGATGGTAGAACACCAGACACAGGCAACAAAGCTAAATGAAATGAGAGCCTGAGTTCAAGTCCAGTACACACACACAATCACACACCCACACCACCTCCTTTAAAAAGGTTTATCCTTCCTTCTTGCACAGAGGATGAGGTGTTCATGGGAGGAATGGCACATCCAGCTTCTGGCGGTGAGGGTGATGGTTCAGGCCACTTCTGGAAAGTTAGCGTGAGTCCCTCTGCCAAACAAACTATAAAACAAAGGGGGTGGAGGGGAGGCCCAAGCAGTAGAGTGCTTCGAATGGGAATCCCTAAGTGTAATCTACCCAGTACTGAAAAAGACAAAAAAAGATGTCATGTTCTATGTGTTCCTTTTCACTTGGAATTTTTTACTCAGTAATATTCCTCTTCCTAGTTCATACTTTGTCATTTTTTATAGTTGTGTAGTATTCTGTTATTCATTGTATAACATACACATACGCATGAACCTTCTAAAAATTTCCTATACTGTGCAGTTATAAATAACAATTTTCTGTTGTTGGGCTGTAATTAATAACCTGTGTATATACAGTCCTATTTTGCTGGGCTGCTTTTGGGATAAGCAGATTGCTGAGTAGCAAGTGCAGTTTTGCAATATTGTCACATTTTCTTCCAGAGGGCTTTGTGCCAAGTTGAATTTCCCCAACAGTGCAGAGAAATGTCTGCTTTTCCATAATCTTAACAGAGTATCACCAAGAGTCTGTATTCCTGGCAATCTGGTGCTGAGGAATGCTGAGCTCAGTGTACAGGTCATCTGACTGTCTCCATTTTTCTCTTTTTTTCCTTCTCTTTATGATGGTTTGTGTGTCTCAATATCTGTCTCTCTCTCTTCTGTCTCTCTCTCTCTGTCAGTCAGTCCATCTGTCTCTCTCACACACACATATACACATACATGCACACGTACACACATACAGTTTCTCTTTTTGAGGCACGGAGGTTTTATGCTTGCTAGGATGGCCTTCCACTTCCTGAGTCACACTTCCTTCTTCTTTTGTTTTTACTCTGGTTTGAATGGAGATCAGCCTGGCCCGCAGTCCTGTTTATGCTTCTTACATAGCTGGGATAATACGCATGCACCTCTGTGCCCGGCTTTTTATTAGTTGATGCGTAGGGCTTCTCAGGAACTTTGTGCCTTGAGTTGTCCCGCCATGACCCTTCCAATGTTAGCCTCCCAGGTAGCTGGGATTACGTCTGTGAGCTGCCATGTGCGGCTTCCCACTTCTCTCGTGAGTGAGGTGAAACAGCTTTTCATGTGGTACTGAACCATTTATATAATTACTTTTGTACTTTGTTAAATGTCTTTGCTTATTTTTCTGTAGGCAGTTTAATGATTTTGTTTTTATTCATCATTGACATAAAGCCTTTTATTTTATATATATATATAATATATATATATATATATATATATATATATATTGACAATGTAGCAAATTCCTTACAGAGTACTTAGGCACCCATGTTTTCTTCTAGTATGTTGTATTCTTTTTATTTTTTACTTTTTTAACCCTGGTCTATTTGGAGTTGATGTTCATGAATGGTTTGGGAATGAATCTACTTTTATCTTTCTCCAGAGTGAAATTTCCTGTACTCTATCTTTCCTTGACATTTTATCCTCTTCCTCTGATGTGTGAATTTATGTACATGCCAGTGCTTCTGTGTTTAATTGTGAGGTTCGTATTATGTTTTAATGTCTGCAGGGCTAGTATCAACCTCCTCCCAGCTCTTTCCAATCTTTCCCTAGTGACTCTTGTGTGTTGCTTGCTAATTCACCTTTATCTATTAAAAAACCTTCTTAGAATTTTTTCTTATTGGACTTGCATTACATTTCTAAATTAACTTATGGTGACCTGACAGCTTGATAATGTGGAACATCCAAATCAAGAACATTTGTCCAAGTCTTTTGTGTGTCTGCAGAGTTTTCCTTTTCTGCCTCCATGTCCTTCTCTTTCTTCAGTGCTCATCTCCAAGGACCCTTGAATTTTTCCATTATGTAGTCAGCTCCTCCTGTCTGTAGGCTCAGCAGCCATGGATTTGGCCATTCGTGGATCAAAGCTATTGGAAAAGAGTGAGTGAGTCCATACTGAACATATTCAGACCTTTATCCTTGTTACCGTTCCCTGAATAGTATAGCCTGACAACTATTTAGATAGCATTTGCATTATATTAAGTATTATATGTCATCTAAAGATGAATGAAAGAATACAAGTGCACAAGCTTTATGCAAACAGTAGGGAATTTTATATAAGGGCCTTGAGTATCCATAGATCTTGGTGTTCCTGGGGAAAGAAGGGCCAGAGCCAATCTTCCATAGACACAAAGGCTGAAGTAGAGTCTCCTCCTTTCCTACTATCTTCTGGTCTCATCCATTTCTAGTGCCTTCCCATAGCAGGCTGTGCATCTCTGATTTCTGACTGTTTTGTGTATCATTTCCAGGTCACCGGGTAGTGATGCTCTCTGTGCTTCCTCTGGTCTTTATGGCTCCTCTCTGCCTTCCCTCTATACGCTGTGCAGCCAGACGCTCTTCATGGGAGTAAGTGGGTGGTGAAGATCTGTTGAATTTTGTTGTTTTTCCCCTCTGGTTTCAGGCGACTCAAAGATCATAATATTCTCCGTCATCCAGTCATGATGAAACGTGAGCCAGTCCCATGTGGTTTCATCTCTTTTCCCTTCTGATGTCAGTGTTGGGGTTGAAGGGAGGCTGGGGTTCAGAATCCGCCCATACAGTTCTCCCCCACTTGGGTGACTAGAGATTTAACAAGGATGACTTCTAGGCAAATCTCAAATTGGGTGTCAAATATTTTCCCAGTTAGAGAAAGACTTTGACTGATTATAGATTAACAGTGTAAAGAGAAAATACAGTTCTAGTTGATGGGGGAATTTCTGTACCCCTAGAGAAAGCAGTTCATGCAGAAAAAAAAAACATTTAAGGATAGAAACTGGGGAATCCATTCATTCCATTTTTGAGTGGTTATGAAGGAAAGTAGCTAGTCAACATAGAGGGGGTGGGAATCTGGGTTGGTTCAATTTGATTGTGTTCCCTGGGGCTTTGTGACACTATAAAAACTTGGTTTGTGCTGAGGTGAATGAGATCATCACAGAGAGAAGGGACAGAGTTGCAGGAGATACCATCAACCATCCAACCAGCCATCTTCCTTTGTTAGCAATAAGGAGGGTCTGACTTGTGGAGTCCTAACATGGCGGCCACCATAGTGGCACTCATCACACAGCAGTAACGTAGTAACAGTACAGTGACAGCACCAGGGAACTGGCTTGCAGCAGGCTTTGAATTATAAAGCGTACAAGGCAGAAATGACTTTACCCCTCTCGCACATCTGTTTCCTCTGGTTCTGTTGCACTTGCCTTCTCTCCCATTTCCATTTTTTCTCTTGTTCGGTAGGACTTTCTGCTGCTTGCTGAGCTCTCCTCCAGTGGGTCTGAAGCCTGCCTGGAACCCCAGCTGGTTTGGTAGTTTATTATCATATACTGAAAGTCCTGTTAATGTGAACGCCTCAATTTGACATGCTCAAAATTGCTAGCTCCCAGCTTGAGGCTTCATTCCTTCCCCTGCCTCCTGCCCCCCTCTGGGGCAGGGGTGGAGGGTACTGGATAGGGTTGGAAAAGTGGAAAGTCTTCTCTATCTGGTGCTTTCATGATCCAACTGTCCCTTCTATGTGTGGCTGGACCCAATCTTATATTCCCACACAGCTGTGCTGGGGCTGCTCAGCGGCCCTGCAGAATCAGCTGCAGACCAGAGAAAGGTGTGGGAGACCCCAGGTGATTGTCCCTCCTCTCTTGCTTCCAGTGACTTCCTACAGCCCCCCCTGCCCTTCCCACCGGAGCCATCACTCCGGTCTCTGCCTGGCTTCCCTGCCCAGTGTGACCTTCTCTTGTCTGCACAGTCATATTCCAGCCCCTTCCAGCGTACTCCAGGCTAATCCACAGCAACAATGTGTGCTATCAGATGACCCGCGTTCCCAGGTGTCCAGCCCTCTCAGGGGCTGCTGCAGGCATTGGCCATCACACACTGCAGGTAAATGCCAGCTCCCCTTCTCCCTGGGAAGTCTGCTCTGTTTCTTCTGATGTCTCTTCCTATAGTCCCTTTCCCTCACAAGCACTCTGACTCCCTCCAAATGATTGGGAGTCTGTAGCAATCTCTCCATGGATGGAGGAAGCTTGACTAGGTCATCTTCAATGAACTCCTTTATACCTGTCTCTGGAGGTGTGGATATGGATGGAATAGCTATACAACATGTAGACTCAGTGCTACCTATGTCTGTGTGTATATGCACTCACACTTGTGTGTTTCACTGTACACAAATTTTATTCATCGTGCTAGATAGGAATCTTGTTGCTAGACTGACTCTTCGATCTTTAGTCCTGGGGGACTATGTTTAGCATTTTACTTTTAAGCCCAAAGGGCTTTTCTTCTCTTCTTGGTATGAAGGTTCGGCCAGAAAATCCGAGCTGAGTGTCATCTGTTCTATTCTGTTATCAATTCTTTGTAGTGTGTTTTGATCACCTCTTGTGTGTCTATCCCAAATGCCTGACTTTTTCTGATATAACTTGCCTGCTGCTGTTCCAAGGAGATTTTTCCTTGTTTCTTTTTGCAGAGGGGAGTGCTGGGGGTGAAACGGCACAGCATCTTCTCCATGGTGTCAGGGCTGGGAAGGCCTAGGCCTCGATGTGCACACTGCTCAGGTGACTGCAGAGCCCGGGAGTGTGCGTCCACCTAGCATCGTGTGGTCAGGTAACATCCTGTGAATCTATTAACCAAATCAGACCCCGTCCGCCACCCTCAAGTGCTGGGGAAAAGTTCACCCTGTGCTCGTTCCCATGAATGCCCACGTGGGAAACACTGTCATCGCTGGAAACTATCGAGATGTTGTCTTCATCACCACATTTAGAAATGTGATACCAAGTAAAGAGCATAGATTATGGCCTCCCAGGGAGGAGAGTCAGCCAACCTGATGTGTGAGGGACCCGTATAAATTCCTGGTGTCTCGGAGAGGGCTGGGCTTTGACACGAAGCTGTTTGCACACACGAGGAAGAAATTTGGGGGAAATACTCCAGACTCCTGCCGGCCAAGCCCTGTGGTGGGGGTAAAAAGCATTTCCAGGTGTCTGTCCATCAGTCAAAGGACAGAATGAGCTGCCAGGTTGGTTATATATTGACATGAAAATACAGCTCCATTGGGCTTATGTGAGAGAAGTCTTCCACAAATAGAGGCACAAAAGACATTAATTCATTGAATTTCAAGCTGTTTCTTCCCTCTCTTCATAGCGATCAGCCAATGTTGAGTCTAGCTGAAACACACATTGAACCATGAGCCCCGGGCCAGAGGATCATACATGATCAGTGTTCTGTTATTTTAACTCCCTCGTCCCTCCTTACGGCACCACATGCACTTTCCCTCCCCGACCTTCTGACATATTCCCAGCCTTCGTGAGCTTTGTACTTCACTTATTAAATTACAACAGAAATGGAGCAAAAGTACGAAAATATATTTCTCAGAAATACAGCTGTGCTAGCGACTGGCAGCGCATATGAAGTATGTCTCTTCTCTTCTCTCCTCATCACATTTCGGCAAATAAATCCGCCTCTCTGTGGAACAATTTTGGTGTTAGCACAAAGTAATTCAAAACAGTGGGGGTGGGAGGTGGATAATTATGACCAGCAGAAGACGCATTTGCAAAAGCTGTGCATGAAATGATTTAGTTGGGAAAAAGCCTTTCCAGAAGCACAGGAAAAAACCCTTCTGTTTCTCCTAAATTACCAAGCATTTATTCTAGTCTTTAGTGATTCACATGATAATTCTCTAAAACTACTTTCATCTAAGATGATTCTGTTTATCCTCCTCAGTAATATTAGGTTAGAATTCATCCACTTATGCATTCATTCATTTGACAGAATAAGCACAATGCTGGCTCTGGTCATCCCAGGAGGAGGTGTCGGGTGGAGAGGCTGCAGGAGCGGGGCTTCCAGGGAGGGCCGTGGGTCCCCATCTGGGTGGTCTTAGGGGCTCTGGACAAGGGGAGACTCAGCTGGGCTGAGTCTCAAAGACCAGTCAGCATTGTGGCTGAGGGGAGGGAGGGAGAGGCAGGACTCAGACCCAAGGGCACAGAGGACAGAGAGCAGGAGGGTAGGAGGTGCATTTGTTCTCGAGAGATGGAGAACTAGGAGAGAAAAACAAGAAACAAAGAGGAGAGAGACAGATGATACAGATACAGGGACAGACACAGAGAGGGACAGAGAGACAGAGAGTGAGGTAAAGGCAGAGATGTGAGGTGAGTGCAAGGGGATCTAGAAGGAGAGAGACAAAGAGTGAGACCCACACAAAGGAACAGTCCCATTGGAAAGAGGAAGTGACAGCGACACAGAGAAAGCTGAAGAGACAGAAAGAGAGAGGGGAGAAGAGAAAAGAGGGAGAGAGACAGATATACAGAGATAGAGAGACAGAAAGGAAGAGAAAGACAGAGAAAGTTAGGGATCGCGACACAGGGAGAGCGAGGGTAGAGAGAGAAAAACAGTGAGACACACCAACGGTGAAATTGGGAAAGAGGAAGTGACAGAGAGAGAAAGAGGAAGAGGAAGAAACAGGGGGGGAGTAGAGATGGAGAGGAGAGGGATGAGGAAAAGAGACATAGAGAAGGAAAGCCAGTGATGTAGAGAAAGACAGAGAGAGACACGGAGAGCAGGGAGGGAAGGAGAGAGACAGGGATAGAGACAGACAGTGAGATTTCTAGGAATTCACTCACTCGGTGTGCGAACCAGAAAATGCAAGATCCAGCAGGCTAGAAATTCAGGAGAGAGGTGAGGCCGTAGTCCTGAGTTTGAATTCCACATGGTTTCCCCCAGAGCAAGTAATGAACCCAAAGAACACACAGTCTCCTTGACCATCTAATTCAGAAGTGCAGCCCTGGCACACCTGCCCTCTTCTCTTGGCACAAAGACCCTCTGGTGTCCCGGGGGAGGGAGGACAAGGCACTCCTGTGGGGATGCAGGGGCACCGCCCACCCACCCAAGTATCTGAATAGAATCTGTGGAAAGGGGGGCTTTGATGTAGGAACGTGTTAGATATTTGTCTATCAGAACGATGACGTGAGGAGTGTGGCCAGTAGAGAAAAAAAAAACAATTAAAATGACAAGAATGTGAAACATAAAATCAGGCCAGGTGCCCGTGGCTCGTGCCTATAATCCTAGCTACTCAGGAGCCTGAGTATTTCCAAGAAAAATGTTGTATACTGATAAAAGAAGAGCCAGAGGATGAAGATGCTCTTCTTTAGATTCTCTCTGACTTGTCCTACTTTTGAATATAACTGTGCAGGAACATGATGCCTGGAATTGTGGCAGCTGTTTCGTGATAATGAGGTACCTTGCACAGATCCCGGGTGTTTGGTGACACTTCAGGGCCAACAATTGGCTCAAGGGCTTTTTTCAGAAACTCTAAATATCTGAAGACTTTCAATCCCCACAGGTTGGATATTCTTTAACTTGCTGCTGAGAACATTTCTGAGAAAAAGGAGAGAGAGAGAGAGAGAGAGAGAGAGAGAGAGAGAGAGAGAGAGAGAGAGAGAGAGAGAGAGAGAGAGAGAGAGAGAGAGAGAGAGAGAGAGAGGAAAGCATGACTTTTAAGCTCCAAGGTTGATGGTTTAATGTTGGATGAAAGATGAAATAAAAACCCCATGACTCAGTCTAAGTGGATCCTTCGAATTCAGCCTGATGGGACATCCTGGAAAAAGAAGTCTGGCCATGCAGGAGGGAAGGACCATAATGTGTTCCCATTATTTAGCCCGATGATTTCAGTACTCATTAGGCCTGTGACCAATGTCTACTGAGAAGGTGAATGAATGAGCGGAGGGATGATGAGGCCCTTCACAAGGTCCAGGCCATTTGTCATTCTTGAGACGAAACTTCAAAATAGACAGCACAGGGCAGGACCCAGCAAAGCTTGGGATCAAAGGATGCATGAGGGTAGACTACAGCAAATCCATTCCTTCCTGATTGTGCTAATGCTTGTTTCCCCTCTTCTATATTTCTCTATAGAAGAGGCTTTCCTGGAAGAAAATGATAGATCTGCTTTTGCAGATGTCAGCCCTGTTGGAGAGAAGGAAATGAAGTGACTCAACCTGGAGCTGCTCAGAGGCAGGTGTGTGGAGGGCGCGTCTGTGAGAAGGGGAGGGTGACTGGGGAGTCAGGCTGGCCCCGTCCTGTGAGCTGCTCTCCTGTCTCAGCCCCGCTGCCCAGGAGCTTCTGATGGTCAGCTCATTTCATCCCAGGAACATTCCACAGGCCATCCTTTGATTCCTCTTTGGACTTTGAAGTTTATTTTGGTTTTCTAGGCTGCCTTCAAACGGTGACAAGCGGGGCTAGGAGCTGGCACGGTAGAGGTGGATGATTTTGTTTTTAATGGTCAAATCTTCTCTTGTTAAACCCCACAGAGAAGGGACTGAAGCCCGCTGCGTGAGCTCAGCCAGCCACGGTGGCCTGCAGCCCATGGTGGAGAGCGGTGTTTGCAAGGAGAATCCGTGAGCAGATGTGTCACGTGGGCCAGTGTGGACTGTCGGTAGTGAATTTCTATTTTCTGACACCACCTTCCTCCCTGAGATGCACTGAATGTTCCAGAACATTCCAGAATATCGCACAGAGGAAGGAGGGAGTGCTTGGGCCATCGTCCACGCAGAAGGCGGTGGGAGCGTCTCTCAGGCCATCTTCCAGGTAGCTCTGCAGACCTTGGTGACACCACTTAGCATCCAGATGTGGGACAGCTCCGCAGGGCCTGACACTGGGGGCTGGAGGGGCTGGAGGATATGGAGCTCTTGGATCTGTATGTTTCTTTTACTGTCCCCCTCCTACTCCTCTCCCCCCATTCTCCCACCAGGGGAGATCCTTCCTGCTCCAAGGTATCGGCACCTGAAGGTTCCTCGTGGCTCCAGAGCAACCGAGGCTGATAAAAACAAGAACCTGAACGACCTTCTCAGTGTCTGTCTGTCCTTCCCGTTCCCCCCTCCCCCGCAGGGAGTGGGAAACAAAGTTCTCTTGACACACATGTGTGTATGCAGTGCAAACATGTCTCCAACTCTTTGCAACAAGTCTGACGTGCAATCCCAACCCTGAAAGCTGTTGCAGACCTCGTGTTTAACGTCCCGCTCTTGCCCACGGCCCCACAGTGAGTAAGGTGATCAGCCCTTTTGAACACCTTTACCTGCTGAAGACGTTGCAGGAGGTGAATTGTCCACATTGTGGGTATGTCCATCGATGTGCATCATCGGTACTTCCAAGTTCCCCTCAACTTCCATTCCCCACTAGCACGCACAGGACATGTCTCCCACCTCTCCTGTCACCCCAGTGCCAGCATACGTCTCTACCCTTGACAGAGAAAAGGAGAAGCTGCAGTATGTTTGTATTATGTTAGTGATGAGTTACTCCATAGCACCTCGGTTTTATGTCAGTTATATTCAGTCGTATGTCAGTTGGCTACGTGTCCAATATTTTTGTGTATGAACTACTTTTTCATGTTCTCTGTTTAGTTTTTCCCCTGGTCCATTTTGAAATCTGTATGTGTCTCTGCTTTTCTTTAAAAAAAAAAAAGTGGTAGTTTTAGGATAACTGTATTTGATTCTTCATCATGGATGGCCTTTTATTGTGCTTGGAGAATATTAGCCATATACATTTAAATACTTAACTCTCACAGACAGCCGGCTCGCAGCTCACAGGGGCTATTTCGCATTACCAAATTAGATTTGTAATATCTGAGATTTTTTTTTCCTCTAAGGAGCTGTCACTGCAGGAAACAGATAAAGAACATGGATCAATAAAAAAGAACACCCTCCAGGGATGAGTAAGATTTCCAGGGAAGAAATTCTAATGCTAAAACTTGGATTGAACAGAACATTGAACAAAAATTAATCTCCCGGGTGCAAAGCTAAGAATCGGGGTTTGAATTTCATCCTTGTTCTTTCTAGTTAGAGAGAATCATTGCCTCTGTTTTCCCCCTCCATTTATTCACTTGTCCCTCTAATTGTGGATTAATATTTCTCATATAGTTTAAATGGAACACAGTGCAGTCAAAAAACTTGAGACGGATTCAGAGTGAATGGGTATTTTGTGTGATTTAACTACAAATCAGTTTTCTAACTTTGAACCACCTTCCGGTACTGTAACAATGAATGGCTCAGACTATGTTATATCTTGGTTTTATTAGTTGTTCTTGGACCTATATAAAATCTTGGTCTTATTAGTTATTCTCAGAATGAGAATTTGCTTTGGGAACTAAAAGAGCAAATGTGCTTCATCATTGAAAAATATGAAGGAAATCTGAGCCTAACCCTCAGTCCGGCCCCCTGTTCCCTCGACAGGGAGATGGACAGGGCTGGCACAGATGCATGAGCAGGGCTTGTGGAGCCTACAGGTTTCCCCACATCCTGCTCCTTTGTGTGCTACCTGGAGGCATGGTCTCTCAGTGTAAACTCAAGGGTTGACCCTCAAGCATTGGTGTCCCTCACCCTGTAGGTGCTCCTGTGGCCTGGCGGGGGCGGAGACCCTGTGCAGAGGCTGCTAGAATGCTCCTGCATTTATGGCCCTCTTGTTTCCATGTGCCCTGTGGTGCCCCGCCCCATCAATAGACACCCTCATCAATAGATGCCCTCATTACTGTTCTCCAAACTGCTCACTCTCTTGCCAAAAGTGCCTACAATGGTTTGAATATCGGTGCCTCCCACACCAGCCCCCAAGGGTTCATGCACTAGATTCTTGTCCCCCAAGGTAACAGAGTGAGTTAGATCCAGCGGGAAGTCATAAGGGACGGACACCGTCTTCAGAGAAGATTAAGGCCCGTCTCCCGACCTGGGTAAGCTCTCCTGATACTGGGTTAGTGACGGTGAGAATGGTGGTCTAAAGCAAGGCCACGCCTCATGCCTGGTGTGTTCCAGGCCTCTGCTCCCAGCGCCCACAGTGCTGTCACATCTGATGCCGTGGGCTGTGCCGTGACACAGCGTGAGGCTGGCTTGCCCGTTTCAGCCTCATAACCCTGAGCCCAAGCAAACCACTTCTTTTTCATACTTCGATTAAGAAGATATCTATTGGAAGCCAGTTCAGGTGGCTCATGCTTGTAATCTAGCCATCCAACCTGAGGATCTCGGTTTGAAGCTTGCCTGGCAGACAGATCTGAGAGACTCTTTTCACCATTTAATGAGCAAAAAGTTAGAAGTAGAGGTGTGGCTTAAGTGGTAGTGTGCTAGCCTTGAGTGAAAACACTAAGCAACAGAATGTGTCCCTGAGTTCAAACCCCAGTACTGGCAGATGCACACACACACACACACACACATTAATTTTAAAGGTTCTGATGTTGCAGTCCTAGCTAATAGCAATCTTATCCCTAAGTGTGGTGAACTATGGCTGAACTGAGGAAAACTTAGTGACTAAATGTGAGCTGTCTGCCCCATCCAATAAGTTTTTGTCTCACAGATTTGCACTTTGTTCTTGTTTCAGGGCTACTTACACTAGTGCCTGTGCCTAGACACAGTCTCCCGGGGTCTAGCTCTGCTTTCTTCTCTGGTGGTGGTGGTCAAGGGGCTTTATATAACACCACTTCCCATGTCTTCTCTGTCTCTCCTCTGTCATCTGATTGTTTCCTTCCTTCTTCAGTGGATTCTGTTTGCTCCCTCCTCCTCTCTCTTTCTTCTTTCTCTGTCTGCCATCTTCCTCTTTTTGGGAAATTTTTAATTTTCTTTAAGTAGTTGTACAATGGAGTTGCCATTCGCCCTCAGAGCGATTTATGAACATAGTGCATATTGATCAATGCTGCCCTGTTCAACATCCCCACTACCCCTCCCCTTCCTACTCCTCTTCCAGTTTTCTTAATTTTTAGGTTATGTACTGAGTCTTTTTGTCATTTAACATTTATATATAGAATGCCTTCCAATCTGTGTCATCCCTTCCACATCTTCATCCCCTTCCACCCACTTCACGTACTGTGATTTTTTGTTGAGAGAGTGTTCTGCTCCTTGTAGGGTGATTGGCAGCACCCATCTGTACCTCCTAGATGCCGGTTGCAAAGCCTCCTTTGTGTTTTGACCACCAAAGTATCTCTAGACACTGGAAGTGTCCTGTGGTAGAGGAGGCAAAATCAGCCCAGATTGAAAAGCACTGGCTTAGTACAATGACTCAGAGAGCAAGAACTTAGGAGACATAGAGTTGGTGAGTGAATGTCCTTACACACAAAAAGCCTCCAGAAGCCCTCCACCCATTGAACAGATCTTTGCTAGGTTTCCCTAAGGAAAGGCATTTGAGGGTTAAAGGAAAAAGAAGAGGATGACATCCAACTGTCTGTCCTGGGGGAGAAAGAGATTCGAGGTCTCTCGCTCTGGCTCTGTTTAGTGTTTCATATCTCTTTCCATTTTTTTCTTGAGGCAGAAAATGTAAATTTCACTGTGTTTTCTGTGTCAAGTGTCTCTTTAGTCTGATTTATCCTCACGAGTCAGATTCGTTGTGCTGTGGTAGTCATTATATTCAAGAATATTAAGAAATATTCTATGCTAATTTGTGTGAAATTAAAAGAATGGTGATGATAGGAGGAACTATATCTATGACATATAAATTTGATTTGGGAAAAGTTTCAAAATATTGTAAAATGCGTGGAACATGTGAAAACTGATATAATAAGAACTGGAGAGTGTTTTCTAACCTATAAGCAAATACGTTTACAAACATATCTAGTGTTGTTACACATGTTGTGATGCTTTAAAATTAGTATTTCTCAAATTATTAGTCATTTCTATGTCTGGCTTTGAGCATTTTAATCAGCGTATGGACCCCTGGCTCCTGCTTCCTAGGTATGAGGCACCTTCACCTTGTCATTGTCAAGCGGAGCCCGAACGTGGGATTCATAAGAGGTTGAGATGGACTTTGGAAACACCAGTGCCACCCACATTTCATTTTCCCTGTCAGAAAAGCAGCTTTCTCCATGCAGTAACTCATAGTTGCTCAACCTAGTCCTAGCTAGAAAAGCTGCCATCCATCTTGTTGCTAGACCTACAAAAAGGAGGAGTTTGTAGCAGGAAAAATGTAGAGAAGAAAGACGGTAGGGCTGCATGTGTGTGTGGGCCAGGTCCCCTGTCAAGCAAGTGGATCACACACACACATGCATGCACACACATATCAGCACACACACATATACATACATTCATACACACAGAGAGAAATGCAGTTCATTTTTCCTGTTTTCTTTATGGAACACCTACTCTGCCAGTTGTGTTCACCTGTGTCTGAAGTGCTGAGCAAGCCTGCCATTTCTCTGGGCCATGTTACAGTGGCCATGTCTCCTAGAGGACACAGGCTTGGTGATGTCTATAGCCCCTACTCAAGTTCCTGTGTTGAGATCCTGAGTGCTAGCATCTCACAGTGTGACTGTATGTGGTAAGAGGGTCATTCAAGAAGAAACTGATTTACAAATGAAATTGTTGGTATAACCCAACAGGACTGATGTCATGTTGAAGAGGGGATTGGGACTTGGATGTGCTGAGGGAAGACCATGGGAAGGCATAGGAGAAGCCTTCGTTGACAAGCCCAGGGTGAGACTCAGGAGAAGCCAGCATTTCTGATAACTCATTGACTTCTATCTTCCATAACGATGGCCATACATTTCTGAAACACAAACCACTTTCTTATGGAGCTGAGCACACAGTACTCCATCTTATAAGCCTCACTGTAACAAGAGCTACAGATTTAAGTCCCTGTAGAGGACTTTTCTACTGCTTCCTGGCTAAGTGCTTGAGTCAAGAATAAAAGACAAAGATAGTGGAGGGCGGGTACAGGGGAGAATCCGCATCGTCCAGTCTATGACCAGTCTGTAGCAGAACTCCCCACCATCGAACATCACAAGTTTTATTATTTGCTAAATTGGACCTATAATGAAAGTGGACTAGACATACAGCTTCTTGTCTGAAAATCTCATTCATTTGAAATTGGGAACTTGATGAATGATTCAGTTTCAATGTGAAAAAACCTAAGCTGGATACTGATTTAAGCCAGTTAAAAAAATCAGCTCACTTCCTCTGTACATCACCTTGATAATAACAATATTTTAAATGTTAAAAAAATCAACTCATGCTGAGCGCTGGTGGCTCATGCCTGTAATCTCAACTACTCAGGAGGCAGAGATTTGAGGATCAAAGCCAGACAGCAAAGGCTGTCAATAAACTACTCTAATAAAGTACCCAGAAAAATCCAGAAGTGGGGCTATGGCTCAAGTGGTAGAATGCTAGCCTTGAGCAAAAGAAGCTCAGGAACAGCACCCAGGCCTTGGATTCAAGGCCCAGGACCAGCCAAAAAACAACACCACAAATTAAAAAATGGACTCACTTAGAATCTTGATGAGAAGACCGTAATGCAAAAGATGAGGAAAGAATCAGGTATCCAAGCATCTTTAAAATAAAATAAAATGTATATTAAAAAAAAGAATCATGTGCCCAGCACTCCATGGTGAGGCAGTACAGACCTATGTTTTCACATATTGCGTTGGGCTAAACAGAATTTCTTCAGAGTTGATAATGACCCTGAATTAGATCACATATGAAATATTGGAATGCCTTTCTCTGAGGAACTTTGAAAAAAAAATTATCTGCTGAGCATGTGTAGGTACAGTGTTTGTGGGGCCACACAGAGGCAATGTTACTTTATGTTGATAGATAAGAAAGGTGAATTAAGCCTTCAAAGATGTGCAAATCCTTTAGCTATCCTGTCTTCCTAGAGGACAAAGTAGTTAAAAATCAGGAGCAGCACATTGCAATTAAAAGAATACAGGCTTACAGAAAGAAGAAAGGCCAGGTAATGATGAGCAGTAGATGGAATAGCTCACCAGTCCCCATCAGGACTGTCCACATCAGAGACTTGATGAGGGAGTTTCGGTGCTGCCCCACTATTGAGGGCCTGCAGGGAAAGTGTGTGTGGAGATGAGCATTGGGTTCTAGTAAGAAATCACAGAATCCTGAGATGGTGTGAGTTTTGGTGATAGAATCTGACTTTGGCTTTTGATGTGAATCTCTCATTTGGTAGTGGCTGCAGGGCATTAGGCACAAGTAATGAAACAGGATGGTATCATCTCAACTCACAAAAATCTTCCCCAGAGGAACAGGCTGTCCTTAGAAGTCAGAGCTGCATCAGCCACATGTTAATGAGAGCATGAAAGCATCAAGGGAATGAATTCCAGGCATGGGCCTTCAGCTTCTCCCTTTGATTTTGGCCCACAGAGTTAATGGCCACTCTGGTTAGACTTACATATTAGATCACTTGGCATGTTCACATTGAACAGATATTTCTAACCGTTGTCTGTATTTTATAGTTTATGCTCATGTGTCTTGGCCTTTACTATTCTGATTTCACAATTTACCTTTTCTCTTTTGTGCTGTACCATCAGACATTTATCTTCTGATCACATGCTGGGTATAATGAAGTGTGCTGAGACTTGTATTCAGTGCACTTTTTACTTCATTAAAACAAAACAAACCCTTTTTGTAGCTACATGTCAATGGTTCACACCTGTACTCATAGTCACTCAGAAGGCTGAGATATGAGGATCAGCTCAGTCAGCCAAGCCAAGAAAGTTTGTGAGACACCAATCTCCTGTTAACCAGCAAAAAGCTGAAAGAAGAGCTGTCTTCAAGTAGTAGAATACTAGCCTTGAACCAAAAAGCTCAGGGACACCACTCAGTTCCTAAGTTCAAGCCCCAGTAATGACACAAAATGAAATAAACAAAACCCCAAACCCTTCTGTATGAAGACCGGGCAGTCAGGTGCTACATTGCAATGTTGTGGTCAAGTCACTGACCACAATGTACAAAAGTGGTCCTAGGAGATTTTGCTGGAGCTGAAAACTGTGTTTCTCTTTTCTTTCTTTAATTTTTTAATCAGTTCTGGGACTTGATCTCTGGGCCTTGGTGCTGACTCTAAGCAACTTTTGCTCAAGGCTAGTATTCTACAACTTAAGTGACAGCACCATGTCTGGCTTTTTTGTGATTAATTAGAGCTAATAGTCTTATGGACTTTCCTGCCTGGGCTGGCTTCAAACCATGATCCTCAGATTTCAGCCTCCTGAGTAGCTAGGATGACAGCCGTAAGCCAAGGGCACCCAGCAAAGCTGAAAGCTTTCTACCACCTATTGATGCTGTCACTGTCCTGGGAATGTGTACAAGATGCTCCCCCATAGGTTTGTGGTGATACTGGGAGAGCAAAAACCTACTGCTCCAAAAGTAGGGTTGGGAATGGGCTCAGTGGTAGAGTGCTTGTCCAGCATGCAGGAAGCCCTGGGTTCCATTCCTCAGTACCACATACACAGAAAAAGCCAGAAGTGGTGCTGTGGCTCAAGTGGTAGAGTGCTAGCCTTGAGCAAGAGAAGCTCAGGGACATTGCCCAGGCCCTGAGCTCAAGCCCCATGACTGACAAAAAAAAAAGTAGAGCATGCAGTTATGCACAGCAAGTACTACTAAGATAGTAAAAGAATATGCTACTGTGCTATGTATTTACTGTAGGTTTTTTTTTACTGTTATTTTAGAGTCTACTCCTACTGACAACACAGTTACCGAGACAGTATGTCCAGTGATGGCAGACACAGCCTCATTTCTTTGCACTGAGGCTGCGTCAAGTGCTGACCTACACTGTCTAAGTACATGTAACTACACAGCACACACAGCGCTACATGCAAAGTGCTGCACGCACAGTGAGCACACCTGAGGACCATGTTCTCAGCACGAATACCTGTTGTTAAACTATCCATTACCATTCATCCTTTCTATTTAACGATGTGAAAACTATGTGGGCGGAAGATAAATATGTTTAAAATGCACTTACGCAAAGCACATAGGCAAAAAAAACACACAATTTTTTTATAGAGTTTCAAATGTTTGGTCCTATCTGAATACAATTCATCTACCTATCGCCACCTTGCATAGAGTCCCATGTGCTGCCTACGCTAGCATTTCCAGTGTCCCTCTACCTTTGTGTGAGACTCTTTAAGTGTCATCTGTGTACCTTTATGTTGTGCAACTGTTAAGTGTCTGCAACTCTTAATTAAAAAAGGATGAATCTGACCTGTCAGGTGCATTTAGACATCTTAAGGAATACTTCCAGTCTCCTCTTCTGTTTGTCAGAGCATGTTTTCAAATTTGAGATGATAGTTCATGGGAAGATTTGTCTAAAGTTCATTTAGAACAAAGTATGACACAGGCATTTTACAAAAAAATGCTTTTATGTACAACCTTTGAAAAATAGTATGCTGGAATTTAGAACTCTAACTTTGACTGACCCTGACATATTTGAGATAGTATCCCTATTATTTTAGGTTATAACTGTAGTAATCATGCAAACCTACTCACTTGCAAGCTTTCAACAGGAAATATGCTATTTGTGTAAGTTTATTCTTTTAGATTTTGCATCATATTTTTCAAGGCCCAAATAAAACACATTGGGATTTGGGAAAGAATTCTGTTAGCACTATATATTTGCTGAAGAAAATAGATACATTAAAACAACGCCAACATATATCACATGTGTGTATAAGAATATTATACTAAAACCCCTTTTATACAATTAACATATACTAACAAAAATGAAATATAATGTTTAAAAGGAAAATATTATTTCAATTTTTTTGGTTTACAGAACTTCAAGAAGTATTAAAATGCACTGAACCTTCTCTTAACAAATATTAGAATCATTAACTTTTCATATTGCATCTCCTAATGTATAAAGTTGTATTCACTCATTTCCTAGCACTAAACTGGCCTTTCATTAACAAGGTCAATAATCCTTTATGGGCTGCATGGGTTGAGCTATGCCCAGCATGCAACTTTCCAGGTAAAACTGGACCTGAGTTTCAGTTCTGTCTGTGGTACGATTGTCACACATGGGGTGGGCATTTCCTATGGGCCTGACAAAATGACCTGAGAGCTGAGGCTTCCTCTCCTGTCTGAATAAGGTTAAAATGATACTAATAACCTCAGGCTCAAAGAACTGACTTGAAAACGGCTTGGCTCCAAAGATATCATAATGTCAAATTCGTTTCCTTTCTTCTTTTGTCTTTTGTTTCATCCAGATATATGAATGTGTTTTTGATATTTTGTCATAAAACTTCATTGTTTAAAAATAATATTCCCTTACAAGGTACTGTATGATGATATTTGTTGAATCTGCACAAAATCTTCTTTGTGATGTTAAGAATAATTTTATTTCATTTACCTGATATTTAAATGTTTTCTTTCTTAAAATCATGTAGTTAAATGTGTGTATGTATACATGAACTATATTGTCTGTCTGTCTGTCTATCTATCTATCTATCTGTCTATCTATCTACCTATCTATCTCTAGATCTTTGATATTTAACTTAAAAGTCAGAGTCTCATGGTCCTTGTATCATTCTTCTCTTCCCGCTTCCTTCTTCTACCCCTCCTTCCTGTGTTTTGCTTCATTGAGTCTCTAGTCAGTGTGTAGGCCACTTACCTACTTTCTCTTTATGATAATTTAGAGCTGGAAGTTTTCTTCTGATTAGTAGTTGGCTGTATATTTTATTTTTATGTATGTTATCTCATTTTTATTATCGCTATAATTTATAATTATGATTTCAATTTTATTTTCAATAATGGATACATAGGATGTCATCATTTTGAATTTTTTCTTGAAGTTTTTAACCTCTCATTTTTCAAGGTAACACTAAAATCTCTACTCTGATTCTGCTGGATTATAAGGGAAGCTGGGTTTGTTTTCTTCTGGGTTTGTTAATATAATTTGAACCCAACAGGTTGTTTATTCAGTTATTATTTTTAATTTTGTCTACCTTTCTGCATTGCTAGTAGCCTACTTAACAACCCATCTGCCATATCATTTATCTTATTTGCCTCCCTGTTAATGTGGCTCCTTACTTTTTCAATGTGTCTTTATCTATCACCTTAGAAAACATCTTTTTATTTCATGTAATCTGTCTTTCTGTCTTTGCTTCTTTCTACCTCCTGGCTTTATCCAGCCCTGTCTGGCCCATGCTGCATTCTGAGCAGTGTTTCCATTGCTGTGGTAATCACTACACTCACGTGTGGACACACTGTACACTCACATGTGGACACACTGCTGCATCTTCAGGATCACCTCTTCCACCTCCACACCACCCAGGCCAGCCCCAAGCACTTCTTTTGAAGACCCTGGCTGGGTATGAAGTCTTTCCCTACATGACCACCTCAGGGGTGCAGTCGTGGAGACTGCCACTGCCCCAACTGTGAGTCCCTGGATGCCTCCTAGCCTTCTCCACAATCCATTTCCACATTCCACAGCAGAGCAACAATCTGCGAGGAATACCAAAGGCCTTCCAGCCTTCCCATAAGCCCCAGCTCACCGCATTCAGTCCATCTCAAAATTCATGCAAACTCCTTCTAGGTACCCGAAGAGATCCATGACCCAGTTAGAGTTTATTTGAGATGTTATATTTTCTTCATATTACGTTTTTCTTTATTTAAACATGATTTTATTATTATTATTAAGGTGTTGTACTCAGGGAGTTACCATTTCCTAAGTCAGGTAGTGAGCTCACTCCTCTTTTTTGTATGTTTTTATTGTAAAAATGCTGTACAGAGGGATTAAAGTTACATGAGCAAGTACGTTTCCTATTGGTCGTTGGTTGCCCCTCCTTTGGTCCTTCGATGGACAATGTCACCCCTTCTTTCACTTTTCCTGTTTCTCACTCCCCTTGAGGTGGTATTTTTAAAAATAAATTTTCACAATTCTCCATGTTTTTGAGTTGTTTCACTAAGAATAAGAACATAGGACCTTATTGCAAGATTCAACCAAATCCACAAAATCAATAGTCCTGTTACCACTAATTGCAGTAACAAGAGCAAAGGCGGCAGTGATTTTGTTCTAAGCTTTCTACACTCACAGCTCTAGGCATGGATTACTGAATTGTTTTGCTTTATCTTCTCTGTGTGACAGACATCATTATTTCTGGCTTTGCAGCTAGGAAGGCTCACAAATTGGCACTCAGCCTCCCTAGGTCACACAGGAGATAAAAGGTATCCCTGGGGTCTGACACAGGTGGTAAGAGTGGAATCAGCCGGGCCATCCATGAACTGAAACAAGAAAGGCCTTCGCATGTCCCTGGATGTGCCACCAAAGCTCAGGAATAGAACACTCAACAATGTCACCGATCAGAGAAAAATCATTCAGTAGTGAACTAATGAAAAGGCCGGTAGGATTTGAAAAGCCAGTAAACTCCACAAGAAGACACTAAAAAGGGAGAGCAATCCTTGTAATGACTCCCATCAATATTAATGATTAACATTAAATAGATTCAGCAACACCAGAAAAAGACTTCCAGAAGAATCATTTCACTGATTTTCAAGTCAGTGACCACACACCAGCCTCTTCAATGTGTATGTTGTAACTGACTTTACTTTTCTTAGCAAGTATGATGACTAACAAAAGTGAATTTAAAACAAGGTAATAGGTAAGACCTAGAAATACTATTATATAATAGAAATCCAAGAGGAGGAGATGGCTGTTGGACATCTTCCTTTCACACATTACAGTTGGTGACAGAGCTGTTTATATACTTCAAAGGCTAAAGGACATGTGAGAATGTTGGAGGCTGAAATCAAGAAAAACTTCCTCTTATAAGTAGAATAACAAAAACCTCATTTTCTTATAGTTTCTATTTGTTCTAGAGGAAAATATTGTTTCACGATTGCAGGGTTGGTCTTACCTGAAAGGCATGAAGTCAGTTTGGGTCATGATTACTTTGATTTACAAGTCTTGAGATTCAGATCCTGTTGATCTCATCTTGATTTCTTCCATAAGTCCCTGCATTCAAAACTGGTTTTATTTCCTCTGAATTGTTACAATCTATCATCTGCCTTCTTCTTGTCAACTACTTCAAACTTCCTTGATGATACATGTAAAGGGGTCAATTTTGCGTCTTAATTTGGGCGAAGGGGACCTAATTAGTCACAAATCTTCCCTTGTGAATCTCTAGGATGCAGTTTCCTGTGCTACCTTCCACTGCTAATAGCTTTGTTAAATTGGATGCCTCTCCAGGGAAAAAATCAAAACCTCGTTCTTCTCAATTTACCTTTGTAATTTCTTTGAAGATACACTTTGAGGTGAGAGTTATTGAGTTATAATAGTTTAATTCTACTGAAATGCATTGCATTTTGAATTGCGTGGAGCATGCTAACTACTGGCTGCCTTTAATGTGATCTGTAGCAGCCATCCCCGAACATGAACCCACCCCCACACAGACAGAGCACGGGGTAACCGCCGGCTGAGTGTCAGGCTGTTTTTTTTTTTTAATGGTAATGTTGCTGGCAACCTCAGTTTAGGGATAGAAGCATCATGGTGTATAGATGATTGGGTAAGGAATACATATAAGAGAAAATTTTAAGAAATACATTTCTTTAGTATGCCTCTTTAATACAGATTTGAAGAAGCTTTTGATGATGATGATGATGATGATGATGATGATGATGATGATGATGATGATGATGATGATATGGCAATGATGATGATGATGAAGGCAAGATGAGACTTGAATGTAAAAGGGGGAATCTGGGAGGCCAGTGAGAAGGGGAATAATTGATATTGTGGGGTAAAGAGAATAAAACTGTATCTATATGCATATGTATGTAGACACATAGCACTACATATAAATAAGGTATGTATAATATATATGACAATGGCATAATGGAACCAACTGAATACCATTTGAGGAATGGGAGCGGGGGCCGGGAGGAATGCAAATGTGATTGAAGGGTGAACTTGTTCAATGTATTCTGTGTACATGTTTGGAATCATCACAATAAAACCCCTTCCTATTACTAATGCATGCTCATTCCATAATAAGATAAAAAAATTTTAAAGCCTACAAGCAGCCAATGTTTTAGTCATTTTACAAAGTCTTGATCTCTGGCTAGATTTATAGGTAAGCACATGCCTTTGGTGTTGTGGGCGGGAGGCAGATGCTTGTCCATTTCATCATCGATGTTTGCAGAGTGTTTTGCTTGGGTCCCTGGTTTTTCCTTTAGTGATGGAGAGCTGCTTTAACATGGGATAGCTTGGCACGGAAGTGTTGTCTGGAGGAGAAGAGAAAAGCATGAGAGAAGGAGATCGTCCTGGAGTCCACAGTGCCTGGACTTAGAGATGGTTTCTGTTCTCCCAGCCTCCATGATGAGGTGTTTAGCCCTACTGTGAGTCAGCTGTGGGTTCCTAAGTAGGACTTTGGGAAGTGAGTAGGATTAGACAAGCTTGTAAGGCTGGATCCACCATCATTTAGTCCTAGTGGCTTTATCAGAAGGGGGACAGGACCAGAAGAGAGGTACAAGGGTACCGCCCTCGCCTCTTAACCAGGTGGGACCTGCATGGCCTCAGTATTCTGCCAGCAACATGGCTGTCACCAGGTACAGGTCTTTGGCTCTGGACTTCCGCAGGCATAAGCTAGAATAACCCTCCTTTCTTTGTCACGTGTCTGGTCTACGAAACTCACGCTACGAGAAATGGACTAATTAAAGAAAACTCCATGTACGAAGTCAAATGAGTTCATCCTCAGCATGTGTCCAAGATGGCGCAGTCACATCAGCATGTTTGGTGGTGAGAAACCCAGAGTTCTCCAGGAGGGTCTCCTCCAAGCTCTACAGCGTAACTCCTTCTGCAGATGATGCTCCGTTTGTGGTGGGGAAGATTAAGAGGACACCATTCATCTCCTCCATGCTGTCCGACCCCCAGTGGACCCGCTGCCTCTCTGGGTTGCATGCATTTCTATCAAGAATGAGGCATTTGGGAAGAGGCCCCTGGTCAGTTTTTATCATGGTCTGAGTTCAGATGTGTGGTTTCCCCGGGCAGTTCTGCTTTCTTCTGCCCGGTTCTGTTCTGAATGGCTTCTGTGCTCTGATTGTTGGCACAGGATGCCTTGCTCAGAAGGACAGGCAGGAGGACCACCAGGGCAAAGACGTCAGTGCTGCAGGCAGCCGCCCCTCCCTGGAGCTGATAACTGGCAGCCAGTGTCTGAGACTTGTTTACGTCCCTGCCTCCAATTTTGAATTCAGAAGTCGAATGGTTGGTCAAGGGATGCATATCAACACTTTTAATTAAAAATGAAGCCAGATGTTTTTTTCTTCATGTGACAGAAATTAAGGCTGGCTTGATTGGGTTGACAATGATGACTCATTTGGCTAATTAGATAACATGAAGGCTATTTTCCAGGCACTGAGTCCTGTCTTTCATCTTAATAAAAATGTATTTTAAATACATTTACGTGTATATACACGATATATTTAAAATACTTGATAAAGCCTCTTGTTGCCACATATTGTGTATTTTGGGGGCTGGTATTTGTATGACAACCCACATCAATCTTCTCCATTGTGCAGTTCACAATGTATGCAGCATGTTTCTAGTCTTGGATATCTCATTTTTCAGTTATGTGATAAAGCCAGGCATGATAGCTCACACCTATACTCTCAGCTCTGTGGGATCCCGAGGACAAGAAGCTCACAGTGTGAGGCCAGCTTAGGCCAAGAGTATTGTGAGACACCCTTTGCTTCTCACCCAGTGAAACACCGTGTGGGAAAACCAGGCCAGCCTGGGTAAAAAGCAACATCTTGTTAAAAATATAATGAAAGCAAAAATGCAGCTGAAAGCATGGCTTAGGTGATAGAGAGCCTGTCTGACAAGCACAAGACTGAGTTTTAAAGTGTTTTTCTTGCTTGCTATTGTTTCTAACATATTTATAAGGTACCACATGATTGTTTTCTTGCTTTGTATGTCCCTTCCCGACGGTATAACCTGTTTTCACTGTATTTGATGTGGGTATAATTTGGGGAGCAGAAGGGAAAAACAAATTGTTTAAATAGTGATACAGGTGGACCCATTGGAGCAATGAGATGTACAAGACCCTATGTTGAAAAATGAACTTTACAATTTAGTTGTGGAGGTGGGAGGGAAGGGATGGGAAGGGGAAACAAAGGAGGAGGCAACAGTGCTTGATAAGAAATGTACTCATTACCTTGCTCGTGTGATTATAACTCCTTTGTACAGTATTTTCACAATAAAAAACTTACTTAAAAAATTCAGTAGGCCTAAAATTAGAGACAAATATTATACTCTCATAAGATTCACAGCATTTGATTTTCCAAAACGTTTATGAGTGTCATGAATTAATTAAAAGAGACCTCTTTCAGTCAGTTGGCAAGTTTGATAGTGTTTTGGGGGTACTCATATCTTGATGGACAAACACGCCTTCATAACAAGATAACAAGCTCTGTGATCCCTTGGGTAGATTCTAAGTTTTTAGTTTTTAACAAAGGGAAAATATCCTAGTCATGTTTGTAAGCTATTAAAAATGGACTTTGATGCTTAATTGCCGAGTGATTTTGGTAGCATAATTTAGGGCAAGGTCTTTTAGCAGAAGTCCACATCTTCTCCATAGCTTTTTATCATTTGGCAATAAATAAGGATAGAAGTGTGGCTGATTTCTAGTTTAGTCTTGGCTAGGCAAGAGGATTTCTTTATCAAAGAATATGTGCATACTGAAACTAAAAGACCTTTACTCATGTTATTAGAAGATGAATTTACAGCCTTCTATTTTTGTTGATAGTAAAACTTTTTATTGTATTGCTTTGATCAATGTCTTATGATACAAGTAAAATGGCTTCATGGAAATAGGTAATATTTCTATTCTTATAGTTAGAAGAAAAAATTTAAGTGAATATACGTAATATAAAACTTAACTGTAGGGAGGGGAAAGCTGGGAGAAGGAAGCAGTGACAACGTCAAGGACTTAAATGTTTTTTCTTTCTTGCGATTGTTTCTAACATATTTATAAGATGATTTCTTTGTTGCTTTGTATGTCCCTCCCCCACGGTATAACCCCTGTTTTCACTGTATTTGATGTTGGGATAATTTGTGGAAAGGAAAGGAAAAAACAAATTGTTTAAATAGGGACACAGGTGGACCCATTGTCAAAAAATGAATTTACAACTTTGGTGTGGGGTGGAGGGAGGAGGAGAGATGGGAAGGGATGGGAAGGGGAAACAAAGGAGGAGGCAACAATGCTTGATAAGAAATGCACTCATCACCTTGCTCATGTAATTGTAACCCCTTTGTATGGTATTTTCACAATAATTAAAAAAAAGATGAGCAAGGAAAAAAAGAAAAACAAATGTACTCATTACCTTAATTATTTAACTGTAACCCCTCTGTATATTACCTTTATAGTAACAAATAAAAATGAATGAATTAATTTAAAACAACTTTATTGTATAGAAGTATGATAGAATAGGCAGACAAAGACTTTCAGGCTGAAAAGTTTATTGATACAGGATGATAAATCTGGCCGGGCGCCAGTGGCTCACACCTGTAATCCTAGCTACTCAGGAGACTGAGATCTGAGGGTCATAGTGATGTTACCGTTTTTATTATATTGTTATTACAGGCTAGATTCTGATCACCAAACATGCTAGACTCTGGAAGCAGATGCACTTTCCCAAATTTCATAGTTCTGTGAGTTCTATTTAAAATATATGCATTAATGAATGACTCCTGATTTGAATAGATACTATGCATTAGGATATGTGTTTGAATTGTATATTAATAGCTCAACATATTTTTCTCTTGTCAATCAAAGAAATAACACAATCTTGGCTGAATATTTTACATGTGGTTAAACACAGACACAAAAATAATCAGATGTTTAAAAATATATAAGATTTGTAAGGTAATACATGTTCATTTGGAAAATAATATAGGATAATTAATACAGAAGAAAATAAAAACAGTTCACAAATACTAATTTTGTTACTATTAAGTTTCACTTTTATAGTCTTTCCTGTTCTATAGTTTAAAATACTATTGTAATTTTCTGGTACATATGAAATTCTGCTTTTAAAAGTTTAACATTTTCTTAGAATGATTTCCCTATAATATTAAGGTTTTTCCATTGTAACAATGAGATGTACAAGGCACTATGTTGAAAAAGAACTTTACAACTTGTAGCGGGGAGGGAGGGAGGGGTGGGTAGGGAAGGGATGGTAGGGGAAAAACAAAGGGGGAGGTAACAATGCTCGATAGGAAATGGACTCATTACCTTACTCGTGTAACTGTCACCCCTCTGTATGGTATTTTTACAATAAAAAGTATTAAAACTATTAGGTTTTTGATAAGTGGATTTTAGTAGGCATGTCATTTCTATGTGTGGGTAGAACAAATGTTTGGCCACTTTTCCATATCCTGGTCCTTCAGAAGTTATTTTTTTCCTCTCTTTTCTTTTCTTTTTCACGGTCTTTCCCTTCCTACCCCTTCCTCTTCCTTTTCCTCTGTCTGTCTCTGTTTTTCCTCCTACTTGTAAATAAAGCTGCAGTGAGCATCAGAGTGCAGGCCCTGTGTGTGATTAATTACACGCAAGGTGAAGTTTCAAGGACATTTCCAGGATAGGTGCTGGGGGTGAGGGGGGGCGGGGAATCATCATGTTCCATGCTGGACACCCTGAGACATGTTTGGGGACAGCATTGGTGGAGCCAAAACTTCAAAAAGAAGTTTTTTAACCAGTCATATACTTTCTCAGCGAAGGCAGCTTTGCCTCGTTAGCGGCCTGCTGGCCATCGGGGGCAGTTGTTTTATTAGTTCTGGGGGCCGGGGGAGAACTTAGTTATTGCCGAATGGAAATGGTGCTACTGCCTAAAGGTTTTGCCTATGTAATTTCACCACACTTAGCTCTGTATATAAGGCAATGTGATACACACACACAAGTACTTGTGTGGGTACCTGCCAACTTGTCAACAGCCATGGAACCTGGCTGTGTGTTCTTACGGGAGCCATCCAGGTGCTGAAGGCTGCGTGTGAATGGTGCCCACCTCCCATGCTGCCTTGCAGGACTCGTGTGTGTGGGTGCCTGGTGCACTGCAAGACGTGGTTCTGTGTACTTGGTTTCCCAAAGATATTTTGCCCAGTTTTATTTTTATAAATTTATAAAATAACATCATAAAAATTTGGATATACTATGAATTATACATATTTATAGCTCATTCTTATAAAGAGATCATCATTATAGCTATAGCTCTCCAAAACTCTTTTTCCTTTAACATACGTGAGTCAAAATGTGTTGTTTTCTGTTTCTGTGAGGCTGTGTTTTATGGCCAACTACTCTATTCCAAATGGCAAGAGTTCTTGTTTTCCTCCTGGTCTCAGCTTTGGTTGTTTCAAAATGGTTGAGCACCTCTGCAGCCCGCTCACCAGCTAGGGATGAGTAATTATCCAGAGGTTCTTCATTCTCTGCTAAGGTGGTCTGTGAGCTTTATCTTGATTCCTCAGGGCTTTGTGCAGCAAATCCAGATTCCCTTCTGATCTCCAAACCCAGGCTCATAGCCCTGGCCTGCCCCATGCATCTACCCTGTAGTTCCCAAGTACAGATTGAGCCTGGACGAACTGGCAGAAGTCAGGCAGCACACACGAAGCTCCTCTTCTCCCACCGTTCAGATCATGGTAGGGGAGAGGAGGCTGCCCCCAGGAGAGTTCAGGTTTGCTAAGTACAAACTTGAACTTGCCATCTGTTTTGTCCAGACCTGCTCTTCCCCTATAGTCCTTCCTTTCTGACTTCTCCATCCACACACATCCTTCCCCTGCCATAAGGAACACATGCTTACCTTCGGCCAGATGGTAAAGAGCACAGAACTGGAGCTGACACTCTGGAAGGATTACATCTAGCAGAAGGAGAGGCCGTGGAATGGTCCATAGGCAGTGGTGCATGGGGGAAGGGGAAAGGGAGGGGGATGGTGAGCGAAGACAGTTTTAGTTTATAAGAACCATGGCAGCAGCCAGTTTTCATTTCACATGCAAACTCCAGGTAATTAATAGTGGTTTCTTAAACCCTGTGTGGAGTAGGCGATAGGTAAGTGAAGGCAGAAGTCTGCTATGGTCAGTTAGTAATGGCTGCCAAGGAAAGAACTAGAGACACGTGGCCATTCATTCTCAAGATCAAGGGCCAGGGGAAGCTACCCTGGGGTGCATTCATAAGCATCCAGGTGAGATTCTGGACAGAACCACCTGCCTTAAGATGGTTATATTAGCAATCAAAGACCAAAGTTGGTGGCTCTTAAACTTTCTTGAAAAGTCTTTGTAAATCAATAGGACCAGAATGATCATCCTCTAAATTTCTTAGAATAATATAAATGCAGGACTTGAAACCTTAGATATTCAATGGCTTTCAAAATAGCTGGAGTATTTATAGAATGTGACATTCCATCTGTGTGAAGATTTTACTATATGGGAGATTATTATTCTAAGGTATAATATTAGGATACATATGTACCATTAGAATACATGTTATTCTGGGTTGTTTTTTTTTTGGTCCGGTCGTGGGGCCTGAACTCTGGGCCTGGGCTCCATCCCTCAGCTCTTCAGCTCAAGGCTAGCACTCTACCACTTGAGCCACAGCGCCACTTCCGGCTTTTTTCTTTTTGCTTATGTGGTGCTGAGGAATCGAACCCAGGGCATCATGCATGCAAGGCAAGCACTCTACCACTGAGCCACCTTCCCAGCCCATGTTATTCTGTTATGCAATGATTATGAGGAAAATAACATGTGACATATATACTTAATGGTTCATAAAAATCTAAGGATCCATAGTGCTTCAAACAACAGGGCTCCAAGCCTTTGAGATCTTATGTTAGACTGTATTAATGGACCTTTTCTCAGTGTTCCTAGCATCATCAAAATTCAGCTATTAAGTCACTTCTATTACTTGCTTCAATTTCATACTTCCTGACTGGATTAGGGTGTTATTGCATTCCATATAATGTCCTATTTCTAGTCAATAGAGAAGAAGTGGCTAGCAACAAGAAGTCCTCTAGTGGGGGTAAAACACAATAGTCACCGACCCCTCTTCAGGCCCTTTGGTGGGAGGTGGCCTGGGCCGAGGGTGCTGAAGGCCAAGCTGGTGATCCTTGATCAACGCACCCACGGGAGGCAGCTCAGCTCTAGTATGGTTCACGGTGGGGCACCTCAGAGGTCCCATCGTGAACGACAGACTTCATTCAAGTCAAGCACATGCCAGTTCTCTGTCTAATGCCAGTTCTCTACGTACACCTCTTTGCTGATGATGTGCAATTCTCCTTCTGACAGCCAACAATTGCATTTCTCCTTTCTCCCTTCCTTCCTTCCTGCCTTTTTTCCCTATGGTGGAGTTCTCCACCCTTCATCAGCTCAAGGCTCCAAGGAGATGAGAGGAGAGCTACCGGGCTTTGGGACAGGACGTTGAGCAGGGTGCCGAGTGCTTGAACTTGCTGTGAGCATAGTTCAGGGCTACTCATCCATGATGTGGGCTCTGCTGGCCAGAGCTGACTTTCACTCCCCAGCTGACATCTTCAGTACGCACTCTATCTGACCAATTATGGACTAGTACAAAGTAGCTGCTCAGCTGTATAGCAAAGCCATGTTTTTCCAAACTAGCTTTGTCAGCCACAAATGTAATGCTCTGTACATCATCTGCCTGACCCTTGCCTTGTTCCCAATTGTTGTTCCAAATGTTGGCAAGGAAAAATGCAGTGTTAAATATTAACCTATAAAAATCATAAAACTTGGACGCACACCGTCTCATTTAATGTGTCCTTGAGCTAGTCATTAATTCAGTTCTGTTCCTCTGAGTGTCCTGGATACAAAGATCACACTGGAGATAAAGAAAAACAAATGGGACACAACCCCATCCTCAGCTGGTATCTTGGCAAAGCACAGACAATTAGGATCCCATATACTAGAAATCCAAAGAGAATGAAATTCTAGAAAGAGCATGCGTCTAAAACTTTAATATGGCTACAAATTATCTGAGGATTTTAAAGTTTCAGCTTTTGATTCTGGAGTTGGGGGTACAGTAAAGTTAACATTTCCTTCCTTCTTTTAGATGGTTCATTACAGACAACACTGAGTAGTGGCTGACTACAGTGTCAGGCAGAGGAAATATATCAAACTGCAGATGGGTATTGTATTTGGATGTTTCTTGGAAACATGACAAGTTGGCTTCAAATGTTGATCAGAGTGTGGTTTGGAAATTGAAGGAGGATGAAGGGTGGGTGTCCGGTGCTAAGGTTGGATTCCACTTTGATCCTGCGATTAGTGGCAAACAAGGAAAACCTAACAGGAATGTTGTCCCCCATCTTAAGTTTCTGTAGTCTTGCTTTTCAGAACAGTGTGAAGTCTGCAGAGTAATTCAGAAGATATCTCAGAGGCTCTCCATATACCACATAGCCATTTCTCCCTTGCATTGGAAGGGTATATTTGTTACAATGAACTGAACAGTATTGGCATATATTTTTAAATTAAAATCCTCACATTACTCAGATTTCCTCTATTTTACCTAATGTCCTTTTCCTGGCCCAAGATCCCGTCCAGGATGCAATGGGAAATTTAATAACCATTTCTCATTCAATTACTCTGTTTTTTTTTTTATTCTTGGTGTTTTGTGACTTTGGCAGTTTTGTGGAATTCTGGACAGGCATTTTGTAGCCTTTGCCTCCATGCAAATTTTTCTGATGATTTTCTCATGGTGTGACTGTGGTTTATGGGTTTCAGGAGAGAGACCGGAGTAACAAAATACCCTTATCATCATGTTACATCAAGGGTCTATGCTACGAGAATTATGGCTATTGATGTTGACTTTGAGCCTTTCCGTAATGCAGCTTTTGGAAAGTAGTTATGGTGCTGGTCTGTACAGGAGCAAGGTTGATTCCCTGCCCCTCCCATCCCCAATGGAAGAGTATCTCCAAAAGTCATTTGGACTATTTCTACCTGAGAGCTCTGTCTCATCTCCTCATTTATAAACATATTCATAACTTGTTTGTGTCTGTGGGGCGTGCTGGGTATTTATTCCAGGCTATTTGCTTTGTTGTTTAAATGGTCAGTGGGGACTCTCTTGCTGGATGCAGGGTTTAAAGCTGCTCGTTGTTACAAACTCTTTCCTGGGCACCAGAGTCTCCATGACAGAACCCCATGCATGTGGAATTTTCCTCGTAATGCTTTCATGTCACCTGCTTCACAAGATGCTCCAGGCTCATCTCCTGCTTTGCCTTGGAATCAGCTATTGCTCTTGGGATCCCTTATTCCTTTCATTAGAAGATGCGTTTAACACCTCAGTTCTGTATACTTTGTGTGCTCATTGCTTCTAGGGTATTGTTTCTTTTTTGGTCTTCTCATTCACAGAGCATGGGAATAGGAGCATATAATAACCTTCATTGGTACACCTACCTATCAATATTTGTATGTATAACCATTCTTACCTGTGTTAACCTAAACATGAGTTTATATTAATGCTTTCTCTAATTTATCACCACCTGGGTCATTCCAGCATTCTCCTGCTGCTTTTCCGGCCATTTCACATCTCCAGTGAGAGACTGGGATTCCATCATGTGCCACCCATTTACTAAATGGTTCAGTCCTGGTGTTAGGTTTAATGGCATCAGCTTGGTTCACCTGTCTATTAGCCAACACATTTGTGTGCTGATTCTTTCTTGCCTTTTGTTTTACAGACTATTCCTTTCCAAAGTTATTGAAGTCAGACGCATCTCTTCTAGTGGGTGGTTTAATACGGTTTAATAGATTGGCAATACAGTTTGATTCTCTCCTCAGGGTCTTAATTACGACCTGGGATCTTCCAACCTCCTAAATGAGTCTTAAACTTTGCAGTCACTAAGGTGTGTTCTTTGAGTTCTAAGATTCTGTGACTTTTGATGTGTCATGTGTAATGATTATAGTGTCACATATTATTTTACTGTCCTAAAATTTCCCTGGGCTTCTCTCCACCTCTCTCCCTCCCTGTGACCTTGAGAACCATTGATAATTGTCTTTATAGTTCTGATTTTTCTAGAATGTTACACTATGTTTGGGACCATACAGCAGGTAACCTTTTCAGATTGGCCTCTTCCACTTAAGGTCATTTCATGTCTTTTGTATTCTCCAGTTTATTAAATTTATTTCTGAGTATCAGTCCATGATGTGGACATTCCACAGTGCATCTTTCCATTCACCTATCAAAGGCAATCTTACCACTGTGTTTGTCATTTGTCAGACTAACTACATAAAACAAATGCATGCACACTTTTTTTTGGGGGGGGGGTGTCTGGTCATGGGCCTGGCCGCTGTCCCTCAGCTCTTCAGCTCAAGGGTAGCGCTCTACCACTTGAACCACAGCACCACTTCCAGCTTTTTCTTTTTCTGCTTATGTGGTACTGAGGAATCAAACCCAGGGCCTCATGCATGCATGGCAAGCGCTCTACCACTGAGCCACCTTCCCAGCCCGCATCCACACTTTTGTAAAGACAAATTCTTTGTTTGCTTGTTTCAATAACTTGGTTAAGTAGCTAAGAGCACCACTGCAGAATACTGTGGTGAGATTATTAGCATAGAAGAACCTACCAATCTGTCTTCCAAAGGGGCCACACCACAGTACCATCTCTCCAGCAGCAATAAGCAGAACCTGGACTCTGCGGGCTTGGGACATTTGGTGTTGTGTGTGTTTGCTTTGGATTTAGGTCATTCTGGTAGGTTTATCATGACATCTCATTGTGGTTTGAATTTTCAGTTACCTAGTGACCCATAATGCTGAAAATCTTTTCATATTCTTGCTTGCCATCTGCGTGTCTTCTATAGTGAAGTGTTGGTCCCAATCGTTAAAACAATTGAGTTTTGTATATTAAGCTTGTATCTTGCAATTGTGCCTTTTATTTTCACAATTTGTTATGGTTGGACGTTGGCGACTATTTTATTTCTACCTGCAGAGTTATGATCTCTTATTCTTATATTTTTGCTCCAGCTAGGCCTCCCAGTATGATCTTGACTAAAAGTAATGACAAAGTTGTCCCCCATTCATGTTTGTATTATTGATTTCTCCACTCTGAGACATGATATGGAAATGGGAAAGGAGGTAGAACTTCAGTAATAGTTTAATTAATAAGTGATTTTTGTAACTTTTCAGGGAGGAGCTGAATTTAGAGAATTAACAATCTATAGAACCTGGTAGGGATCAGGGACGAGGAGGATGATGAGAGGCAACGACTTCACAATGACCTCTGTGCAGCAGGATGACCAGGGAGGCAGGGAGGTGGCACTGTTTGCTAAGACAAGAAACTGCTGGAAACCTTAACAGTTATTCTGAGTGCAATTACTTAAATTGGATCCACTTAATTTTCATGCACTTTGTGAGGTAGATACTATGGTTAGTTTCTAATTATGGATGAAGAACAAGGATATGTCATGGTAAGTAACTTTCTTGAGCTTGCCTACATATTTAGTAGAGACATTTTTATACATCATCTTCATCTTTATTCCAGCCCATCTGGTCCCAGGGTCCTTCTTCTCATCATATGTAATGTCTACATATATACTCTACTAGAAGAAGACTAATTCAGTTCAGAGAACATGATATTCTAAGAAGATGTGCAATATAATTGTTTGCTCTTAAGCTACATGGTTGATACATTATTTATCACAGTAGTCTTTACACATTTCTGAACATCTTATGTATTTTATTTTATTCAAGGTTATAGTTTGAAATTATTGAGTTGATCCTCCATTAGGATCTGACATAGTAACCATGTAAGATACTGCAATGAGGAGACTCCTCTGTTTTTATCCAGTTTATGTCTATGCACAATCTCTATCAGCAGAATCTAGCAACTTTGAAAAAAGACCACATCATTCCTGAGGGATCATCTTTTCTCAGAACTGATTACAGAAATCCCCATGAATGGTGACTCAGGCTGGAAGCCAAGGGCAGATGATGGGCAGTGGGCGGGAGCCCTGGGTGCCACAGGTGTGTGTGTGGGCCAGAGGGTGCAGAGGGTCAGGAAGTGGGGTACACATCAAAGGAGGAGGCTGCACTGGAGCAGAAGGACCAATCCAGAGCCACTCCAATGGGAGGGGCTGCGACAGAGCCACAGAGACCGGGAGAAGAGTCCTGTGAGATTCCTGCACCTGCAGCCTTCATCACGGGCCGTCCACAGTGAGGTCTGAACTGGAAAAGCAGATGTCTGCTGACACCGAGTTCCTCCATCTCTCTCTCTTTCTTTTTCTATTGAAAATTCTAAAGGAACTCATAAAGATCTCTAAAGGGATCATTTTTATTTCCTCCTACTGGTCAAGGAATGAAGGAAAAAAGATAATTTGAAAGTCTCTTAAAATGATTAATTTGAATTTTATACCTTACTGAATTTTAGTATTATAAATAAAAGAAATATAGTGAGCAGGGATTAAAGAAGAAATATGACAGATATAAATACCATATGATGACTTTATAGTGTTTACTAGTGTAGAAAGTATAAGGTAGATAAAAACATAAATAACGCATGAGAAAAGAATCCATAATTCTGACACACACTTGTTGGGTATCTTTCCAATACATTCTGCTGCATAGATAGTGAAATTATAAGCATATTAACTGACTTTATTAAGCTTACATTTAAAAGCACTGAACATAAACATGGAAAGTACTGACTATACTTATATTTATTTTTTAAATCAAATTAGTCATACATTTATTATAACCAATCTATGATCCAGAGTATTTGAAAGACACATCCTCACTAATTATGTCCACTTCACATATGTATTCTAGTTTCTATCTCATTGCCCAGTACATATTACACATTCATTAAATATTTGTGGGTAAAATAGACATAAGAAATCAATAAAAATATCTCATACCATAGGTTACCCCTCCCCCCCACAATTATCTACCTACAGTGGCCCTTTCAATCATTTTCATAAACCTTTGTCCTGACCTTGATATTTTCATTAATACTGCTATCTCTGCTTTTCTTTGTTTTATTTGATTTGCCTTATATATTTGCCCATATTTTTTTAAATATAGCATTTTATTTTAGATATGTCTCTCTCCAAATTACGTAGAATAGAATTTGCTTGATGGTTCAATGAATCTTTTGTTTGTCATGAGTTCAACTCTTACATTTACTGCTGTGACGGATGCTACCTCTGCCTTCTGCCTCCCTCATTTCTGTTTCTTGTATTCATTTCTCTATCATTAGCAGATCTAGATTTTATTTCCTCTCTTCCCTCCCACCTCACCCCACCCCACCCCCATCTAGTGATTTGAAGATGCATGGCCTATTTCCAGACCACTTTGGCCAGCATATTTCAGTGTTTTCTGTATGCCTCAGTGGGTTGTTCTTGCTTCCTATGTAACCATCTGGTAAGTTACTGAGTGCTATTTCATTGGCACAACCACTTAATCCTCTTAAATATCACCAGTAGTGTTAGGCTATAGCTCTGCTTAGTCACAGCATTTCAGGGGCAGATGTGAGTAGCTACCTGACTCCATGGTCAGTCAGCCATGGCATGACCTCGTCATTATACCAAGAGTCTTCCAGCCATAAACGTCTTACCTATTTCACCATCACATTTGAACTTTACTTTCACTCAAAGCAGCTGCTTCAATAAATACAGCTTTCCAAAATTTCTTATTTTTGAACAATAGTTAAGACGAACCCAGAAGAATCTGGAAAATCTCTATCATAATACCTTTCCTACTTAATAACCTGTGCGGAAATAGGCTCCTTTTTTTAAAGTCATGTAGTCCAAGTTATATAATTTTCTGGAATCCAATTAAACACTCAGTTGATTAGTGAGCACCAAATGCATATAAATCATGTTCCCTACCCAAAACTATGTTGAAGTCTGGTGAAGATAGATCTTACACCAGTACCTCAAAGCAAATACTGTGTTGAAATCAGCAAATACTTCTGTTTAAACACTATATACAGTGATTTAAAAAATCTCAACTGATGATTTCTCACTAACTTAATTTTCTTGTTTTATTCATTTAAAATAACTTGTACAATATTGACCCTTTACCAGGCCTTGAGTTAATCAAACACATTATAAATCATCAGTGATTAAACAACCCTATAAAAAGCGCGTATTCTTCGCACACAGGGGAAGACTAAGAGCCACTCCAAGCAAGGTGGTCCAGAGACTGTGCTCCTGGACTCTCGCTCTAATGTCTCAAAAGTGTCCCAGACTTGACTTATGTGGACCTGAGGGGTGGAACAGGGCATGGGGCAAAGACTGAAACAAACGTGTGTTTAAGCCCTTTGTTACTACCTGACTGTCAGTGTCAATGGGGAATGGTATTACAGACCCAAACAAGGTCCACACCGTCACCATAAGGATAGTGGGACAGGTACACTGGAGAGCCAGACGTCTTCCATGGCAGATGGGTTTTGAAGGTATAGTTAGGTTTGCTAAATGATTGGTTTTAAGATGAGCTTAGCCTGCATGACCTGAGTGGGCCCCAGTGGGGTTTTTGTAGTTTTTTTTTTTTTTTGTGAAAATACTGTACAGAGGGGTTACAATTACATGGGCAAGGTAATGAGTACATTTCTTGTCAAACATTGTTGCCTCCTCCTTTGTTTCCCCTTCCCATCCTTTCCCATCTCCCCCTCCCCCACCCCTTAATCTTCCTCCCCCCCCCACACCAAAGTTGTAAACTTCATTTTTCAACATAATGTCTTGTACATCTCATTGTTGCAATGGGTCCACCTGTATCCCTATTTAAACAATTTGTTTTTTCCCTTCCCTTCCAAAATTATACCAACATCAAATACAGTGAAAACAGAGGTTATACCTCTAGAGAGGGGCATACAAAGCAACAAAGAAATCATCTTACGAATACGTTAGAAACAACAACAAGAAAGAAAAAAAACATTTGAGTCCTTATCTTGGGGTTCATTTCGCCTAACATCAACTTATCTGACTGTTTCTGCTTGTCTCAGACATATACTAGTTATTGCAAATAAGGGAAACCACGGGACCTATGTTTCTTTGGGCCTGGCTTACTTCACTTAATATAATTTTTTCCAAGTCTTTCCATTTCCTGACAAATGGGGAGATATCATTCTTTCTGATGGAGGCATAGAATTCCATTGTGTATATATACCACATTTTCTTGATCCATTTATCTACTGAGGGGCATCTGGGTTGGTTCCATATCTTAGCTATGGTACTGGCACAAGAACAGACCTCAGGACAAATGGAATAGAATTGAAAACCCAGAAATGAACCCACAGACCTATAGCCATCTATCTTCGATAAAGGAGCTAAAAAAATAGAATTGAAGAAAGACAGCCTCTTCAGTAAATGGTGTGGGCAAAATTGGTTAATCACTTGTAGAAAACTAAAGCTAGATCCTCATATATCACCTTGCACCAGAATCAACTTCAAATGGATCAAAGATCTAGGAGTCAAAACAGACAGAATAGGAGAAACCCTAGGTCTCCTTGGCACAGGCTGAAATTTTCTTAATAGGGACCCAGAAACACAACAAATCAAAGAAAGGTTGGACAAATGGGATTGCATGAAATTGCAGAGCTTCTGCATGGCAAATGACATAACTAGCAAGATCGATAGAAAGCCCACTGATTGGGAGATCTTCACTAGCCATACAACAGACAAGGGTCTCATATCTAAAATATACCTGGAACTCAACAAATTAAATCCCCCAACAACTGCCCAATAAAGAAGTGGGTTAAAGGCTTAAAGAGAAATTTCTCTGAAGAGGAAAGAAGGGTGGTCAATAGTCACATGAAGAAATGCTCAACCTCCCTAGCCATAAAAGAAATGCAAATCAAAACAACATTGAGATACCACCTCACCCCAGTTAGAATGGCTAGAATCAAGAACTCTAATAACAACAGATGCTGGAGGGGATGTGGACAGAAGGGAACCCTACTGCATTGTTGGTGGGAGTGTAAACTTGTTCAACCACTTTGGAAAGCAGTATGGAGGTTCCTCAAAAGACTTCACATAAAACTCCCCTATGACCCAGAAATCCCACTTTTGGGCATTTACCCGAATGATCACAAACAAGACCACACTAAAAGGGCCCAGTGTTATTACAAGAGCCCATGAAAGCAGAGACAGGAGAGAAACTCAGTGAAATTATTTGTTCCATATCTGGTTTCAAGACCAACATCAAGAAATGGAACTCCATCCTACAACTTCCAGAAACTGAGTTCTGCCCACAGGAAAGATGAATTTGGGAACAATTTCCTCCACACACATTCCAGGAAAGAATTATGCCTTTGCCTTGTCAGATTGTGAACAAGAAATCCAAGTCATTCTGTGTTAGACTTCTCACCTCCAGCTCTGTGCAATTTTCAGACGCTAAGTTGGTGCAACTGTGTTATTCAGCAATCACATATTAACACCGTGACTTTAAGTCAGCTTCTTAACAATGCCAATTTGCTTTTCTCATTTATGAAGAGGGGACAGTGGCTGGGGCTGTACCTGAAGATAAAATCAATACATAGGGCAATTCTCGTATTGGGCCTGGAACCCAGGAACTGTTCCAATCAATGCAGCTGCATTTCTCAGGTATAAGAAATACATTAAAGCTGGGACTACGGTGTGGTGTGTATGCTTGTTGAGTGTGCATGAAGCTTCGGGATTAATCCCCAGCATCATAAATTAGGAAATACGATGTAAATACTAAAGGGAGACTAATAAGGAGACTGAGTGAGGGACGTGGCATTTTCTCTGAACTTGAAGGAACAAGGCTGGGTTTTGATAGACAATCCAGATTAACACTTAAAATTTAGAGGAGAAAACCTCTCAGTTTATTCAGTCTATCGTGTATTGCATAAAAGTATGCATTTTCATTTTAATGGGCTGAAGAAAATAACATACACTAGACTGTGGTCCCTTCCAGAGGTAACTTTCAGTCCCCAGAAATGAAATAGGAGGAAAGAAGGTAGAAACCCACATAGAATGCATACAGTGGTTTATACTCCTGCGCTCTCAAGGCTGAGCTGACAGGAGCAGGGCCAATGCAAGACTGGTTTTTCTTTCAGGGCTCTCCCTTGTGTCTTGCATGTACAATTGGGAGTTAAGCTGTCTCTATGTGACATGGGTCACAAGTCCACATTTGTCATTGCTGTCTGTTGTATTTGATGTAACAGCCTCTGCTTTGCCACAGAATTCAAAGGGGGCCAGACTAGGAAATGTAGCCACTGAGATTCTAAATAGTGTTCATTCAGAGACTGCAGATGAGGAAGCAGGAGGCGATCCTGACTGATGGGGAGGAAGGGGAAAGAAGGAAGAAGCTGATTCATTTCCCATCACCTTCTGCATCCTGGGTGGTTTATATCAGCAGCAACTTCCTTCTCTCATAGCTCTGGAGACCTAAAAAGTCCCAAATCAAGATGTCAGCGGGCTTGGTTGCTTTCGGAGGCACTGAGGGAAATCTGCTCCATCCTGGTCTTCGGCTCTGGTGGCTGCTGGGATTCTGGCTAAGGAAGAGCGGAGCCTGTGCAGTGTCCTCTGCTCTGGCTCTGAGGAGGCCCTGGCCTTTGTGATGAGTTAATACGTACAGTTCATACATAAAATATATAATAGAATTTCTAATATACAATCATGTGGAAAATATAAAGTAGAAGTTCAGAGGCTAAAACAAGTTAACAATGCCATTTTTTTTGTTGGTTGTGGGGCCTGAACTCTATGCTTGGGCACTGTCCCTCAGCTCTTCAGCCCAAGGCTAGCACTCTACCACTTGAGCCACAGTGCCACTTTTGGCTTTTTCTGCTTATGTGGTGCTGAGGAATCGAACCCAGGGCCTCATGCATGCAAGGCAAGTGCTCTACCACTGAGCCAACTTCCCAACCCAAAAATGCCACATTTAATTTTAAATAGCAGAAGGTTTAACCAGGGCTTAGAATAGAAGAAGACAATAACCTGTAAACATCCCTAAATATCACAGTTCCGAATCCCAAATCCATGTGTAAAGGTATGAAACTATGTTACGTACAAAATAGCAATGTATTTTAAAATTCAATTGTAGATAAAATCCTTGCATATCTGACCAAAGATAATTGGGTAATGACAAGTGAATTCCATTTGTATTATTATCCCTGGAACAAATAAGACTTCCTATCAATGTTTTAATAGAATGACACCACTACCAATCTTGTGCCTCTTTCAAACTTAGATATAGTTAAAGAATATAGCTTCCAGAATACTGGGAGTTTCTGGGCTGTTCCAACTATTTGAGGTATCTGCCTCTAATGGATTAATAAGATTGATGTGTATAGGGCTGTGTGTGTGTGTGTGTGTGTGTGTGTGTGCGCGCGCGCGCACGCGCATGCACGTGCAAATGTATTGTGCTACTGGTTAAAAACTGTTTACTCACGCATGAGTTCTCTTCTTTCCAGGTACATATGGGTGAGGGGGCTGACACCAGTAATTCTAAGTACTTAGGAGACAGAGTTCAGAAGGATTGTGGCTTGAGTCCAGCATACACCTAAGTTAATGAGACTCTGTCTCAACAAACAGCTGGGCATGGTAGTGAATACCTGTGATCCCACCTACTTGAAGACCTGTAGAAGGATTACAGTCTAAGATTGTCTCTGGACAAAAACGAGAGACCCTATCTTTAAAAAAATAACTGAATAAAAGATCTAGGTTCATCGTTCCAGTGATAAGGCACCTGTCTAGCAAGTATGAAGTCTTCTGTTCAAACCTTAATACAATCACCCAAAGTAAAATGTCACCTGATTCACTTAGACAGGAAACTGGTTTGGAGCAAATAATGTCACTCCCAAAGAGAAGCAGGTATTTCTGGCAAGACACGTTACTGACATCTCTTTCTGAGCTTGGGTGACCAACTCAGCATGCTCTGCAGTGAGGAGCTCTCCATCATCCTGCCTATCTGAACCAGCATTCATTTGAACAGAGTCCTGCACCCATCACAGCAGATGAGCACAATGAGCAAAGAAAGTCCTTTGTGATTTGTGGGAAGAGGACCGATGGAGAAAGTAGCCACAAACCCCCCCGCCATTGCCATGTGCGAGTCTCCTTGCAATGCCTTGTTGCTCTTCTCATCAAGGCTGCATTCATGGCTTGATTGGATCTCATGGATGAGATGGAGGCCGCTCTGGGTAAGAGCTTCCTAAAACCTTATAAACTCTGCTCAACCTACTTGTTTCCTGGAGACCCTACCAGGCATGGGTCAAATTCACACCTTCAGGCCCAACCGGTCTACGCATGCCTGCATCTACATGAGTGACCTCCAGAAAAATCAACAGAAGAACCTACTGCTCACCCTCAGACCTGCGAGTGAGAATGTCGTGTGGTTTGGAAGCACTGGGTTTCAGTGGTTTGACTGTGGTAATGGACAAAGATGCAGAACAAACCAGCCGATCCTGATTGGTGCATATGTGTGCGCTTGTGAACAATATAAATAGATCAGCACACATTATTTATACTTGCATATTCTTTCACTCATTCAATTTTATCTGCATACTATGTATGGAATGGGATCCTCTTTTCACTTTATACACAAGGAAACTTAGAGGTTCACTGACATTTCCCTCATTTCTATCAAGATAAACTCAGCAGATGGCTAGATAAATGTGATATTTTTAAATGGACTCAAGGAAATTATTCTCTCATGGTTGATGTCTTTGTAGACAAATGATATCAAAGCCAGATTGTGAGGTCAGAAGATAAGTATCTTTGCCTTTCTTTCTCAATGCTGATGAATTCCGGAATGCTATTCAGTCTCTGCAAATGTGATGGAGTCCACTGCCACGGTGGGAAACAATAGCTTGGAATCACTTTGTGACAGTCTCGTTCCTGCTGGCCCTACCTGACCAGCGAAGCCACAGTCATTTAGGCTGAAAGGCGCCATGCTCAGCGATAGCACCCTTCAAGCAGGAAGTTGGCACAGAAGCTATAAAATACAACTCCTGAGCAGGAGAGAGGCTTCACAAAAGGAATCTAGAGTCTGTGCTGATTAAAGCCTGTAGCTATAAAAAAAAGATAACTGATTCAATTAATTGGCAAGGTTTTAATTAGAGAAGAAACTTAAAGGGGAGCTATGTATTAACTGTGGCATCATCCTAACAAATAACAACAGAAAATGAGTGTTTCTAGACAGACCAAATTTATGCTCTTAGGTTTCTTTAGGTCCTACGTACGAGACAGATCTCAGGACAGTACTGGTTCCCCTCTTGAGATTCCAGCATGGTACGATTTCTGGGGGTGGCTGCGTGTGTCACCTGTGTGTCACCTGGATGCTGGGCCTGACCACAGGGCCTCTGTTCTCATCATTCAGAACCAGCCACCCTGGCCAGTGCTCACGTTTCTGACGGTGATTCATTCCTCTAGCTTCCTCTTCTGATTTTAAGGACTCATTAGCTAAGTGAGTCCCTGATTGATTAGTGAATTCATCTAAAGGACAGTCTTGCATAGTCCAGGATATTCTCATCTCAAGGTAGGGATTTGGAAGGGATCCTCCTGGGAAGGCCATCGTGGAACCTACCATAGTCTGCCAAGCACAGGTGATGTCATTCCATTGTTTTCAGTGAATTTGGGGATGGGCAGGTTAAGATATCTGTCCACCTTGGTGGTTGTGAAGAAGATCTCACTCTATAAAAGCAAAAGTGAGATGTGTACCTTGTCAGTTTAAAATATTTTAAAAATTCCATAATTCCTCATAGTTATCCTTCCATGCTGTTATGCACCTCCTACTGTGTGTAAACTCCTACTGTGTGTAAACTCCTACCCAGGTGAATGCCTAGGGTTTTGTCTATTTCTCAGTCTGGCAAAACTCCCCCAGGCGTGGATGAATCTTGCCAGTATGAGGCTGTGTCCCTACATGGACTGAAGTAAGCACAACCCCTGGACACCTCCCCTTCATCTTTCCTGATTCCTGGAGGGTGGTGGTGCTGACTCAGGAGGCTTTCTTCTCTTCCACAGTAAACCTAGGCAATAAGAGCGAACTAGCAGCCAGCCACGTCATTCAAACTCGGCTCAGTGGTGCACCACATCTTCCATCCTCTTTCAGTATAATGTGGAATCATGCAAATGTGGATCCAGGAAGAAAGACCTGTGAGTGAGCCAGATTCTTTCTGACTTAGGATAAATCTCATGCCATTTGTTTGTTTGTTTGTTTACTTATTTGTAAAGCTCTGGTGGGGAGGGCTGACTTTCCATAGATGGAGTGAGGGAGCTGCTGTAATGTGGGAAACCAGGACCCAGAAGCAGCTTGGCTATGAAGGTTGAGTGCCAGGTTCCACACCAACTTGCAATCGCCTGCCAGGAGAGGGGGTGGGCTCCTTTTTGGCTGTGCCTCACTTCCTAGGAGGAGCGGCTCTCTCTATCCCAGTGCACCATGGGGGATGATGGCCTCATGCTGAGGCCACTAGGGCAATGGAGACTGCAGGGAACTGGCTGTCCAAGGCCAACCAAGGCCCTTCCACACTGCCGAACCATTCTGCCTTGGTGGGATTCTGACTTAGAGGCAATCTGTCATAATTCCACAGATGGTAGCTTTACCCCACCGGCTCCTCAGCCAAGCACATGCACCAAATGCCTGAACCGGTGGTTCCTCTCATACTGGGCAGGATTAGCGTGGCGCTTCTAGTACTTTTAGATGGCTGGTGTGCGGGCCATCATTGGGTACGCACCTCCAGACCTCCGGGCTAGAGAACCTGGCTGAAGATCTAAGTGATGTCTCCAGAAGGGGTACCCCCCCTTAGCTGTCTGGTAGCAATGGAAGACCTCCGTTTATGAGGAAACAGCTCCTGAGCTTCAGGACTGGGCTGATGTCTCTGAGCAGAGAACAGCCAAGTGTGAGATCTGTCACTAACTATACTGGTGTCGTCCTTCTTCAGAGAGCGGCTGGTCAGATCTGGGCGGGAGTCATCCTACTTGGAGACACGTCAGAGCTTTCCAGAAGCCAGCCCACTCCACCACATGCCAGCTAGCCTTGCTAGCTGTGTCCCTGGGGTAGAAGTATATGGTCCCCGGTGCATCCCAGGGCCACGTGGATCTTGGACTCAACTGCCCACTTTGAGAGTCCCAAACTGCTGTGTTATCAGTTTACCCAGAGGTTAGTAAACCTTAGAGGTATCAGCCATGCTGGAAAATTAATAACAGATACATTTATTAAACCTGGATGCCAATTTGCTAATTTGCCACAGGGGACAGACTTTGCAGTCAAGAGGATACCGGTATCCAAGGCAACGTCTCCTGGAACCACGGAGTACAGACTGAGAGCGAAGGGAGGGTGAGGGCGCACGGAATGCGATAGCCATATTGGGCCTTCGGCAGCACCGCAATGAGGCTCTGGTGATCAGAAGACCATATTGTACTGTTATGGTGGTTTTTACAGTAAACAGTGTTCCTTGGGTTTCATTTCTCTAGCTTCCCAGCAGGCTGTCCTAAGAACACATGGCCTCAGACTGGCTGTAATACAGTTGAATAAGTAATCGCTTTTCAACTGGGCTATCACCCAATGTGGCTATCAATGACTTGTATATCAATAACAAGTCATTTGAGGTGAATTAATTTCATTTGCAGGCTCCTCACCCATTACTGATTGTCTACTAGATTCAATTCTGGAAAGGAACCCTTGTACTTTATTGCCACATTTAATAATATACTGAAGTGTTTGTCCTTCAGCTGTGGTTCTCTGGGCAGCAGCGGCAACGGGACCACCTGTGGGCTTGTCAGAGCTGCACACTTGTGGGCCTAACACCAGCTACAGAGCCCAGATCTCAAGGGATGGAGTCCAGGATGCAGCTCTAACAAATCCCTCAGGTGCTCATGAGAATCATAGTTATATTGGTTATGAGCCTGGTCTCCAGGTTTTATGTGCTGCTTGATACAAATGGGTCCTAGTCCCAATTCCCAACAGTCACTGTTTCCATCTGAATCTTTATGAGCACAGTCATTACTGTGTCTAGTTCTATGGGCATTCTGTTCTTCTGAGCCTCCACCAGAACCGCCCACTGAGCTCTGCGGACAGCATCCAAAATCTAGTCTAGAATCACCCAAACGCACCCCACAAACCAGTTCCAAATGTTCTGGAACACAGTGTCAGCCCCTCTGGTCCCTTGGTGCCAACTTTCTGTGTTAATTAACTTTCCATTGCCGTGGCCAGCAGACCCGAGGGAACGTCTTGAAGGAAGAACTGTTCCTTTTGGCTCACGGTTTGAGAGGTTTCAGTCCAGGATCCTTGGCTCCCTGGGTTTCTGCCTGTACAGGAGCAGAGGGCCGCAGTGTTGAGAGCATTCACGGGGGCTCCGCACTTCATGGTGGACGGGAAGCAGAGAAAGGCAGTAGGAAAGGACAACGCACAAATTACATCGTCCCCGGGCAGGCATCCGGCAGCTTCCTTCCACTTGGTAACAGTTCCAGCACAACCGCTACTGGAGCAAAGGATGAAGCCATCAGAGGATGAATGCATTCATGAAACCAAGCCCCAATACATTAACATCTGAGGGACACCCTGTGTTTACTTCGTAATGATCAGAAAGTTCTTAGAGGAATCCCATGGAAAAGGTCTATCTGGTGGATAATCAAGAACTGCGGTAGCTGTAGGATTTATTTCATCTCCTAACATGATAATGCATACTCACACTCACATGAGTGCCCATACAATTAGCTCAATCACCCAATAGTTTGAGCTGTTTCAACACCAGACCTCTACATTTGCTCCTGACATGGGATAGTAGTCAGGACTAAGATCAGATCAAGTTCATGGACAAGGGAGGGCAGGAAGTTGAGAGGCACCTGGTTCCGGTGGGGGCAGGGAACATGGCTGTTGGGAATCACATTATCACCCTGGGCCCCGGGCCCTGGAGTAGGTGGAAATGATGAGAAGCTGAGGGCTATACTTCAGTGAGTCACTGATAACTTCAGTGAATTATAGCTTGGCTTTTGCCCTCTGGAATGATTTTGTCTCAAACTCTCCCAGGAGAGGCTCAGGGCAGCCAGGCCCGGTAGTGCATGCTTGTAATCCCGGTTTGTCTGGAGGCAGAGGTTAGGAGAAGCACAATTCAGCAAAAGTAATTGGCAAGACCCTGTCTCAAAAACAAGCCAGATAGGGCTGGGAAGGTGGCTCAGTGGTAGAGCGCTTGCCTTGCATGCATGAGGCCCTGGGTTCAATTCCTCAGCACCACAGAAGCAGAAAAAAAAAGCCAGAAGTGGCTCTGTGGCTCAAGTGGTAGCCTTGAGATGAAGAGCTGAGGGACAGCGCCCAGGCTCAGAGTTCAGGCCCATGACTGGACCCCCCCAAAAAACAAAACAAAACAAAAACAAGCCAGATATGGTTTTGTACACTTATAGGATTATAATCCCAGCTTCACAGCATATAAAACCTCAGGCCCCAAATAGACACTATCTGAAAAATAAAGCAAGAAATACATAAATAAAATTGGGTGTCTAGTTCAAATGGTAGACCATTAGGCCCAGCAAGTCTGAGGCCCAGAGTTCATGCTCCAGTACACCCCAGAAGAGTAATAAATGAGTCTTAAGGTGTGCACAGCTCTATGCGGACAGGCTGGCCATGCACCCACTCGGTTGAAATGAGATATTGATTCACCTCTGTTGCTATTATGAGTGTTCTTGTGAAAATATGAGTTTGTCTTGCAATGTTTTAAGGAGGGACAACCTTAAGAGTCTACAGATCACCTCATCAGCATGCTCCCCTGAACTAGAAACAGTTTGGGAATGAGAACCATGCTTCCCGTTGCTGTCTCTGTCAAGTTGGGATTGGCAAACTTGGCTGTCCTGACATAATTCAGTACTGAACCGTGTCACGTGGTTCCACTGCACATTCTCTCCTCATCTGCTTCTGTTCGGGCTACCTTTCTCCATCCCCAGTCCTTCTCTCTCCACACTGGTAAGTATTGGTTGACCCCGCTCTTTAAAAACGTTAAGTGTCCACACAGATTTACAGTATTCAATAGGCTCTGTGGAGAACCGTTCAACGGTGAGCCTTGGGAGCCTGCCCTTCCCGTGCTGGCCGCTGGCCACCGAGACAGCATCTGCTGAGAGCATCCCAGGAGAGCCGAAGTTCATTTGTCCATCTGGGATTTTCACACAACAGTACAAGACTTCTGGTCATTTCCACACTGTGAGTTCATCCGGAACACAGGGAAGACATCTTGGTATTTCCTGTACCAGAACGATCGTCGGTGAATGTCATTTCCCATCCCAGCGTGGCTGCCTTTCTCCTTCCAGTGAATCTTTCTGTCATCTCACTGAGGAGCAAATGTATTTTTATTTTAAACAGTTAGTGCTGCAGCGTTCTTTCAACAGAATTTGTGAACACTCCCTATCTGTTAAAACCATCGACCTATCGGGGATGCAGCATGGAGGAAAGCTAGCCTGTATGCAAATGCGCTTTTCCAAGAGGGAGAGAGATGGGGAACAAAATGCTAGGTAGTGACAAGCAGTGTGACAAAGGGCACTAAGGTAGGGTGATGGAATGAAGAGTGTAGGTGACATGGGACTTTGTAGTCAGATGATGTCTTTCGGTGGCACTCCAGTAGAGATCTGAATTCAGAGAGGACACAAGACATGTGGGAGAGAAGGAAAGATTTCCCCAAACCTGTTAACCTCAGGCTTAATATGCATAACCAAGGACTCTATTATGGAATTGAGTGCCTCATCACAAACAAAGCCCCATCACACATCCAAGGCATGGAGCGGTGTGATACCCAGCGGGGCTGACCTGCACTGTCGTATGGATCAAGACAATGGTGTAGAAATGGACGCTTCCATCCTATGTGGGCTGTGTGCATGACAAATAGTTCTCAAGTTCAGTTCTTATCCCCCCCTACCTTTTGTTGTTATTGTAGTTTAGTGTTTTCAGAGGCAAATGCTGATGCTGGTATTCTCAAGGTGAGTTCTTTAGTTTGGAAGCAAGTTTGCTTTGCCGAAGGCAGCCATAAATGGATTCAGCATGTATATATAAGATTATAATGCTTAAACAATATCAGAACAGATTATCTTTTCTATCATCTGACTTAAATATGTAAACTTTCCTATTGTCAGAGTCTTTATTTGTAGATATTGAGCAAAACTTGACTTTCCTAAAACTCAGCTTCATGAATCACTAATTGCTCTTTATTCCTCAATTTTATTTTTGACATTTTCAGAATCAATCACAGACTACATAAGCATCCCTGTTTGTTTGCTTTTTATGTACATATTTCCATGAAGGTCCTCATACTAAGTTTAAGACTGACTGACATATTTGATAAGTTAAATATGTTTTAGATGAGAAATAAATGCCTTTTTATGCCTATTTTTTTTAAAACACAGCCTGTCAAAACCTCTTCCTCAAAATGAGGAATGCTAGCTCTTCTGTTGGTCATGAATCTAACTTAACTTTAATAAAATTGTCTTTTGCCGGAAGGTATTGACAGGACTGAGTGCAGTTTGAATATCTTGACCTCTTAAATAACAAATGCAAAACAAACATAAATGTAGCCTCACTTTTAATATGCATTTGCATGATGCAGAACAACTCACTGCCACGTGCACGGGCATGTTTATGCTTCATTAGAATTCCACATGTGAGTTAGAGTTTGCCTGTGGACATGTTACTGCTGACACTGGATTGAGTTATAGGAAAGACAGAAAATAGAAGCTGATAAAGTTGCATTCCAGAGATGGGGCAGGAAAACCATCACTCTGGAATATTCTAGAGAAAGGAGATGGAAAATCACAGAGATCATGCAACTAAACTTTTGCACAAGTCTTAAGCAAACACTCCCAACTCTTGCTCAATAGTGTACTTTTCTGCATATTTGCCATATTGTGTCCTAAAAAGACAGTGGGATGACTCTTCCCAGTTGCAACGGCTGTGATCTGTTCTTTGCACGAGTACACTGCCTTGGGCGTCAAACCATTGTTCACTACATATTGCTAGTGACATGGGGCGGCTCCATGCATGACTCTGGGAAGGTGCTCCAGAATGTTTGCCCTATGCCAAATAAGCAACTGACAATGACAAAGACGTGCTATCTACCTTGTCATTTTAATAGTGAAGTACTTCCCATGCCACTTTGATTAGTCCTAACTTGTCGTGGACTGGTGGAATCAAGCAAGCCCAACCTCATGGGAAGAACTGCCAGGTAAAAGGCTGTTAAAGCAGATTTAGCAGTGAGCTGCAGGAAGTGATCCTTCCATAGTGGAACAGTTGGAGACAGAGCTCCTTCCAGGTTCGCTGGGCGGCCTTCCTCCCCGCCCTGGGGCTTCCTCCCTCTACGCAAGAATGCAGTCTTATGGAGGATGGATTTGGCTGGAGATGGAAACGCACCCAGAATGCCACTGGTGAAATCTAGCTAAGGAAAGGCAAAGATTGTTCATGTGGACTCCCTCTGAATCTTGGAATGATAATCCGTAATAAGAGAGCTGTATGAAATGAAGTTTTCATGTGGGCAGGACCCCAACTGGCAAAGTATGTGTCAGTCTTTGCTGCTACTGCCCTGTCCCTCCAGGGTTTGTCATCGCCAAGACCCCTGGGAGCCCAGCTAAGGTACGAGTCTTCTGATTCTACCAGATGTGTCTACCTCCTCACCCCAAGATCCTGAGGCTGTAGCTCAGCATGTTGGGGTCTTCATTGCCCTTACAGAAGGTACATGTTTGTCCTCTAGCTGTCACAGGAACAATTCAGATGAGTTGTGTCATAGGTCTCATACTTCATTTAGGGGTGGGAGGAAAGGGCAAAACAGATTTATTAAGTCGGTTTTAAAAGTGGTCAGACACCAACATGGGCTGTTCCCATCAGCTGAGGTCAGCGCAAGCATGTGAACCTATATCCACAAATGAAGACCATGTTTTTATCGTGCACACTGGACTGTTCTCTCTTAGCTCCATACTGTCAGTCCTGCTGGGTGTGCATCCACAATCATTTTTCCTTTTTCTGCTCTAGATCAAAGAATGGTGACACTTTGAATATATCTGACAATAATGGCTTTTGGAGCACATTTGAGCTCTTCCTGTTTTTATGGCCAAAAGTTCTTATGTCATGGTTGTGTGAATTCATAGGAAGGAGTCATAGGAAGGAGTAAACTGTGAATCACTGTGTGAAATCATAGCTAGGAAAAAGAGTTTTGGCTAAACCTAGGAAGGAAAAAAAACCCTCACTCCTGATTGCTTAATTGCTGACATTATCCATCCTTCCTCCTTGTAAAGTAAAACCTGTGATTATGTAAATCATGATTACTGCCAGGTAGAAATAATAGATTTAAATTTTCATATGTCTATTTAACTATAACAGGCCAACATTTGAATTTGTGAATAACTGAAATGTTTCATAAAATGAAACCTGTGCATTTTGTAACACATATATAGGGCGACTATGGTATAGAGTCATAAGAGTGAATGGTTATAGAAAACTGTAATTAAAGGTTTCCTTATGGTTTCTTTCTAATATGCAAATGTTGCAATTTAAAATTTATCAGGCTAGGTTTATTCTGCACAGCTAGATGGCTTCAGTGCCTTGGGCACCACCGCTGCCCTTTCCTTTTCTCAGTTATTATCAGTTACATCATTACTACTTTGCAGTGCTGGGGCTCAAGCCCAGTCCTCGAGCATGCTAGGCAAGCTCTCTGTCACTTGGCTTCAGCCCAGCCCTTGGTTTCCTCACACAGTAAGGCAGGGCTGCACATCCCAATGCCCTGTGACGCAGATGGATGTCTGTGGGTTGCATACAACTCCCATGAAAAGCATGCTCAAGAGGTTTGCTGCGGGAGGATGACGGATGCCCTTCTTGCAGGCGCCTGCCTTGTTTGGTGGGGCAGGGCCTGGTCAGGGTTAGGCAAAGTGACCCCCATTGCTTCCTGCTTTAGAATACGTGATGCCCAAATACTACCTGAAACAAAACACAGGTGCTGCGTACCTTTTCTGGAATTCTGCGTTCTCTTTCTACATCTAATAAGGGGTTGTTGACACAGGTAGTTCCCTTACAGGTCTGATGTGATGTAGCTTTCTGTTGCATTTATTGTGTTGAATTCAAATAGCCACATCATTCTTTGGGCCAGGGAGATGCACTCTGTGCCTTGGCTGGTCATAGATTTTTTTTACCCTTCACTCCCTTCATCTGCCTAAAATGCCATAGAAGGTGATCTCTTAGTCTGTTTTCTGTTTACATAATGCAATAGCTGATAGGTCAGATTTCTGGAGTTTGCACAAGATCAGCAAAGACCATAACACAAAATAGATAGGCATTGAGTATGTATGGTAGGCAGACAGAAAAGAGAAGCTGGCCAGCTCCTCTTCTCATTTGCAGGAAAATGAACCCCCACTGTGGGGATTAAATTAACTCCCCAGTGACCCATCCACCACCTCCCACACTGCAACCTGGAAAAGTGGATTTCAAAATGGGTTTTTGGAGGTGACAAACCATATTCAAACCCACACATGCGAGTAGATGTAATCATCTTTTATACCCTAGGAAGAACACTACCACATTTAGCCGTGCCTTTCTAGAGATAAAAGGCTTGATTCATTTGTTTCCATTATTGTTTGTGCAGCAGCTATTTTGGAGCATAACTGTATTTAGCTAAATGTAATGTCTATTGTAGAGGTACAGGATGGCATCAGAGTCCCTCAAACGACACAAACTGCTCCCCCATTATAGAGAGACAAAGCAAGGGGCAGCAGCCGGGGTCTCCCTTCCAGCAGTGGACCACAAGGCAGCAGGCTGCCTGATGTGACGACGGAAGGCAAGACTCAAGGAAGCCTCAAGATGAAAGCCACAATGCCCAGTCCTGTCATCTAATTGTCATTCCTGGGTAAGCGTTCTATCTCTGAGAGGCAGAAGAAATAGACTCTGCTTCTTCTAGTAGTAAAGAGAGCCATTGGCATTTGGGTCAGAGCAGAAATGGCACCGTGTTTTAAGACCGGACCCTCTTATCTTTTTCATTGTGTCTAATTCACTGGTTGTAACCAACCAAAAGGTAGAAGGGTTAAACTTTTATCTGACCATCCATTTCCTGGTATTGTTGGCCAGCACCAAAGATACTACAAGAACTAGTGCAGAGTGAATAGATGCCCATATGGTAACCTTATGTTTTGTTAAATTCTTCTTAGAGAATAATAATATTAAAAAAAAGAACCTGAGCTGTCACCGTAAGTATGTGATAGGCAAAGAATAATTGCATATACAGGAAGGACTCCACAGAGGAGATTTGTATTCCATTTTTCTCCCTGAATAATTATCCTCTGGATATATTTAAGAAAACCCTATGAGTTTAGTGACTGAGAGTCCTCAGCTCTAAGTTAGGTGTGTCACTAAATGACGAGCTTTAGGCTGATAACTTCTCTGATTCCAATTTCTAAATGGAAACGTGGAAAGCACATCATTGCTTTTCCACTCACAGCCATGACAGCATATCCAATGGAAACCCACCTCGAGGCCAGTTCAGTCAACATCAGGAATGTATGGCTTTTTTTAAATGTCAAGACCAACAGCAAGTAAAGGCTGGTTCTAGGTCAGCCATGATCTGACCACAGCCCGTTTTTGCTGTTTCTTTGCTGTCTGCTGGGTGGAATTCATTCTTAAGCAGATTCAAGTCGCTCTCGTGGAGGCAAGAAGATGACTGCCAACAGTTTGAGTTCAAAGAGGGCCACTGGGCCCAGGCTGTTCAATCAGGGAGTAGCTCAGACTTGACAGATGCAGGCCGCAGGTTCATTCCCTTGTAGATGTCCCTCACCAGGTGAGTGCATTTAACTGCCATGCCTGACTTGTGCTCCTTTTCCTGCTTTTATTTTTATTTTATTTTATTTATTCATTTATTTTTGTCGGTCATGGGGCTTGAACTCTGGGCTTGAGTGCTGTCCCTGTGCTGTGCAGCTCAAGGCGAGCACTCTACCGCTTGAGCCACAGCACCACTTCCCGTTTTCTAGTGGTTCATTGGAGATCATAGTCTCACGGACTTTCCTGCCCGGGCTGGCTTTGATCCGCAATCCTCAGATCTCAGCCTCCTGAGTAGCTAGGATTACAGGCGCGAGCCACCGGCGCCCGGCTTCCTTTTCCTGCTTTTAGTAAGATGTCCAATAAGGTCCATAAACAAGGATGTAGGAGAGGTGGTCCCTCTAAGAAAAGTCCAAGTCAAGACAAGAAAATGGTTGATAGCTAGGCAAAAAGGGACTATTTCCAAACTCTATTTATTAGCCAGAGAAAGGAGTCATTCAAGTTAGGGTATGAACATGGGGACAGTGAAGCCTAATTGTCAAGTCACCCCTAGGAATTAAAGTCAACTATTGGCCACATCTTGGAAATATTAAAGTATATGACTGGGGGAAATTTTCAGACCTTTGTCCTCCTCAATTCCGTTCTACCTAAAGTGGAGAGAATATTGACCCCATAGAATTGTTAAGAATACTGTCAGCTTAGCATTTTAAACCTTAAACACATGGGAAGTATTAAGCCTCATCCCAAGTGCCTCTGGGCCCAGATTTTTTTCTTTCTCTGTGAATTCTTCCCATCCTCCACGTAACATCATTCCTAAGCTATTTACATTCTCCTGGTATATGCCCAGCAAGACAACAGTAGCATTTAAAAAAAATCCAGGAGAACACTGGCAATCAAATTCATCAAATAGAGCATGGAAAAAAAGCCAGAAGAACATCCCCCCCAAGAAACAAACAAACCAACCCCACCCTCCTTCTAAACTAGAGAAGCAGCGTTTTGAAATGGAAGAGCAAGCATCTTGGCCATGCAAGCTAACGCGGTTAGGACGCAGTGAGGGCAGACCGGTGTCCAGGGAGTCAAAGCTTGACCCACATGTTCTGCTCTCTTCACAGTTTCCTTCCACAAAAAGATGGAGTGGCCATCATGTGGTGTAAATGCACAAAACGTCCAGCTTCTGATTAGCAGTGCTTATACCACCAGTTGGCAATTCCTTGCCTTTATAATCTCTCCAGTCCAGGGGCTTTAACATCTCCTATGCACTAGCAAATTCCAAAAGCCTGTTACCAATCCTGGTGGCTTTCACAAACTCCTGACTTACCACAGTAAGAACCTTCCTGCGTGGGCAGGCATTTCAGCTTGAATGTCTACAACAGAGTGCTTAAGTTCAACTTGCCTCCAATCCCTCCCTTTCTAAATAACACCAACATTTGGGCCAAGAAAAATTCTTGACTTCTTTTGTATCTTCATTTCCCCTTATCAAAGCCAACCAAATTCTATTGGTCATATCTTAGAAATATATTTCCAATCCAACCTCTTCTTTTTCACAAGTCACAATCTCATTGAAGCCAACAGCATCTCTTGCCTGGTCTACAAGCATTTTCTCCAGAACAAATGCATTTTTTTCTAGATAGCAATCATAGTAAATATTTCAGAACATAGATCTGATAATACAAAAGTTCCCCTCACCTCAGATTTGCACGAGACTTCTGCCATACCAAAGATAAAGCTCAGTCATTTTTATGACCCAAGCCCTGGGTGATCACTCTGTGTCTACCCTTAGGGGCTTTCTCTTTTTCATGCTGTTTCAGGAAATGTGGAGGATTGGACTTTGATTTTTCTGGAAAGTTCCAAGCTTTCTTTTGATGGGGACAGATCCTATCTGCTGCTCTCTGCCCGGAATGATTATCTCCAGATTGGCCATCCAATTGTCTATCACCTCCTTGAAGGAATCAATCCTCTCTGACTATACTCTACAAAGTAATGTCTCTTTCTTCCTGACCTGGACTTGTTCACTTCTTCATCTGTTCATTTCTCATCTTCCCCCGCCCACTGTGATGTAATTTCCATAATGGCAGACTCTTGCTCTAATTCTTTACTATATAATCTACGGTTTGGACAGTGCTTGTTTCCAGAGGACACAGAAGCGTGCATGGAAGCATGAGATGGAAAGAGGGGAGTAGAAGGGAAGGAAAGAAGAAGGAGGAAAAGAAAAAGGGAAGAAGAGAAGTATGAAAGCTAGAGAAGGAGAAGATAGGAAGAAGGAAGAAGCAACAAATCCCACAGGGGAGCTCTGTCTAGAGCTGCGCATACCTGGAGGACCATGACCGTTACCCTGTATCAGGATCAGCATTGCTAGCTCTGTTACCTCTTGGTAGCTAACAAGGGATTTCTGTTTGTGAAGCACTTTGAATTTTTGTGTGTGTAGAAGACCTAAATTCAATGGCTTGCAATCACTCTATTATTTTATTTGCTGCAGTGCAAATAAATTTCAGAATATTGAATGAAGTAAGGAAAAGCACAGAAATATATTACTAGAATAAATAGAAAAGAAGGGACAAGTATACAGAAGTGACCTGAATATTAAAGGCAAAATTTTAGTCCAAGAGATGAGCTACAAATGCAAGGAGAGAGATTAAACTGAATGGATAGAAAGAATGATTAGTCTGAAAGAACCCGGTGCTTTTAACTTCTATCCTTTATCCAGGGCTGAATGCTGGTCCAGGGAAGATTCAGGCAAAATGTGTGTACTCATTTGCTAAGGATGGAAGTCTTTCTTCTTTGCAGGATCTTATTAAATTTATGAAAATATTAACACAAGTGCACTTTTTTTTGAGCAGGAAGTGGTCCTCTGGTAATGAAGTGGGAAGTCCCAGTTGGGAAGGGCATTAGAACAGTTGCTCACAGCTGTGCACCAGGAGCTCACATCTATAACCCCAGCTACTTAACAGACTGAGATCTGAGGATCATGGTTCTAAGTCAGCCCAGAGCAGGAAAGCCTGTGAGACTCTCATCTCCAATGAAGCCGAAAGTGGAACTGGAGCTTAAGTGGTGGATCACTAGCCTTGTATGAAGAAGCTCAGGGACATGGGCCCTGAGTTCAAACTCCAGAACTGGTGAAAACAAAAATTAATTAATTAATTTATAAAAGAGGCTAAGATCTGAAGATTATGGTTCAAAATCAGCCCTGAACAAATAAGTCTGTGAGACTTGTTGTCTCCAGTTAACCACCAAGAAACCAAAAGTGGAGCTGTGGCTCAAGTGGTGGAATTCTAGCCATGAGCTAAAAGCCCAGGGACAGTGCCCAGGCCCAGAATTCAAACCTCAGTACCAGTACAAACAAGCAACCATAAATGAACAAACATCTACTACTCACCTTCCTGGTGGCTGTAATATCAAAGTAAAAGTCCATCCATGTGCATCTGGAAAGCAGAAAGACGATCATTACAGCTCTCTACCTACTGAAGACACAGCAGTGTCCATGTAACTGCATGGGAAAAAGATCGGACTTGCTTTTGAGACGTTAAATGATTTGAATATAAATAAGCAACTCTTTCCACCTGTCAGTTACCTCCAGGATATTTAGTGCTGTCTCCTTTAATGAGTGCTCATTACGTATGAGTGCGAGTGAACGGAATTAATCAGGGTAATACGGGGTAATAATCATGTGAATTTCTCCACGTCGGGTCTTGTTCCATCTGTTCCAAGCCATTTGTCCATGTAAAACTGTCAGTGTTCTGAGCCGCTGGCTGACAGGTGAAGCCAGACGTGGGTGGTTTTCGTCTCTGAGCCAGAAATTCTCTGATGTGTGCTATTCACTAAAACAGACTGCCTCAGACAGCCCAAAGGGCTCCCTCCTTATGATCATTTTTTTCTTTGCTTGATTTACTTGCTTGATCACTAAAACATTAAGCTCATGCTTACTGAGTCCAAGCCTGTGGCCGATTTCCTTAGCTGATGTGATGGTGGATCTGGAAGTCTCCCGAGAGGGAAGGCTGGGGAATGGGTCAGGCCAGAGAAAGAGCTCCAGGAAAGGCTCCAGAATCAACCCTTGGAGTATGTCTCCAGCCCTGAAAGAGAGCTTCCTGGGGTGAAGGAAGGCATTTCTCCAGCAATCCCACAAGAGTTGCCCCCCTCTATCAGACCCCCCACACACACACACACTTTTCCCTGCCTCTTTTGCACCATCCAGCAGTGTAAGGAGTGCCGGGCTCAGGGTGTAGCTCGGGGATGGAGCACTGACCAGCACTTGCAAAGCTCTGGGATCCATTCCTGCACCACGAAAAAAATCATATTGAAGAAGTAAGCCAGCCAAGCACTGAGAGCAAAGATGTGAGAAAAACGGTCTTTTCTCTCAAAGTATGTTGTTTAACAGTTCTTCGTTGGCCTTGGAGGCTTGGCTCTAGTAAGGAAGAGAGGAGCAGCTTTGGGATAAGGGAAGGATCTTTGAAATGTGTGGTTTTGTCTTAAACTGGTTTTTCCAAGATGGAAATGAGACACGCCTCAGATTGTTCAAGAAAGAGCAGACAGCAGGGGCGTGTTTTGAGACTACTTGTGTACTGTTAATCTTATTTCAAAGTCTTTTCATGTTCACCTTATGTAAATACATCTTACCTTAGCCAGCCTAACCATTCCTGAGCAGATTGTGAACCTGAACTCAACCAATCTGAGCAGAGGGGTGGGGCCTGCTACATTAGGGATAAGTAGGGGCCAGCCCACCTGCTCTGTGTGTGTCCTTGCCAAATTTATGGTGAATAGCACACCCTTCTCCAGAAGTAAACTCTGCCTTGCTGAGACAATTCTTTATTTTTGTGTCTATCACAAAGGGTTCATGTTTTCTCTTAAACGTGGATGATAGACTAAAATATAAACATATATGTAAGTGCATAGAGGGCCTCATGTATATAAATACAATCAAACTGACTAAGGATAGGACACAGGGGAGTGACAGGGCATGGTATAACCCCTTTGAACAAATAACAGGTAGCATAATAATCGAATATTAGGAAGCTGAAACACGTCTAGACGACTTGGGAGCTAAAGGGAGGGAGTACTTCTAACTGAGAAGAGCAATGGTGAATGAAGGAGTCATCATACTCAATGTATTTATGTGAAAATGGAACTAGGAAATTTATCTGTAAGATCAAACGCCTCATTTTGGGTCTGTGGGTATATTTAGGTTAAGTGCTAAGTTGGAAGTAAGTTTTCAATTTCCAGTGTTGATAAATTGTTCGCACCTGGCACACTCTGAGTCACTGGCCTGGTTGATGTCACACTTCAGCTGTGGCATTGCGTGACGGCATTCTACGCACTGTGTCAGGACAGGGCTGAGCGTGGCACCAAAGCCATGTAACATGTGGTTTGGGTGGGGACACCGGCGGTGGCTTCTCGAACGGAGACGGCACCATGGTAAGACAGACATGTAAAGGACAGCACCCCTCCCCTCACCAAGAATTCCTCAGCTCAAAATGTGACTTGTTGACAGTGAATAAACCTTGTTGAGAGTAACACGTGGCCCATTTTCTATACATTAAGTGTTCCTTTAATTTTCCCGTGAATTGCGTTAAACAGTTATAACAACACATTGACTCATGGACTGTTTGTGTTCTATGTTTCCCTTAGAACTACCAGCTCAGGTCATAAGCTTCTCATTGTTTGTGGAAAAAAATAACAGGAAAAAGCCTCAACCCCTGAGTTATGTGCAGGTGAGGCAGGGTGCAGGAGACGTTCTGCGATTCCCCAGGCCACACATGGCTGCCTGGAGATTTCTGACCCAGAGGCTGCACACACACACATCAGCCTTATTACTCTGCCCTTACGTTCTGTGACATTTTGTGTTTGATCATCTATATTTTATTATGTATAAACATTATGTTTTATGGGGTGCTGAATCACTCAGCCTTTGCCGGCCGGGGAGTTGCGCTGATGGTGGTCCAACCCCATTGTAATGGAAGTGAAAATTTTGAAAGACATTTTAGCAGAATGCTGCAATAAATGTTAATAACATTATCACATGTATAGGTAAAACTTACTCATGATAGAGATGAAGGATGGAGTGGCTTTCATGGCTGATTCTCCGGTGTAGGAGTTCTTTGACCCCTCTTATAGAGGTGTTTGATTTCACTATTTGCTTGTGATGCCGTTGCAAGCTAAGTAAATCTGGGAAATGCAAATGCTGTCACTAGGAAGCAAATTGCTGCTAGACTATCTCTTTCTTATTTGACTGTCTCAGAGCTAAACTGAGAAAGCAGGGATATAAGCAAATACACGCAAAGCTTCTTTGCTGAAATAGTGTTTTGCGAAGACTCCTGATCAGACTGAAGAAAAGCAGAAAGCATGAATGACTGAAATAGTCTCCAAAAATGCCTCTGTAGTTCCTACTGGAAAAAGCGGCTTTTCTCTTCTTAAAATGATAGGGGCAGACCGCACTCTGACTCTTCTTCTGACAGCGGCACAAGTTCTTACAGGAGTCAGTGCAAATGGCCTCATCGTGACAGTGAACGCCATTGGCCTGATCAAGCAGAGAAAAATAGCCGCCCTAGATTTGCTTCTTTCTTGCCTGGCAATTTCTAGGATTTTTCTGCAGTTGGACATGGTCTTCTTCCTTATGATCATTTTCTCCGGGAAGGAATTCATCATTCCAGCGACCATTGTAATTATTTTATTTACAAATGAATTGGGGCTTTGGTTTGCCACATGGCTCAGTGTTTTCTACTGCACAAAGATTGCAAGCATCCCACACTGGCTCTTCTTGTGGCTAAAGATGAGGATATCGAGGCTGGTGCCATGGTTGATTGTGGGGTCTCTCTTTCATTCAGCTATCACTTCTGCCATCTACAGTCAACATGCGTGGGCTATTTCCAAAGGAATTTTGTTCAATTTTTTATTAAAAAATGCAACACAAATCAACGAAAAAGAAACATATGTTATGCCAATTTTCTTTATCGCCAGTCTGACATTGCCATTTCTCATCTTCCTTACTGCTGTTGCGCTCTTGATTTTCTTCCTGGTGAAACACAGCCTGCGGATGAGGATGATGGCAACGGGTGCGGGCAGCCCTGGCCAGAGCGCGCACACGAGCGCAGTGCTGTCCATCCTGTCCTTCCTCGTCCTCCACTTCTCCCACTACATGGTGGCTATTTGTTTCTGTACTCAAAAATACCAGATCGGAAGCCTCTCCTTTCTTCTCTGTATGCTGCTTGCTGTCGTATACCCCTCCATACACTCTATTATTTTAATTTTTGTTAATCCTAAACTGAAACAAAATGCAAAAACATTGCTCCTTGGCCTCTGTAAGGGCTGTCAGTGAGCGGGAACCTGCATCATTCGAAGAACTCTTGATTCAGTGACTTGTCAATGACCACTGCTATTCTACACTCAGCCAACCCAGCATCCTGTCCACGGATACACACAGTATATCACCTCAGGACTGTGCAGCCTGAGCCTTGCTGATAGAGCTGCTGCTCTTCGGAAGGTGAAGCTGATGACTGGAAGCACAGCACATGATGGCGGGTTTCCTCACTCTCAGTATCCTGACTGGGATATTGTGCCATCGTCTTGCAAGATGTTACCAGGGACAAAATGGGTACCTGGTACAGGGGGATTTGTTGCAAATCGTTTAAATCTGCAATGGTCTAGAGAGGAGAAAATGGAAAGAAGGAGGAAAGCACATGCATGAGTTGGGGATGACAGGAATGTGTAATGTGTGTCTGCTGTCTGGTCTCGGACAGCTTTTCCTAAGTGGGCTGACCATCTCCCATGACTACCTGGATATTATTTCAGTTCTGTTCAGTGGACTCCAGACAATGGGACTATTCCTTCTCCCCAGGATAGGCAAATCTCAGTGCTCCAGGACGTGCTCACTGACACTATCCTGGAGAGAAGATGTGGATACTGTGGTGACACATCCAGCAATGGATGCGAAGACAGAGGAAGAAGAAGAGGAGGAAAAGGAGGAGGAGGAGGAAGAGGAGGAGGAGGAGGAGGAGGAGGAGGAGGAGGAGGAGGAGGAGGAGGAGGAGGAGGAGGAGGAGGAGGAGGAATTGAGATCAGTAAGTTCGTTTCCCAGGTCTTGTAAGTGAGTACTCTGAACAGACAATCGCTCACAAAGATGTTTCATTTCGCAGTTGGGCTCCTGGGTTGGGGCACTTTCAGCAGATGGTGGCAGTTTGGTACTGTCATCAGATTACATGCCTTCCGCATGAAGCAGCATCGGGGAATGGGCAGGGCGGCGGTGTCTCCCTCTGCTGGAAGCCTTAGCTGCATCTTGAGTTTGGCTGGTGATTTAAGGAAGATATACTTGTATACATATATTTAAAAAAACATATTCATCATGCTTTTGTTTTCCAACATGTAAAAGACATTCTTACGTTTGACTGCACCTTGTAGTTCAGGTGTGATCATGCAAAAGGTGTTTAGGTTCAGACTTGCCAGTCACCCTCAAATACTTATCTTTCTCACCAGGATGTTCAAATCACAGAGGACTTGTTTTGGAAGATCCACAGATGTGTGTGTCTTCTTGGGTATGGAAATTGGGGATAATCAGCATCTCTCCATAGGCCTTAGACTTCATTCTTCTGGAAGCAAAGTAAGCAGACTCCACCTCCCTGCGATTTGGTTACCCCACATCCTGCAAGATGGACGGGCAGGTTTGCAGATGACACACTCAAACAGCCAGGTGTGGGAAAAGCAGTAATGTAGTGACTGGAGGTAGTTACAGCTCCTTCTTAGAAGAAGGGCCATTACTCAAGATCTGCTGATACTTGCTACTTGACTTCACAGTGTATGTACCTGCAGTGGACAGAGAGTGAGTGGTGATCATTTCAAACATACAGGGGGAACTTTGTAATTACACATCACGTTCTTTCTCAGATACCAAATTCTGAAGATAATTTCTGCTTGAATAGTTACTATTGTTGTGTGACTATGTTTATATACTTGATATTAGTTATAATTGTAAAGCAAACCCATAACACATAAAAAACACTAAAATAAATCCATTCCCACAGCCTGCTTTTCAATACATACATTTCTTACAGAAGTGCTGGCTATGTTGCTGGGTATTGCATAGGACACGAAAGGCTTGAGTTTTAGAAACAAAACAGTCTTGGCCTTTGTCTCTCAGGAGCTGTCTATATCTGGTCTCGACAGCCATTTTGTTTCTGTTCTCCTCTTACAGCAGATTGGCCTCTTTCTGGTGGGGATAGTATCTTTCCTTACCCATGCTGTGCTTTTAGAAATGAGGTTACTGTGGTTCGGATAAGATACAAGTATCCCTCAGCTCCAGGGTTCTTGTACTGACATTTTATCCCCATTTTGAGGAGTTAAGAAGCTGACTTAATCAGTTATGGTGTTTAGAAGTAGAACTTCGGGGAGGTGACTAGGATCCAATACAGTCATTAAAACAGAGTCTCCAAGGTGGAATGCTGTGGTTTTATCAGAAGATAGTGACCACAGACACAGACACAGACACAGACACACACAGACACACAGATACACAGACACAGACACAGACACACACACACACACACACACACACACACACACACACACACACACACACACACACACACACACGATGTTTGTTTCTGACCTTGGACCAGAACCATGAGCCAAATAAGCTGCCCTTTCTTTGTGACTTACCTGGTCTGTGGTGTCATGTTATTTTAATAGGAAGTGGGCAGTGATAGGGCTGGATGTTGTGGCCGGAAGCTTCACACACTATCCACCTATCCCCTGGGTCCTCAGGAGAGCATTTGCAGCTCAGGTAATGTGGACTCTAGCTATGGCTTCCAAATGGAGTCAGGAGCAAAGGGCAGGTGCTTATTGAAAGGTGCCTGGCAAAGACATGCCATTTCATTCCAGACAGTCTTGAAGAACAGCGCTGAGAAGCAATGTGGAACTTCATTCTTGGGCTTTTTCAGTCCCCAAACTTTATGATTTCTAGCAATTAAAGATGGCAATATCAACTGCAAAATTCTAGATCTATATGCCTATACACGTGGTATAAAATATAACCATTTGAATATTGTCAACTAACTTAAGCATCTCATAAACTATCAATGCTTCTCAAATCTCAGTCATTTAAGTATAACAATGGCTTGAAGATAGAAAACGCTGGACCTATCAGTGCTAGGGCGACTCAAGTTAACGATTTCTTGACAAACTCCTAGATACTTCAGCCAGTTCAAGATTATATGTTGTGCATGCTCCACAACCATTCTAAGTTCAGGCTTGGCTAATATGGTTTCTATCATTCTTGTTCATTTACAGCTATATCCTTTTGGGTGAGAAGAGAGAAAGGTAATTAGAAATGTACAAAGGGAGAGAAAAACCACCTGGATCATGCCAATTGACTTTGGCAATCAGTGGAATGACAGATGTTACAGACAGATGGCGCCATATTGGAGAAAAGAGAGCCACATGTTTTAGAGAGCTTTGCTAAGGAATGCTTTTGTAATCTTCTCAAGCATTGTATTAACACAAACTTCAGATCAGTGGTATTATTATTAACCATATGTAATGTGGACTCTTTTTTTATTGTGAAAATACCATACAGAGGGGTTACCATTACATGGGCAAGATAATGAGTACATTTCTTATCAAGCATTGTTGCCTCCTCCTTTGTTTCCCTTTCCCATCCCTTCCCATGCCTCCCCCCCACAAAGTTGTAAAGTTCGTTTTTCGATATAACGACTTGTACATCTCATTGTTGCAATGGGTCCACCTGTATCCCTACTTAAACATTTTGTTTTTTCCCTTCCACTTCACAAATTATACTAGCATCAAATACAGTAAAAGCAGGGGTTAAACCATGGGGGAGGGACATACAAAGCAATAAAGAAATCACCTTATAAATATTTTAGAAACAATCTCAAGAAAGAAAAAACATTTGAATACTTATCTTGGGCTTCATTTCACCTAACATCAACTCATCTGACCTTTTCTGCTTGTCTCAGATATATACTAGTTATTGCAAATAAGGGAAACCATGGGACCTATGTTTCTTTGGGCCTGGCTTACTTCACTTAATATAATTTTTTCCAAGTCTTTCCATTTCCTAACAAATCAAAACTCTTATGTCAGGGGAAAGAGTATGTACCAGGAAAATCTCAATGAACTGAAAACATTAAGCCATTGACAAATTTTATCATAACTCAAGGTAACTCATGAGCAATGGCAGCTATAAAAAATGAACATCTCTCTCTCTCTTTCTCTCTCTCTCTCTCATTGATTTATTATATTATTGGATATATCACCTCATACCTTTGCAAGATTAAACAGCAAATGCTTTTGAGATGTGATACAAATGTTTGGACTTGTATCTGACATCTGGATTTATCTAATCTTTTTGTCTGTGGATCAGGAGTTGGTGATTTTATCCTATAATTTGAAACATATTCAGATCAATGAAGTGTGAGTTTTGGTGTCGTGTTTGTTTCTATTTTAAAAACTCTTTGAGACCAACACCATAGCTTGATAATGGCAAAGTACTGGAGACATGTCCGTTTAAAATGACTGAAGGTTCATTTTGTTTCACTTCAGCATTCCTGAGGGGAATAACAAGGTACTGTTTCCGTTTTGGAGACTGGCTCCTGTGTGCCTCAGTGGATGCTTTAACTTCCTTTACTGGAACTCCCTTGTTCCTATAGATTTAGGAGTACACATATTGAGTCTCACATGCAACCGAGTAACATTTGAATTTGGAGCAGGAACAAAGGCCCACAGACAGATTGAACTGGCTCTTGGTGAACGCTCACTGGATGACCCAAATTCCTGAACCCCTGGGAGAACTTCAAATTGCTCTGAAGATGCCTGGGTGGGAAGGGGGTGTGGAAACAAGGAGGTGGCTAACCGTGAGCAAGGATCTCATGAGGCTAAATCGGTGGACTGGCCTCCCGCCGTGGGCCCGCCTGTTCCGACAACAGATGCTAGAGTGGGGACTGTAAATTGTACATCTTACTTCACTTGAAATCCTGCCCGTTGGCTCACAGAAATACTGACCAGATCCAGCAAACTCAGCTTCATAGTCAATACTTCCTAGAATAGTTACCATTTTCTGTTTGCCAAAATGCGTGAAATTCTTCAAATAAGGACCCTGGAGCTGGAAGGTGAGTTTCTCCGTGTGCCGGGTCTGGAGAAGCAGCTGTGGATCGGGAGCAGAACCTTGGGTGTAGAGTTTAAGTCCAGGAAACTCGGTGGATTAGCGCAGTGCTATGGAGAGGCCAGCCATTAGTCCACAGGTAAGCCACGAACCCACCTCCTGCCTCTCTTCACTAAGTGCTCCTATGCAATTCCAGGAGCATTGCAAGGAGCTGAGTTTGGCCTGTTCATCTTTAAAATCAGGGAAAGAAGGATAATTATCCCAGCCTGATAAAGCGTCAGGTGCAGAATTGTGAGCACGTGTCACTTCCAGGACACAAGGACTAGGCAAAGTTCAAGTCGCCACATTCCCTGGCCACAGAGGAGATTGCTCAGGAAGGGTCGTGCTGAACAACAGAGGTCACAGGTAAGAGGCTAGATGGGATCTAGATGGGTGGCTTAAAGAGCCAGAGTTTCACATTTTCCATCCTTGAAATGGGGATAGAAACAATTCCAAACTAATGAGAGGAAATATTATAGAGTGCCTGCACAGCAAGCACAAAGCCCTGAGTTTAAACCCCAGGACTGATATTAAAAACAAACAAACACCTTTTTGACTGTGCATCAGTCGCTCACATCTGCAATCCTAGCTACTCAGAAGGCTGAGAATACAGAGGACTCGGTTAGAAACCATTGCACACAAAAGAGTCCATGTGATTTCATCTCCAAAATAACTAGCAAAAAATGAGCCTGGAAGCATGGGTCAAGTGCTGGAGCACCAGCCAAGCCATCAAGCCAAGCAAGCAAGTACAAACCCCAGTACTGGTAAAATAAATGAATAAATAAAAACATAAATTAGTAACAAGTGACAAATGAAGGGTTGAACACTGTCATATGGCCATCTCATTGAGTATTATTTAGCTGTACAAAGGACTGTGCACAGATGGTCCTAGGAAGCATTATGCTTAGTGAAAACAGACATCCAAAAGGGTACATGGAATTCAGGCCCACTGTCTGAGGTCTCTAGAGAAGGCAGGATCACAGACACAATACCAACTAGAGGCTGCCAGAGGTGGATGGCAGAGGAAAAATGGGAAGTTACTGCTTCATATGGGGCCAGGATTTCTGCCCGAATGATGAAGATTTCCTGGAAGTGGTGATAGTTACATAATACCACAAATACAATTAGAGTCATTGAAGTAGACATTTTAATGAAATGATTAAAATGGTAAATGTATGACAGAGGCATACATGTGTGTATGTGTGTCCACCACATAAAAAAATAAATTCTGGAACACGGAAAAGAAGCTGTACTGGGAGCACTTCTCCCATTGTGTTCTAGAAGTGTTGGGGTAGCTTAACCCTCAGGTGAATCCCAGTGAACCATCGCCATCAGCATCAACTTGAGTTTAGGTTCACACACACATATTCTCTCTCTCTCTCTCTCTCTCTCTCTCTCTCTCTCTCTCTCTCTCTCTCTCTCTCTCTCTCTCTCTCTCTCTCTCTCTCACACACACACACACACACACACACACAGAGCATTAGAATCTAAGTAGACAATTGCCATTCTTATCTGGGTTCCTCCTCCATTCCAAGCACACTGATATTTTTCATGCCAATGAGCACAAGAATGTGCCATGGTTGTTTAAAATACAGCAAGAAGAATTCTACTCCTCTGACATCATCTTTAACAAGAGCTAGTTTGAAACTCATCTCAAGGGCCAGATCCAAAGAAACCTAAAAGCAAATTTCTATTTCTTCTTCTGCTGCTTTTTAAGTGGACAGAGAATGCTTGGGGCCTTCTCTTGGGTCAGTGAACAGAAATTCGAGCCCTTGGGGCATCAGGGCTGTGCCTGATTGCTTGCAGAAGAGTATTTTAAAGGCTGATCTAATCATGTGTAGCTAATTCAGAGTGAACTAACTCTGATTACAGATGGCCAGATGCCAGAATGTTAGAATAGTCTCGGAGGGTGGGGGGTGGGGGAAGGAATCCTCCCCTTTCCATGTGTGTAGATGGACCCCAAATGGAGCCCTGTCTAGAGGCTCAGTGGTTGAGGAAAGCTTCCCTGACTCAAGTAGGAGGCGAGATGGGGTTTAGAGGCTGGCAGGGCAGCTTCGTCTGAAAGCACAGCACATTTCTTTCTTCTGTCATGTGGCTTGTCCAGTCCCCTTCAAGATTCCCCCAGTGCTCCTCACAGCCTTTGCGTACAGCCCCGCTGCTAGGAGGTGGGTTGGTCAGATGCTCTGGGGGGGCCGGTCCCCTTTGGGAGCATTCCCTAAGCACCTCAACATTCAATAGGTCTCTGTCTCCCTACTTCCACAGGAAGACAATGAATGGACTTCTTGTGAAATCACTCTACAAAGTGTTCTTTTGGGGGTTTGTAAATCATATTTGAGACAGCAAAAATAAAACAAAATGGAACAGTCTTGACAAATAAGCAGGGACTTCCTGGGAAAGTAACCCCAGGCCCACAGAACTGAGCTCTCTGGTGGCCAGTTTCTAGGAGAATCCTGGAGCTGGTCAGGTGGACATTCACCTGACTTATCATTCACAGGACATTCAAACAGGCTCTGAGAATGGGGAGAGGGTTACATGGTAAATAATGCAACACTGAATAACAAGAGTGCAGAAGAGAATCATCTGGAAATCGCTGGCTCAAGTTCCCATTTAAATGTGCCAGTGTATAAAAAGATTTAATTCTTGCATAATTATAGTTATGGCCAAGGTGCTTTTTGTAGTAATTTTGTTTCACTTTTCCATTTAAGTACTTTCTTATTGATCATTCTTAATGATTAAAAACATTCCATTGATGTAACACAGTACCCTGTGATAGATTCATTGAGTAAATATTTGTTGAGAAGATGAATTAACATTTTACATAGCTATTTCCTTCTTTGAGAGTATTGAGTAGGCTTCTAATTTTATTCTTGTAATGTTTTTTCTCTTTCATGCATTTTAAAATTGTTATTGTAAAGGTGATATACAGAAGGGTTACAGCTACGTAAGTCAGAGAAAGAGTACATTTCTTTTTGAACATTGTCACCTCTTCCCTTGCTCACTTCCAGTTTTTCCCTTCTATCCTCATAAGAAATGTTTGATGGCACCATTGTGTATTATTTTCTTTACTCTTTATTATCTACTAGCAAAAGTTTTTGAGCTAGAATGACGAGGTCTGTGACTAGGCTATGCACTGACAACTCCCTTCCATCAGAAGGTCTGAGTTCACGTTGCCACCAGTGATGCCTCAGTGTTCTGGTTTCTTATGTCTTGGCCAGCATGGCTGGTTAATGTCCTTTTGTTTTAATTGCTAATTTAATAGGTACCAAGAGTAAGACTTCAATTTGCAAATGTCTCTTTTAAAATAATTACGGAGTAACTTTTGCTTTTTGTCTTCATTTAGAAAGCCTTTTCCTTATGGCCTGACACAGAACCTAATTAGCTTTTAAGTTTTTTCCATAAACACCATCCCAGCATGAGAAGAAATGATGAAGATGAGCATGGGAAATGGGCTGCACCCCCTGTCTCCTGCTGAGAGTCCAGAGTGCCTGGGCTAGCCCCACGCTTGGTGCATGCGGGCTGTCAGTGCCCACAGACCACGCTGGACACCACAGGCAAAGCGTGTGAGGGTGCTGCTGGGGGCAGGGCAGAGGCTGGGGAGGCCAACACCTCTCAGTCTGGCTCTCAGGCTGCGTGCACAGCCACACTGGCCCTGTGGCAACTGAAGTTAGTCCCTGGAGCTGTGGGAAGGATGGCAACACATCTCCTGCTTAATCAACCGAGGGTGGGCTCTGTGGTCCGCACACCACCCAGACCGACTTAGGATGTCATCACAACAGCCTGGAAGACATTGACTCTCATCCTTTGTTTCCAGGTAAGAAAGTACTGGAGGATGCTGTGGCTTGCTCTAGCTTTCCAGCTGTGAGGATACAGGGAAGTGCGCAGGCTCATGAGGCCCTGCTTGCAGGGCTGAGCACAGGGACCTGGACTCTGGTAAGGAGTCGTTGCTTCAAAGCCCTCACACACACACAGGGTCACAAATACATTCGCTGATTAGACCTGGCATACAGCATGATCAAATCTACCCACACCACGCCTGGCACCCTTCCCAGCCTCTAGGTATCTCTGTTTTGCTTTCCTCTTGACTTCCCCACCTTCCACATAGAGGAAAGAATGAGTAGAACTTGCTTTTCTGTGTCTGCCTTATTTCAGTTAATATAATCATCCCCATTTTCACTGCTGCAATTGTCAGGTCTTAAATCTTCTGTAAAGCTAAATAATAATCCATTGTGTAGACAGGCTGCATTCTCATCTGTTCATCTACTGATGGGCCCCTACGCTGATTCCTTACTTTAGCTCCTGCACCTAGTGCCACAGGAAACTCCTGTACCTAGTGCCACAGGAAACATGGGTGAGCAGGCATCTCTTCGGCTTGCAGATCTCATTTCCTTGAGAGAGATAGGTAGGTAGGTAGGTAGGAGATAGATAGATAGATAGATAGATAGATAGATAGATAGATAGATAGATAGATAGATAGATAGATGATAGATAGATAGATAGATAGATAGATAGATAGATCTGTAGATAGATAGATAGATAGATGATAGATAGATAGATAGATAGATAGATAGATAGATAGATAGATAGATAGATAGATAGATAGATAGATCTGTGTGGTATACTGGCTGTTGGGGGCAGGTGCAAAGCACCGTGTGTATGTAGCACATGCTCTTATGAATGCCACGGGAGATCTGTTGGGAGCCTCCATTGGCAAGAAGGTGACATGGAGCCTGGGGGAGAGAGTGGTCCGAGGGCTCAAGGAAAGACTTTCTGCATTGAACACCTGACACAGGAGAAGAAAGAGCCCAGGGGAAAAGAAAAAATGGAAGAGGACAGGGGGTTTCCTTGGAGCTGGGAAAATGGGATTGAGCATAGAGAGCAGGAGTCCCAGAGTCCACGAGAAGAATGAAGGTGGAGAGGAAGGGCAAGGAGTGGACAGTGGAGCTGTGGGAAGAGCAGCCTGAGCCATGCATGCCTGTCTCTGGTCCCTCGGTCCAGTGCTCAGGAAATGTCCCACGCGGCTGGTGGCAGAAGGCCTAGGACATCCCACACAGCATTTGCTGGCAGTTTAGCAAGCAGAGGACGCCTGCATCATCAAGTGGGTATGACAAGACACAGAGCAAACTCAGCCACAGACAAAGCTTAGTTTACTGCCCCAAATTTCACCTCCACTTATGAATAATTTTTTCCCTGCCTCACGCATGTTACTGGGCCTAGGGCAATGTTTTTCTCTTTGGATTGAATTAGAGAAAAATGTAGGGTATATAAGAAATCCTTCTAGGGATTTGCCTTCTAGGGCTGGGAAGTTCTTTGTTTTTTAGACAGCATTGTCGCTGGTTGCCTTTCCCAGCCTTGACTACCATGAATGCAAATGTTTTGGGAAGCAACACGGTCTCCACCCTCCAGTTCCAAGCCAACCGTGATAGGGAAACTCACTTATTTTGCTCTACTATGGCCTAATAAATACATTGAACAGAAATGTGGCAATTTAAAGGTGATTTGCGGACAGATGAATCATCTCACTGCATTCTACATCACCAAAGTGCTGCGAATGCCACCTTCTAGATTAAAACTCACAATGAGGTTATTTGAATCCGAAAGAAGCTGTCATGTTTGTACTTCCCCTAGGAAGCAGAGCCTAGACATGGTTTCTCCTGCTTCCTGATCCAGATCGTGTGTTTGGCTTTCCAGAACCAGCACTACCCAGATGTGGTGCTGAACTTATGCACATGTTCTGGAATGGCCCTGGGTGGAAGACGTTTGTGAGTATAACAGTATAATTAACAGATGTGTTTGGACAGAGATCTCGAGAAAACATCCAAGTTCTGTGGAGGTTCAGAGGGGAGCCTTCCCTTGCCTCTCCCTAAGGACAGCGCAGCTGTAAAGAGCCCATAGCTGGGGCCAGAGTCGGAGGAGGGAGGCAAGGCTGCCCTTCCCGTCTGTCTGTGCTAAAGGTCGCTGGGGGTCCAGACAGCTCTCCCCGCATGGAGACGAAGGGTGTCTCTGTCACAGCCATCCATCAGCTCCTGGGACACATGTAAGGAAAGGTCAAGCCGAAGAGGCCAGGCTGTCATCCTTCACACCTTCCTGCTGGTATGTGAGAAGCCATGTCGTGTAGTCATTCAGAACGCTGTGACTGGCCCCGAAGAGAGCCTGCATCCACGGAGGCTGAGAGAGCTCGCTTTCTACAGGGAAGTCCTCCATCTCCTCTGTTCCCAGACTCAGGGCCCTTGGCAGATGCTGACCCTGTCTGGTGTGCAGGAGTAATGACACCTGGTGACAAATGGTGTGGACATGAGTACTTGTGTGTCACTTTGGTGTTAACCTTTTTGTTTGTTTGCTTTTCTTACCAGATTGCAACTAAGGTTTTCAGTTGGGTCAAAAATGTGAACCCAACTCTTTAATGACAGATAAACTGAGTGTGGAGAGAATGTGGGAAGGAGTTAGGACTTTCTAAGCTGAACACTGAAGTCAGAAGATCTGACTACATAAAACACACAATGAATGCTAGGAAGCTGGAACTTGAAATATGGAGGGGAATTGGGAGTGAGATCAAGGGGTGAGGAGCAGATGAATGGAGAGAGGAAGGGTCAGAGAACGCAGTCACAATATTCAAAGTACAGATGTGAAAATGAAACTAGAGAACCGAGGGGGGGGCTGGTGCTAGGGAAAGATGAGATGGGTGATGTTGAACAGGATGCATTGTACTCCTTAACTGACATGGTAAATTGAACCCCTTTGAATAACTACTTAGCGATAATAAAGGGGGAAATGCAAATACAATAAAGTGTCACCATGACAGGAGACTATTGGGAAGCTATCACAACATAGATAAAAGTTCAAATACAGCAGAGTTAATATTTATATACCAAGAAGGCTCTAAAGCAAAGTGTGATCAACAAAGTATAGAAAAGATGGGAAACTGGTAAACATAGGGAGATTTGTAACAAAAATGTAAGTCATACAGTTAGGTGCGGGAATGCAGTGCTACAATTTCCCTGATTGGTAACAAGAGTTGAGGGGAGCAGAGCAGGTAGTTTAATTTTAGTTTTGTTCCTGATATCTGGTTTAGTCAGAATTTCTTCCCAGTCTTTTTTTTTCTACTAGTCCTAGGACCTGGTCCCTCTTCCTGAACTTTTATGCTCAAGGCTAGCGCTCTGTCACATGGAGCCACAGCTCCACCTCCACTTCTGGCTCTTTTGGTAGCTAATTGGAGATAAAAGACACACAGGCTTATGTGCTGGACAAGCTTTGAACCACAATACTCAGATTCTTTTTTGTTTATTTTTTATTTTTTATTGTGAAAATACCATACAGAGGGGTTAAATTACATTGGCAAGGTAATGAGTACATTTCTTATCAAGCATTGTTGCCTCCTCCTTTGTTTCCCCTTCCCATCTCCCCTGTCAAAGTTGTAAAGTTTGTTCGACATAAACTTTGTATATCTCAGTATCCCTACTTAAACATTTTGTTTTTTCACTTCCCCTTCACAAATTATACCAACATCAAATACAGTGAAAACAGGGGTATACCGCTGGGGAGGGACATACAAAGCAACAAAGAAATCATCTTATAAATATGTTAGAAACTATCGCAAGAAAGAAAAATCATTTGAGTCCTTATCTTGGGGTTCATTTCGCCTAACATCAACTTATCTGACCGTTTCTGCTTGTCTCAGACATATACTAGTTATTGCAAATAAGGGAAACCATGGGACCTATGTTTTTTTGGGCCTGGCTTACTTCACTTAATATAATTTTTTTTCCCAAGTCTTTCCATTTCCTGACAAATGGGGCAATGTCATTCTTTCTGATGGAGGCATAGAATTCCATTGTGCATATACCACATTTTCTTGATCCACTCATCTACTGAGGGGCATCTGGGTTAGTTCCATATCTTAGCTATGGTAAATAATGCTGCAATAAACATAGTTATGCTGGTAGCTTTAGTGTGGTCTTGTTTGTGATCATTTGGGTAAATGCCCAAAAGTGGGCTTGCTGGGTCATAGGAGAGCTCTATGTGGAGTCTTTTGAGAAACCTCCATACTACTTTCCAAAGTGGTTGAACAAGTTTACACTCCCACCAACAATGCAGTAAGGTTCCCTTCTGTCCACATCCCCTCCAGCATCTGTTATTATTAGAGTTCTTGATTCTAGCCATTCTAACTGGAGTGAGGTGGTATCTCAATGTTGTTTTGATTTGCATTCTTTTATGGCTAGGGAGGTTGAGCATTTCTTCATGTGTCTATTGGCCATTCTTCTTTCCTCTTCAGAGAAGTTTCTCTTTAAGTCTTTAGACCACTTATTTATTGGGCTGTTGTTCCTTTGAGGATTTGTTGTTGGGGGATTTGATTTTTTGAGTTCCAGGTATATTTTAGATATGAGACCCTTGTCCATTGTATGGCTAGTGAAGATCTTCTCCCAATCCGAGATCATAGCTTCTTGAGTAGCTAGGATTTCAGGTATGAACCACCACCAGTACCCAACTCTTTCCTGCCTATCTGTACTAATTGAGAACATGGACTACACCACATAGATTCAGGCACTCATACCCACAGTTCCAAACAGAAGGACTAACTTCACTTTTCTCCATTATTTCTAGTTCACAGTACATTTCTTCCTTTTCCATACTTTGATTAGTGCATAGTAGTTGTACAATGTGGGTGTCATCCTCATATGCATACATATTACCTACGTTGCTCATATTTATGCCCTCTGTTATTTTTTAACTCGCCCAAACCCCTAACTTGGGTTTATTCTTTGTCTTGCAATTATTATATTGTGTCTCTAGCATTAGAGTTTATATGCAGAGCTGCATGCTTGCTAGGCATGTGTTCTGCTACTTGAGCCACATTCTCAGCCCTGGGAACACTACTATCTGCTGAATTGCTTGCCAATATATGTAGAGATGAAAAACTTGAATTCTTTGATTTCTCCTAAATACCACACCTAAGTATCTAGTATAAAAAACAAAATTACCCAAAATGAACTTAGAATGTTTTATTACAGAGTTATTTGTGAAAACAAAATGTGGGGAAAAAATCCTAAAAGACCAGGAAAATGTTTAAATACTTTAAAAAATGTTTCTATTATCATTAAGTAGTTGTACAAAAGGCTTGCCATTTAACAAAATGGTTTAATTCATCTTAATCAATGTCACCTCTATCCTCCATCTCCTCCACCCTGCTTCTTCTATCACTTTCCTTAATTGTGTGGGATATGTTCTGAATTGTTTCTTTTTAAATTATTATTATATAACTGTACACCAGTTTATTCTTAGACTCATTAAAACTTTTATATTGACCTACTTGGTTCTTTCTTTTCTTTCTTTAAATTTAATTTTATTTTCAAGGTGATGTACAGAGGGGTTACAGTTACATACATAAAGTACTGAGTATATTTTTGTTGAACTTGTTATTCCCTCCTTTATTTTTCTCCCACTTACACTACCCCCCAAGTTGTACAGATCATTTCCAACATATTGTCTTGTGAGTATCACTAATACATTGGTTCACCCTTTGTCCTTTGTCTCACCATTTTGTTGTTCCCCTTTGCTTCCAAAATTCAGATAAACATATATAATACCCAGGCCATAATCAAATACAGTGACAACAGGGGATACACTGTAGAGGGGATAAAAGCACACAAAAGCAAAAACAAATCACATAGAACATTAAAAACAACAACAATAAAGAAAAACTTCTTGTGTTCATGTCTTGGAGTTCATTTCATTTGGCATCATCTTATATGGTCATATGTACATAGCCATTGAGCTATTCTGCTCATCTGCTAGGACCATCCTAGACATATACTAATTATTACAAATGAAGGAAACCATGGGATCTATGTTTCTTTGGGTCTGACTTACTTCAAGTAATATGATTTTTTCCCCCAGGTCTTTCTATTTCCTTATGAATGGGGCGATGCCATTCTTCTGATGGAATCATAGAATTCCACTGCATATATAAACCACAGTTTCTTGATCTGTTCATTTACTGAAGGACATCTGGGTTGGTTCCATATCTTAGCTATGGTAAACAATGCTACAATAAATATAGTTGTGCTGGTGGCTTTAGTATGGCCTTGTTTGTGGTCATTTGGGTAAATGCCCAGAAGTGACACTGTAGAGTCATAGGGGAGCTGTATGTTTAGTCTTTTGAGGAACCTCCACACTGCTTTCCAGAGTGGTTGAACAAGTTCACATTCTCACCAACAGTGTAGTAGTGCTCCCTTTTGGCCACATCCCCTCCCGAGTTTGTTATTATTAGATTTCTTGGTAATGGTTATTCTAATAGGTGAGGTGGAATCTCAATATTGTTTTGATTTGCATTTCTTTTATGGTCAGAGATTTGCTGTCCTGGAGCTTGAACTCTGACCTGGGTACTGTCCCTGAGCTCCTTTTGCTCAAGGCTAGCACTCTACTATTTTAGCTATAAAACAACTTCCAGCTTTTTCTGTGATTAATTGGAGATAAGAGTCTCACAACTTTTCCTCTCTTCTTCAGCCAGCCCTGAAGCCCCCTACTCATAGGGCATAAAGACAGACATTAAAGGTCTTTAAGACACTTGGCAGGTGGCTGGGGCTCTGCCATCCTTCCTGTCACTAGAGGAGACCACAAGTGGTACAAACTTTATTCTCTTTGTGGAAAACCTAGCATTAAGTAGAACTCTTAGAGAAGGTAGGAATAGCTCAAGAGCCTACAGGAGGGACAAATGGCCTTCCTTCTGGCATGGTTAAACTTTAAGGTGTGTTCTGCTCTTGAGTCCTTTTTCTGTCTTTGAGCCAAGAATGCTCACCTTGTCTTTAAACCTGATGTTTGTTATTTATTTCATATATGTGTTGTCTGTTACTGATTTATTTTGTAATGACCTTGTTTTATATGAAATGTGTATCATATATTCTAATATGCCATTTTAATTTCTTTTTCATTACCTTACTATGTATTTTTCAGGGTTTTTTTTTTTTGCAGTGGTGGTATGTCCTAATTTATGGCAAGTAAGTTCTAACTAATACCACCTAGATTTCAATAGCGCACAAAATTTTGTGGTCAGGCAGTTCTGCTCCCTATCCTGAGTTGTGTTATGTCACAAATGGCACCATTTCACATTGCTTAGATACCATCATGGATGTGTAATCTATGTTGTCTTTTAGAATTAAATGCTTACAAAGAAAAGTCATACAGTTATAGTATCTTTTATACTCACCACATAATTCTATTTTTCTTCATATAGATTCAAGTTATTCTCTAATGTCTACATATTTTTCGAAATAGAAAAAGTACAATTTTTGCTTCTGGATCAAAAATAGATGTTTGTAAGTACAGGATTCTTTTTTGCAATAAGATAACTGTGTCATTCCATTGTCTCTTGTCTTCATGGTTTCTTACCAGAAATCAGCTGTTAATATTAAGGAGAATTTCTTAATTCTGATCAGTTATGATCAATTGTCTATCTTGTGTTGTATTCAAGGTTTTCTTTTGTCTTTCTCTTTGTCCTTGTGTTCTGACTATTTGATTCTGGTGTCTATCTGTGAATCTCTTTGAGTTTATCCTCCTTGGAATTCATTGAGCTTCTTAGATGTAATAAAGAGGATGTTTCAGACCTTATTTTCTTAAGTCTTCATTTTACTTCTTTCTCTCCACTCTTCTTAGGTTCTTATTACTAATATAGTTAATCTTGACAGTGTTCCACATGTCTCTGAGCCTTTGTCTGCTTCTTTTTCCTTTTCTTCTTTTTTTCCCTTTCTATTTTTCGTACTTCTTAATCTCTGTTGACTGCCTTCAGTTTCAACATTTCTGTTATTCTACCTGCCTGTATCTGCCATTGAGGCCTGTGGGGATTCCCCCCACCCCCGCACAGTTATATTACTAACTTCAGAGTTTTAATTTCATTAAAAGTAGTAATTGCTATTTCATTACTGATATTCCATTTGGTGAGATACCATGCTTCATTCTTGAGGTATGACATTTTTTCAGTCCATTAAGCATATTTATAATGGAATATTTAGCTACTTCTCAGCCTTTTGGCTAAGATCAAGATTGCAAAATGGCTTACTTAATATCTTTGTCTGGTAGGCCTGGGCTTCTCAGAGATCTACTGATTGCTCTTCCAAGCTCAAATGTATGGATAAAGTTTTCCAGTTTCTTTGTGCTTTTCATAATTTTTTGTTGAAAACTAGTCATTTAAAATAAGATTGTGTGACAACTGAATCTTCCCTCACTCCAGATTTATTTTTATTGCTTCTTGAAGTTGTTGGTTCTTCTTATTTATTTAGTTCCATATCTAAAAACTAATTCTGAAAAATCTGTAATTCTTTTTCATATGTGGCCAGTGATGTTTCAATTCAGTTAGATACATCATCAGCTCATAATTAGACAGGAAGATTTCTTAATTGCTTAGATTCAGTACATTGTCTCTGGAATCTATGTGTGTATTGGAACACTTTTCAGCACTTAACTAGGTGGTTGGAAATTGACAATATTTCTTTCCTGCTTTTCCAGTGTCTCAAAGTCCATCAGAGATAAGAGTGTAGAATGTCCCCATAGCTCTCCTTAGTATGCACATAGCTCTAAGCATGTGTACAGTACAGACAGATACAGAACTTTATATCTTTTCAGGAATATGTCAGAGATTTTTCTTAGGTCTTTATATTTCATGCCCCAGCTTTTCTTGGTAAGCTCTTGGGGTAGTCTGTTGTTTGCTCCAATGGCTAATCATGACATCTGGCAGCTGCAGTTAAAACACATGCATATCAGTGTTCTCAACAAACGCTCTTTGGGGAGAAAGCTTTGTGCATGGGAAGATTTCTATATCACCTAAAATATACAGAGCATTGCAAGAGGGAAAATGGTTCTTTCCAAGAACAAAAGACAAGTCAAATGATGGTAGTCCTTGGGAGATGGAAAGGAAAATCTTGTTACCTATGGGGCTGCTGGGCTGCTAGAATGTGAGCTTTGATTTTAGAAGATGCTATGAGCTGAGGAACCCAAGGTGGGAACACAATAATATAAGATGCTTGAAGCCCACTCTTTTATTTTTTTAATAATATTTTATTTTATTGTAAAGGTGATTTACAAAGGGGTTACAGTTACATAAGTAAGGTAGTGAGTAAATTTCTTGCCGAACAGTGTTACCTCCTCCCTCGTTTTCTCCCACTTTCCCTCCCCCTCCCCAATCACCTCCCCTCAAGTTGTAAAGTTCATTTCCAATATAGTGCCTTGTGAGTATCACTGTTGCATTGGTTCATGCTTTGTTCCTTTGTGTCATCATTTTTGTTATTTCCCTACCCTTAGCCAAATCAGATAAATGTATATAAAAGACATGGGATATCAAAATCAAAAAATGACAACAGAGGAAAAATCAAAGAGAAACAAAAGAAAGAAAAAAGAAATAACTTTACAGAGTACATTTTTTAAAAAACCTCTCTTGTTTCCATATCTTGGAGTTCACTTCAATTAGTACCATTTTATAGCTATTGAGCTATTGTAATCCTCTGCTATAACTATCCTAGACCTATACTATTTATTAAAGTGAGGGAAACCTTGTGACCTGTGTTACTTTGGACCTGGCTTACTTCACTTAATATGATTACTTTCAAGTCTTTCCATTTCCTTATCAATGGGGTGATGTCATTCTTTCTGATGGAAGCATAGAATTCCATTGTGTGTGTGTGTGTATGTCTGTGTGTGTATAAATGTGTGTGTGTGTGTATATATATATATCACATTTTTCTTGATCCTTTCATCTACTGAGGGGCATCTGAATTGGTTCGATATCTTAGCAATGAACATAGTCATGCTGGTAACTTTAGTGTGGCCTTGTAATTGTTTGGGTAAATGCCCAGGAGTGGGATTGCTGAATCATAAGGGAGCTCTATGTTTAGTCTTTTGAGGAACCCCATACTGCTCTCCAGAGTGGAAACAGTATAGTACACCAACAATGTTTTGGACATATCCCGCCAGCATCTGTTATTATTTGCTTTCTTGATAATGGACATTCTAAAGGTGGTGAGGTAAAATCTCAATGTAGTTTTGATTTTGAATCCCACTCTTGACTAAATCACTTCCTGGCTTACCCTATGTTCTGAAAATAATGAATTCTGATGACTTTGTCAGATTTTTCATTGCTTTTATGAAGAGGAGAATTAGAAGTCACTGCTGTATATTTTCACTGATGTCATTTAACTTTCTTTTGATAAATGAAATATTTCAATGGATGACTTTTTTTCTGCCAGTTATGGGGCCTGAACTCGGGGCCTGGGCGTTGTCCCTGAGCTCTTCACCTCAAGGCTAGTGCTCTACCACTTGAGCCATAGCACCATTTCCAGCCTTTTCTGCTTATGTGGTGCTGAGGAATCGAACCCAGGGCCTCATGTATGCAAGGAAAGTGCTCTACCACTGAGCCACCTTCTCAGCCCCTGGATGACATTTTTGTATAACCTCAACTTGACCTGACAGCTCTGTCCTTAAAGGAGTTTGACCTTAATCTCTGGTATCTATTAAGCTGTTTAGCCTAACTGTTTATACCCCACTATGTGTGCAGCCTAAAAGAATTTGGGTAAAATGTATGCTTGTGGATGGCATCCATAGTGTGGCTTTTGTTTAGAGAAGTTGTATAGCAGAATATCATTCCAAGTGAGCTACAACCAGCAGTTGTAGCCCACATTTAAGCTTATTTGTACTTAACCCAAACTACAAAATCAGAAACCATGAGTAAGGCCATATAACTCTTCTTCACAAACACGCTGGGTGATTTTTATGTTTATACAAGTTTAAGGAAGATTGAAAAAGAGAAAAGTATATAATTTCACTTGTTAAATAAAAATCTGAGTAGTTTTTACTTTCTCTGTCTATTACATTAAGTGATCTGGGATGAGATACTTAATATCAATAGTAGGTTTATATCCTAACTTTTTATATGATGAGATCTATATGGAAATTAGGTCAGAGGTCTTGTTTTGTTTTGCTTGTGTGACATCTAGGTTATTAGACATACTTAGAAGTAGCTTCCTCTCTTGATAATTTCAAAACAAAACTAACTACCGGATTTCATTATAAAAGTAAATGGATTTTACTTTTAATCACCTAAAAACTCTTTTTATAATCTAGTATAAATGCATGTGTTTTTTTTCTTTGAAATTATTTATCCAAGTATCATTTATCAATTTAAACATTCAAGCATTTTTTGTTTGGCACTCTGTGTTCTGTTTCACTTATCAATTTGCCTATTGCTATGCCGGAATCAGACTGTTTTTAATTGGATAGCTTTCATGTGCTTTTAACACCTAGAGAGTAATTTTCCTATCATGTCTTTTTCAAAGTATTCTCAGAAGTTATTAAGATTATTTTTCCATATGTCATTTTAAATCAGTTCTTACCATTTCCAAAAAATATGGACAGGATGTATAAACAACATTTCTGACTTTTGGTTGAAGTTGCAGGATATTTACATTTGGATTTGAGATGATTTGGTGATGGTGAATCTTTTCATTCACAGCAACGGTGCCCCTCCATGTGCAAAATCTTACCGTAACAATTGAAATCTCAATACTGATGACAGAGAAGACATTGATAAGAGGCAGAGTATTCATAAGCTGCTTTGTTGAATGGAAGCTCTTCTATAAGTTTCAAAGCAGTTTATGAAAGACAATACTTATTTTACCTAAATATAGTAAAAATATCAATATTAAAAATATACTCCACTCATATTCCTTTCTTGATGACTTTGTTTTTAGCCACTTGTTTTAGTAGCTTCTGTGAATGGAATCTTTCACCATTTAAATTTCTAAATGCCATGACAAGTATAGAAGAAAGTTGTTGAAATATTTCTGTAGTGACATCTCCTTGCTTGCTCTCTGTGTGTGTATATGGGGAGGGGGGAGAGAGAGAGAGAAGAGAGAGAGAGAGAGAGAGAGAGAGAGAGAGAGAGAGAGAGAGAGAGAGAGAGAGAGAGAGAGAGAGAGAGAGAGAGTACTAGTCTTGGGAGTTGAACTCAGAGACTGAGCATTGTCTTTGAGCAATTTTGCTCAAGGATAGTGCTTTACCACTTGAGCTACTGCTTCACTTCCAGCTTTTTGGTAGTTTATTGGAGATAAGAGTCTTGTGGACTTTCCTGCCTGGGCTGGCTTCACACCATAATCCTCAGTTCTCAGCCTCCTGAGTAGCTACAAGCTACAGCCACCAGCACCTAGCTGGCTTGTGATTTTTTTTCTTTTTTTTTAATTTATTGTGAAAATACTGTACAGAGGGGTTACAATTACATGGACAAGATAATGAGTACATTTCTTATCAAGCATTGTAGCCTCCTCCTTTGTTTCCCCTTCTCATCCCATCCTCCCCCTCCCCCGCCCAGCACCAAAGTTGTAAAGTTCGTTTTCAACATAACGACTTATACATCTCATTGTTGCAATGGCTTGTGATTTTTAACAAGACCATTTTTCTTTATTTACGGCTCCTGAATTTTCTCTTTCTTTCTTTCTTTTCTTTCTTTCTTTCTTTCTTTCTTTCTTTCTTTCTTTCTTTCTTTCTCTTTCTTTCTTTCTTTCTCTCCTTTCTCTCCTTCTTTCTCTTTCTTTCTCTCTCTTTCCTTCTTTCTCTCTTTCCTTCTTTCTCTTTCTTTCTCTTTCTTTCCTTCTTTCTTTCTTTCCTTCTTTCTTTCTCTCCTTTCTCTCCTTCTTTCTCTCCTTCTTTCTCTCCTTCTTTCTTTCTTTCTCTCTTTCCTTCTTTCTCTCTTTCCTTCTTTCTCTCTTTCTTTCTTTCTCTCTTTCTTTCCTTCTTCTTTCTTTCTTTCTTTACTTCTTCCTTCCTTCTTTCCTTCCTTCCTTCCTTCCTTCCTTCCTTCCTTCCTTCTTTTCTTTCTTTCTTTCTTTCTTTCTTTCTTTCTTTCTTTCTTTCTTTCTTTCTTTCTTTTTCTTTCTTTCTTTCTTTCTTTCTTTCTTTCTTTCTTTCTTTCTTTCTTTCTTTCTTTCTTTCTTTCTTTCTTTCTTTCTTTCTTTCTTTCTTTCTTTCTATCTTTCTCATGGAGCTTGAACTCTGGGCTTGGGAATTGTCCCTGCACCCTTCAGCTCAAGGCGAGCACTCTACTGCTTGAGCCACTTCCAGCTCCTGAATTTTCTAAGGTTGAAGTCATACTGTTACAACGGGTGATGCTGCTTCAGTCTTTCGTAATATTTACACCAGTACCTGATTCTGTCATTTCCCAACACAAACCCTCTAGCCAGGCCAGGGTAGAGTGGGGAGGACAGGAGTGCATCACACCTGCTTCTGTCAGCTAGCACGGCTTTCTGGATTTTACAACTTCATGTAAGATTTCATAATGACTTCTGATACCATTTTTACATTTTGCTTTTACCTTTATCTAAAGTATATAACTCTCTCTGTGTATGTGTCTCTGTCTCTGTCTCTGTCTCTCTGTCTCTGTCTCTGTCTTTGTCTCTCTGTCTCTGTCTCTCTCTCTGTTTCTCTCTCTGTATCTCTCTCCCTCCTACCTGTGTCTTCCCTCTCCCACCACAGGAGTTTTATCTGAAGGCCTCATTTTTGCTAAGCTGGCATTCTTCTACTTGAGCCACATTCTTACCCTTCCAGTCAGAAATTTTCCATTGCTTAAAACTTCAATCAACAATTTCTTCTCTGTTACACTATTAGTAGGTGATTCTTCTTTATCCAAATTCTTTATTAATATATTTAATTACATGGCTATACTATTTAAGTCAAGCTACTATAATAAGAATGAAACAAAATTTTGTGTAGGAGAAAAAATATTTTAAATAAAATTAAGTGATAAATAAAAGACTTAATAGACAATATTTACAGTATACTTAGAAATTATATACGTTAGAGATAATTGTGGTGATACATCCTATACTCCAATACTTGGGAGACTCAGAAAGCAAGATTAGAGTCAATGCCAGCCTGGGCTACATTATGAGTCCAAGACCAGCCTGGAATAAATATCAAGACTCTGTTCCCAAAAAATTACATGAAATTTCATATATGATATTTATCAACACATATACAACATATAGCATAATTTGATATCTATGTATTAAAGTGGGAAAAGTATAAATAGTCAAAATGGAGGAAATAGAAATGATTAATAAATATATGGAAGTATGCTCGATTAAGTGATTTTAAAATTTCACCTCCAAAATGGCAAAAAACGCAATAAAATAAAAGGACTGGTAGCTTCAAGTGTTGGAGAAGATGTAGAGAATGGTATCATTATCCATCTCTAGTGTGTGAACTTGCTTTACCTCTTAAGAAGTAAATTTTTTCTTTTGTATGTTCTTCCCCCTATGGTATATCCCCTGTTGTCACTGTATTTGATTTTGTTGCCTTACATCTTGTACAGACATTTATCTAATTTGTGGAGGGGAAGAGAAATAACAAAATGTTGAAACAAGGACACAGGATGACCCATTGCAACAATGATACCCACAAGACACTATGTTGGAAATGAACTTTGAAACTTTGGGGGGCAGAGGAGTGGGAGAGGCAGGAGAGGAAAAGGATAGTAGGAGAAAAACAAAGGAGGGGTAACCATGCTCGGCAAGAAATGTACTCATTGCCTTACTCGTGCAACTGTCACCCCTCCGTAAGCATCTTTACAATAAAATAAAATGTTAAAAAGAAGTAAATTTATTGTACAAATTGATTTAGCATGCAGATGAAAGCACTCCAAATCTTAGTATAGGAAATATTACCACAATGTGGCAATGATAACTGTGTCTGGGTTTTCACGTCCACACCATGCAGAGCACTCACAGTAGGAAAATCTTTTAACTGATGGTGCAGAAGAGACTTATTAACAAATGATAGCCCACCAACCAACACAGTACCATGGCATGCCATGGGAGCAATTATCAAGAAACAGTAGGTCATGTTTTCTATTATGCATATAAAAGTTCTGTCCTTAGACAGAGAAGTACATGGCTGCATGTCTGTATATAGATTAAGAGACATGTTTGGACATGCATATGATCAGATCACAATTATTTACTAATTCTTGTGGGTTTGAAAAAAAAGTAATTGAATTGCTCAAAAGATTATTGAGATACCTGGAGAAATAAGCGTCTAGGAACCACGGTGCCCTGGACTTGCAGCCACCACGCCTGGTATGCTACAGCTTGCAGCCTGCATAGGCAAGACCAGGGTTTCTTGTTCCTGGTCCTGTGACAAATTTTCTCTGTGGACTGATAGGCAAACCTTTAAGTGTAAAACCCCTCTATCCAAAGTAAACTAGAGTGGTTACCTCCTTTCTTGGTTTAATGAATTCCAAAATGGAGTCTGGTCAACAAGGATCATCTTAGTGGAGCCTAGAAACTCCTGAAACCCATATGCCAACGGCTGAGACAACAAGACCCCTAGAGTCTGCCTTGGGGAGGAAAGACTCACAAGGCTAGAAATCCCTCTGTACACCAGAGCTGTTGACAAGTGCTGAGAATCTAGGCGGTGTGACAAGGGTCCACCAGAGACAGCCTCCAACTTAACTTCTACAGTGATGATCTCTGGATGGTGGAATAGAGGTAGGTTGGGAGGAATTCTGCTATGAACTTCCAGGGCTTACAAGTCACATTGGGGTAGAGTTACAAGCTTACACTGCTGGCTGAGGAAATGCATACACATGTGTATGTGTACATAGGAATAGGTGTTGCATATATATGTGTATATGTATGTATATGTATGTAGAGTCTGCATGCAATGTGTATATCCTTGTAATGGATTTATTTTCATGAAATTATGGTCTTCATTAGTTCCACATACAATTCTAAAATAATTAACAGGAACTAATTGAAATTTTCCCAATACTCTAGCATTGCATGGTTTAGAAACATGGTAGAAATCAGTACAAAATCTTTTCCTACTACCATAGTTCATGTGTGTAACACACATCCTGAGAGTACCACTACACATCCTGGACTGTGTACTAAATAGACTGTGGCTCCTTTACAGATTTCTTTCCTATGGCTCCGTCTCTTGTAGAATTACCAGATTGTGTCTACAAGTGGATTTCAACCTTGGTCCTATGGATGAGAGGCTGCCTTCTCTTTGACTTTAAACTTGGAGCTCCCCACTAAGAGCCTCCTCAGGACCACCAGCTGGGCTTATCTAGACATTCTCGAAGTTCTTTGAGAGCCTCCCTCAGATCAGTTCAACTCACCTACCTAATTTGTCAGGGGCTCCCTAGTAGTTGCCACCTAGGCTCTGCTGCTGGACCAATATCTGCCCTGTGGCCCTCTTCTAGATGCAGTAGTTCTGAGAGCACTGGCGTCTAGGTCCAGGTATCATTTGATTTGAGTATTGACTGAACGTTTTCATGGCTGTCCATTTTGTTGTATGCATTTAGCGTCTGAAATCTAAATTTGTCATTTGTTAGAAGAAAGAATAATATCCTCTGGGGAGATTGCTCCCTTGCTTATTGCCGTCCTCCTGATCACACCAAGACATTTGACTTAGAGAACAACTTAATCTTTTTCAGCTTCAGCTACCAAAAAAAACCCACTGCATATTTGTAATTCTATGTCATCCCGTGCAGCAGAGAATGTGCAGGCATCTTTAAAAAGCATGTTCAGAGACACTGTTGGGTTATACCGCTATGTAAATTATTTGTGCAAACCCTGGGTGGTTATCTTGTTTCCTTCACCTCTTTGATGACTAACTTGAACATCTTATTGTACCTTCACTTTCCAATGCCATCTGCCTCCGCTGCCGTCCCAGCAAGCTCAGGAAATAAAGGTGAACACCACTTACATTACTCATTCTGCACTCATCACAGGCCTCACATCACAGGAGAAAAGAGAAAGAGGAATCTGTGCTGCAAAGCATCCACAGCCGAGGAAATCGTGAGTAGCGCCGGATGATGCGGTTTATTGGTGCACTGAAGGGAAACGTCTGCCCAGCACAGAGCTTTGGATGAAAGAGGAAGATAATGCCCTCTCTTAGTCCTCCAGAGACACGGGCACCAGAGTGGAAACCAGAAGCCATGAAAATCCATCTCTGGGGTTTGGAATAACAGGAAAGTGATTACCACCATGTTTGAGTGGCTTAAGGTACCAAAAACCTGTGATATTTCCTCACAAGGCCTTACAAGCTCTAGGTTTAGAGAGAAAAAGCATGACTTAGTTCTTCTAATGAAGTCAGTTACTTTCAAACTACACAATGGACACTAGGTAGATTGAAGGCTATAGAACCCCTGGGGAAAGTCCATTTTCCACCAACCACATGCAGAAGTGTCAGCATGGCTCATCCTTGGGGGTGGTATTTGTAATGCAGAAGACTTTCTACCTACAACTTCAAGAAGTCCTGGGAGGACCCCTGTTTTGCATTTCCTGGCTCAGAGCAGGGAATCTGCAATCATGCAGGCTCTGCATTGTCTTCTGACAAATGATGACATCTCTGCTATGGAAGATGCTATTCTGATGGCTGCCCAGAGGTACTTTCCTGGATCACAGCCTCTATTACTGTAACAAAATACCTGACTTAATCGACCTTTTATTAAGAGAAAAGTTCGTTTGGTCTTAAAGTTTGAGATATTTAAATTCATTATGACTTGTAGCTGATGTTTTAGGCCTGTGGTGGCACATTGGGGGCAAGGGTGGCTGTTGAAGCATAACTGCTTGCCCTATGGCCAGGGAGAAAAAGCGAGGAAGAAAGTGGGGACCAGGGTCCAGTAAACCCCTTCAAGGACTTGCCTACAAAAGCCTAAAGACTTTCCACTTCTAAACGGCCCCATGTGGACAAGGAATCCCTACTGCAGAGCAGCAGCACCCTGCGTGCCAGGAAGGCAGAGGAGGAGAGCTCCCTAGGGCTACGGGACAAGGCTGTCCAAGGCACCTCCCCTGCCTGGTGAAGCTCCCAGCTCCCCTGCCCAGCGGGGGGTGCTGAAGTATGCTGTGCACCAGGCACTGCTGTGCCCTTTGCTGCCTAAGTGTGAGTAGAAAGCAGACTCCACGCAGGAGTCTACCTGGATGGCAAGATCACTGATAAGTGGGCCAAGCTCTTCCTGGTCAAAGCTGGAGGCAAGGCCACCGTGTTTCCTTTCGTGATGCTTATTCCTGACTAGACACACCATCCACATCCCCCCTGAGCCTCCCTCCTCTTCTGTAATCCTGAGCAGATTGTCCAGTTTCAAGATCTTGTGGTGGTTGATTGGGCAGCAACTGCACTTGTGGATGTGAAGAAGCTGAGTTAAATAGACCAATACTGAGGAGACCAAAGACCATCCTGAGTATGAGTCGCCTGCCTTTCATTAGCATCAACACAAAGCTAAGCTACTTGGGGCTTAGTTTATATATATATATATATATATATATATATATATATATATATATATATATATATATATATATATATATATATACATATCAATTATTTGCCTTGCTGGTTCACAGTAAGCTGAAAACACATCTTTAGTATGTGGGCAAATGCTTCCAGTTGCTGTTTATCAGGTTTAATTAACATGAAAATGTTTAATGGGTTCATCTTGAGCAAAAAGATGCACTAGTAGCAATTGTAAGAAATAGTTTTCTTCAACAAAGCTTCATATTTGAAAGAAATGAATTTATGGTCTCTAAAGAAAACTCATAGTAAAGGTTATAGAAATAGCAAAGTGTGTTATTTTCTTCTCTTTTGTTCTCTCTCTATTCAGTGCGCCCCCATCCACCTACATGTATTGACAAGCCCTTGCCTTCTGACACGCAGCTTACCTGTTCCCAGCAAGAGCTCAGGAAGCAGCAGCAAAGGTCAAAGGCATCTGGGAAGCCCAGTGGCTTATCAGCAAGTCCTGTTTCCCACCAGTGACAGGAAGGTAGAGGCTGTATGAGGCAGAGCCTAGACACAGCCAGTGTAAGTTGCCCCACTTACCTGCCCAACTGGCTGGCCAGCCCTCAGCGCTGAGCTTGCCACCATTTTCTAATGAAACGGTACAAATACAACAAGCGTGCAGGAAAAGGGTTTCACTCATTGTGTGTGAAAATCCATTTTAAATAACTTACTTGGAGAACTTGAAAACTCTGGTCTTTGGAAGTAGATCTTTCTAGGTTTCTTTCCTAGTCTTCCAACACTACATAGTTATTCTCTGAGGAAAGTCAGAGCAGGACGGTCCAATAGGACCATGTTAACAGTGTTGATTAATTTCTGTTATATATTCTTATAAATTAAGGAGGATGATATTTGAGGAAAACAAGTAAACACTGACTATTTTATTGAAAAATGCCAGAAATAAGTTTCACATATGGGTTGACCACAGAAAACAACCATAATAGGCCTAAAATGACAATAAAGATGATGGTGGTGATGGTTGTGGTGGTAGTGATGATGACAATGATGGTAGAAGATAATGAAGATGCTAATGGTGGTGATGATGGTGATGAGGAGGAGGGGGATGGTGGTCGTAGTGATGGCAATGATATTGATGATGACGACGACAGTGTGTTGGTAATGATATGGTAGTGATGGTGAGGATGAGGTAATAATGAAGATAATAAGGAATATGCTGTTGTTGCTGATGATGATAACAGTAGTGGTAACGGGATATGAATGTAAAAGCGGACTGTCTAGGAGAATAGAAGGAAAGGAAGAGAGAACTGAGGGGTATAAAGTATTCTCATATATGAATATATGAGAACAAAATAGTAAAACCCATTAAGTGCTATTTGGAAAAGCACAGTAGAAGAGGTGAGTTTGTCCAAAGCACACAGTGGACTATATGGAAATAACACAATCAAACCCCTTTTTATAAAAAATACATGTCAATCAAAAATGAAAATTTAAAAAGAAAAAACAAACTTCTCGCATCCCGCTAATGCAGAAAGTGCAATTTTCTGGCTGTTGCACATACGTGAGCTGATGAGCAGTCTGGAGGAGGAAAAGCATCCCATCCTCAAGGACGTGTCTCAGTTCTACAGTCTAATCCTGGGTTGTAGACTTTAGAATTCCTAACAAAGTGGATCTTCAAAGTCACTGTGCCAAAGACAACTATGCGAGATGGAGGGCATGGTAATTAGAATGATTTTGGTAATCTTTTCATAATGCGTATGTATATCAAAACATCAACACCGTGCCCTGTAAATATATACAGGATGATGACTATCTCAAAGACTTGGGACTTGAAGTGGTTTTGATTTCAGAATTTTTTTCCCCATTTGCAACATTTACGTATGCGGCGAGATATCTTGAGTGTCAGACTCAAATCTAAACATAAAGTTCATTTATATTTCATGTGCACTTTACTCACATAGTCTAAGTGAAACAGAATTTGGAGAGTGGAATTCTCTACTTGTAGCGCTATGTCTGCACTCAAAAGTGTTTGGATTTTAGAGATATTGGACTTTAGATTTTAAGGTTAAGGGCGCTTAATGACTTGAGTTCTAGTTAACGATACTGTGGAGCTGGGGAATAGAGAAAAGCATACTAACCTTATGGATCTGAAGTGGAAATGCAAAATAGCCTCTTGTTTACAAGAGAATCCTTTCTTTTTCTGAGCTCTGGGTTGAATTAGCTTCATAGGGAGGAGTTGTGAGAATGCAGGTTGGCTTCGGTTTCATTATGGGAACAGACATTTTTTTTATTGTGAAAATACCATACAGAGGGGTTACAATTACATGGGCAAGGTAATGAGTACATTTTTTATCAAGCATTGTAGCCTCCTCCTTTGTTTCCCCTTCCCATCCCTTCCCATCTCCCCCCACCACCCCCCACCCCCGCGCATCAAAGTTGTAAAGTCCGTTTTTCGACATAACGACTTGTACATCTCATTGTTGCAATGGGTCCACCTGTATCCCTACATAAACAATTTGTTTTTTTCCCTTCCCCTCCACAAATTATACCAACATCAAATACAGTGAAAGGAGGGGTTATACCATGGGAGAGGGACATACAAAGCAACAAAGAAATCATCTTATAAATATGTTAGAAACAATTGCATGAAAGAAAAAAACATTTGAATCCTTATCTTGGGGTTCATTTCACCTAACATCAACTTATCTGACTGTTTCTGCTTGTCTCAGGCATATACTAGTTTTTGCAAATAAGGGAAACCATGGGACCTATGTTTCTTTGGGCCTAGCTTACTTCACTTAATATAATGTTTTCCAAGTCTTGAACAGCCATTTTTCTATGCCAGGACACCTGGGCTAGAGAGAAACACACAGGTGACTGGAAAGTCCACAAGCCGTGGGGGGAATGGGCGGGCCACCCCCAGGCTCACCCCCCTTTTGAAGGGACATGTGTTACCATGACAACACCTCTCTCCTCCCCTCTCTCTCTTTGGCACAAACACATTGTAAGGTCCGTTCCTGGATGGCTAGCAGACTCCACCCTCCTCGCAGCAAAGTCTCCACCCAGTACCTGCATTACCTAGGCAACTGGGACACCTGGAAGAGGTCACATCTGCATCCGCTGAGGTCACATCTGAATTTGATGTGGCCACACCTTTCTCTGCCCATACCCTGGATAAGGCCTAGCCCAGGCCCAGAGGCCCTCTCTCGCTGCTCTTTTCTAGCATCTCTGTTCTCTCTCTGTTCTTTTCTAGCTCTCTCTTTTCTCTCACTGCTCTTTTCTAGCTCTCTCTGTTCTCTCTGCTCTCTCTGCTCTTTTCTAGCTCTTTTCTCTCTCTTTCCTCTCTCTCTTTCCCAGCTCTCTCTCTTTCCTAGGCCTTTCCCAGCCACGTGGAGTGCCAACCTTGCCTGGTCCCAGCAGGTCTACTGAATAAACCTACCCCTTACCTGAATACCACGTGAGTGCTACTGTTCTTACTCGGCTACCTCTTTTTAAAAACCTAACACACATACACAAGAGTTTGTTGTTTGCTGGCATGCAGACACCTGTAGAATTTCAGTGTTTCATGAGAGTAATTAAGAACATGGGATTTATAATAAATTAGACTCGGGAGAGCATGAAAAAATGAGAGATGGAAGAAGAGAGAGCTGAGAAGGAAGGTGGTGAGAATTAAAGCACAGGAGAAGAAAAGGCTGAGAGGCAGTAGTAGGGAGCGGAAGAAAGGGAGAGCCCAAATGCAGTGAATTGGGCTGGAAAAGAGATGGCTGAAGAGGAGGAGGATGGGGGCGGGGAGACAGGGGAACATCCCCCAGGAAGCATCCTAGGGCTGTCCTGCTCCCCTCTCCTCACCCTAAACCACAACACGCCTCTGGCCGTGGTGCTGTCCATCTCCACGGATCGTTATTCACTTGGCGCTGGCGATGGAGGACCGGGTCCTCTGCCAGGCCCTGTTCTGGGTCCCAGGGTGCACCTGAAGTGTGTGTTCTTGTGAAGGAGAGCTTCAGTTGCAACCTTTGGCCAATGAGAAACAGTTTGTGTTTTAATTAATGGACTTTTGTGCATGTACAATGGTACTAGGGCTTGAACTTGGGTCCTGGATGCTGTCACTTAACTGTTTTGCTGAAGGGTGATGCTCTACCACTTGAGCCACAACTCTACGTCCGGCTTTTTGATAACTGATTGGAAATAAATAAGAGTTTCACAGACTTTCGTATGCTGGCTGGCTTCTAACTGTGTTCCTCAGGTCTCAGCCTCCTGAGTAACTAGGATTTCACACACAAGCCACTAGCATTTGGCCCAGTGGCTATTTTAGTCAACATTTCTTAAGCCTTTGCATTCATTAGAACAGTTTACAATTTAAGATTGTAGCTTAGGACATTAGAAAAATCAAATCTTTTGGCATACATGAACATCATTTATTTTGGAAAGCAGCCAGATAGATTTATGGATGAGGAGAAATAGAATCACATCCTTTTGCTGATCCTGAAGGTGACTTTTGGCTACATGTCTGTCCTCTTCATGATTTTTGGATGTTTGTGTTTCTTTAAAATCAAATCCAGACATCCGATTCCTCCAGTGCGTCTGAGAAGACAGAATTACTGGAAGTGTTATGCTGGGAATAGGAGACCTTCAGGTTAAATAAAGGAGTAAAACTTAGTTTTTCCTGCTTGCAGCCACTCTTATCAAAATGTCAGCCTTCTCCCCTCTGAAAGGCGCAGTCAGGGCAGACTGCCGACCAACTGTGATGGATTTGATGGAGAGGATTGAGCAGGAGACAGAGCTGCTGAGCAGCCAATTAACCCGGATGGCCTCATTAGCCCTTTGGGGTTGCCTCTCTGGGCGTGGCCTAGGCTTACGGAGATGGTTCCACTGGGGAGCCGGTGGTATCTTCTGTGGCAGCACAGGAGATCTGGACAGAGATTAAAGCAGTGGAAACAAGACTGTGGTAGGAGGAGAGGGAGACCTCAGTGTGGACTGGGGGCTGTTCCCAACCCCAGGACCAGGAGAATTGCTGGGTACGAAGCTGGGTCCATGGATGGAAAATGATGAAGAGCAAACATCAGGGGCTAGAGGGGTTCCAAAGGTTCTAAAATAACAGGAAGACAGCTGAAGACAGGTCGGGGTGAATAGACAGCACCTAGATGAGGGGAAAGTGTGGTGAGTCAGGGTGAGGGTGGGAGGGGAGCGAGACTCCCGTTAGAACAACTTGGCAGAATTCTTGCTAAAACTGGATTTATAAGGCAGTGAACAGATGCGTCTAGGCAAAAGCTCAGGAGCTGACTGATGTTTGGTCCAGCAAAGAGTGTTGATGATGATAATGGTGGTGATGGTAATGATGACGACGATGATGACAGCTTGACCTGGGGATTGAACTGTAAGGCAAGCACCCCACCAGTTAGATACACCCCTGGCCCAGGTAAGATTTTTTTGTCACATACCAGAAATACCGTGACACTCTAGATGGCAATGTTAAAAAAAAGACTAGAAAAAAACATGTAGAGAAAATTCTGTCTTCCTACATCTATCCTGTGAACACGAATTTGTAGAGTTGTTTGAAATATAACTTCTTACATGAGCAATTTTAGATGTACGCAGCATCTGTGATCTTACTGTCATGGGATGAGTGTGAAGAATGGGATTTCCAAAAGAAAGCTCTTCTTAATGTCCAGTCTCCATTCTCATATAGAAGTATTGTGTGCTCAGTCATTTAGCCATAGATGTTTGTTTTGTACCGGAAGCAAGATTTTGTTAAACCATTAGACGTGTTATATTCGGTAATGTTCTGGAGCTGGTGTGGTGTACACACGACACAGTGAACACAGTACCACATGGGCTATGTATTGCCACAATGAAGATGGGCATAGGGTCAATGGTATTATGTGGAAGAAATTAGCACAGAAACCAAGTGCCACTGTAACATTTGCTTTAAACCAAGGGGAGGAATTAAATAAAATGTCATCCTGTTTGATGCAACTGGGTGAAATGCTCTTGCTAACGTGAGTATACTCAGTATAGTTTGGAAAGAGGAAAAAATTCACAATAGAAACAAATTCATTGGTAGTTCCTCGGAGTTTGGAGTTGGCCTTGGGGCACAGGAATGCTTAACGGGAGCTTGGAGAAGAAAGAGATAGACATTACCAAGAGGAATCCAGAATTCAGAATCAATTCCAATCTTTCTTCCCATTTACCCTACATGTATGGTGATGGTCTTGCATAGTCTCTTGACTGTGCTTTTGTGAGTGCTAGGTCTTTGATAAGAATTAATACTATGAGCATCTGGATGAACTTATCATGGACTAATAGAACCCTAGCTGCCCACTGAGGACCACAGTTGATTGTGCTGACTGGCTGGCCAGGCATGCTTCCCCATTCCTGCCTTTACTGTAAACACGCCTAGTGCATCTCTCCACACCACACCTGAGAAAACTATATGTGATTACTGCAGCCTGTGACCTGTGAGGGAATGCTGGGATCTCAGCCCCAACCTCCTCTGTTCTTGGGCAGGCCATGAGGAAAGAAGCTGATTCCTGTGCTCTCTCCCTGCCAGGATGTATGACCTGCCTCTCAGCAGGTCCACACATAGAAGGGCCAACCAGCCGTGCACCAAATTCTCCAAACTGTGAGCCAACAGATACATTTCTGTTGCCCAAGTTAGTGTTTTGCTATGGAAATGGAAAGCTAACAGCCCCAGTTGGGAACCTGAAGCTCTAGAAGACAGTTTCACACCACCATGTAGAAGAGATACTCTTCCCTTTTCCTATATGCTATAGTATTAAAGCCTACTTCTTTGATTGTAAGTAGGTAGTGCTTCTTAATGTGTGTGTGTGTCTGTGTGTCTGTGTGTCTGTCTGTCTGTGTGAGGAATAGTGACAATTACAGGGCTTCTCCCAGAATATTGTAGTCCCCCTCCCCCTCCCACACTTGCAGCTAGGAAAGAATGAGTGATGTTCTCTGCGCCAATGCATGCTCCACAGGGGCCGAGGGCTTCAGGAGCCATTGGCACAAATTCAAACTAGAGCAATTTGTTGGAGCTTCAACTGCCATCCCCCAAGCCTGGGTGAAGGGCAGGTGTGTGGGTGTGTTTTCGGGAGAATGTGGGGACGTATTCAGAGCATGAGTGCAGCTATTCCAAGACCTTAGGGGTGCCCAGGCTCCTTGGAGGAGGAGGCCTGCGCCAGTGTTGTTTGACCCAGGCTGACCTTGCAGCAAGCTGCATAACTAGGGGGTGGGCGGATGCCAGGCTGAGGGTGGATGCCAGGCTGAGGGCAGTGTGCCTCCAGAACCACACTCCAGACAGCACATCGAGCATGCATCTTCTTTTTATCACACATTCTTACAATCCACAAAATTCTCCCTATCACATACATCCATACACCCTGACATTTCAGATCGTCGCCAATATTCTAAAGGAAATCTTGGCACGAGTAGGCTCCAGCTCCTTCCGCTGCCTCCAGCCTGCATGCATTGTTCCGGGCGGCGCTGCATGAGCAGGGGAGGGTGAAGTAGGCAGAAGGGATTAGCAGACACGTTGCGGCCTCTGTCACCAGCTGCTGCATTGTACAATTACCATGGTTTTATATTTTCTCCAGCAAAAGTAATGTGATTTTCAGAAGAGCAGTGTGATGTATAGCTAAAAATAAGAAAACCATGGTTTCTTGGTCTGGGAGGAATACTATGTGGATGTAAACGCTTCTTCTCAAAGCAGGCTTCAGTAGGCTCTTCTATTTTAATTAAACTCGGAATGTTGTGGCTCTTAGAACCACACAGCCGGTTAACTCTAGAATGCCAAGGAACCAGAAAGAAAGCCAAAGTACTGAGTGGATACTGCTATTGTCGGGTCCATTCTGCTTCTACTGTCTAGAGATTGCAATGTTCATCTGTGGCCAACAGGAGCAAAAGATGGGTTGGGGAACAGAAAGTCTGAGGGACCTCTGAGGCCAATGTGCTGTCCCAAAGGTCCTAGAAGGGAGGGGTCATAGGTGCTCCTCTACAGAAGTGGCAGACACGAGCCAAATCCTAGCTACGAGCTCACTGAGTCATCTCAGGTGCCTTTGTATTTCCTGGATGAATCCAAGAGATACTGAAGTTTCTCCAAATGAGTGGAAAGGAAGAGAAAAAAGTGGACCAGATGGCTCAGTCACCATTTCAGTGGGTTGTACATTGATTATGGAACCCAGGCTTCAATTTTATTTTATTATTTTAGTTTTTGCATCAAGTAGAAGGAGGGAATGAAGGTTGGTCAGGCAGAGCATCCTATCCTTCCAGCTACTGCTATGTGAACCTCCTGCCATTGAGAGGACTTCCAAACAGAAAGGAAATGGCCCTCTTGACTGCTGATGGTAGTGGGTAGTTACAGTCTTATTTGTACGCATGCATACATGCATGTGTGTGCGGGGGTACCTTTTCTAGGGCTTGAACTCGGGGCCTGGGTTCAGTCCTTTAGCTATTTCACTCAACAACAGTGTTCTACCACTTGAGTCAGGGCTCCCATGTCCAGCTTTGTGGTGCTTAATTGGAGACAAGAGTCTCACAGACTTTTCTGCCCAGGCTGGCTTTGAACTGTGATCCTCAGCTCTCAGCTTCCAGAGTAGCTAGGATTATCAGTATGGGCCACTGGTAGCTGGTTGCATCCCATTCTTGTCAGTTGCCTTCTTTAACCCCCTGTTATCCTGGGAAGCTGACACTGTTTCCACCTTACAGAAGAGGAAGCCATGGGTCTGCATGACTCACCTGCCTGTGACATAAGTGAAGTTAGATTTCCCAAATGTCCCACAGACCTCAAGGCTTGTATTCATTAATTACCTCTGTGAATCCCACAGTTGCTGTCTCAAGCAGTTCTAAGGTGCCGTGAAGGCCTCAGGCTGGTCTTTCATGCATTTTGGACAGACCTTCTATAATTTGTTTCAGGTTAAAAATTCACTTCTTTGGGTTTTCAGATTTTGTTTTAACTAGCAACTAATAATAACAGTACACTGTTACCCTTTAATATCTGTGTGCGTGGCAGAACAATTCAATCAAACCAATTAACAGACTTACGTTTACTTACTTTTCATTTTGGTGATGAAAATAAAATTTACTTTTAATTTCTTGTTTTTATTTTTATATTACTTATTATCTTTAGGTATCTGTACAAAAGGGCTTCAATTCAACACATCAATTTTTAGAATACTCTATGGTCACTAAATCCCATTCTTCTTATCTGGATGAAACTTTAATTTAAAGAGGGTTTATAGTTACATAAGTCAGGTATTGTATATATTTCTTTTTGAACAGTGTTACCTCTTCCATCATTTTTCCCAGATTTTTCCCTCCTGACTTCCTTCCCCATAAGTTATATAGTTCATTTCCAACTTAGTGTCTAGTGAGTATCACTGCTGACTTAGTTCACCTGTTGTCCCACCATTTTTGTGCTTCCCCTTTCCCTCTCCAAATCAGATAAACTTACATACAAGGCAAAGGGTACAAAAACCAAAAACAGCAACTAAAGGGGGAAAACAGAAAGAAAACCATAAAAGGTAAAATAAAAACCACTTGTTTCCATTCCTTTGGAGTTTATTTCAACAAAAAATCGTTTTATATAACCATATACACATAGCTATGAAGCCCTTGATATCCTCTCCTAAGAATATCCTCTTTTAGTCTCACTGTATGAATGTTTAGAGTCATGTTTAATTTATCATGTCCAAGTAAAATTTTTGTTTTTTACTATCCATTGGATTTACTTGTAGTTTTTTTTAATATTATTTTATTTTATTTGAGAACATACTGTACAGAGGGGCTACAATTACATGGGCAGGATAATGCATACATTTCTTACCAAGCATTGCAGCCTCCTCCTTTGTTTACCCTTCACCTCCCTTCCCAGCCTCCCCCCTCCCCCCACCCAATTATACCCCCCTCCCCCCCCCACGACATTGTAAAGCTGGTTTTGACATGACATTTTGTACTTATAGTTTTATAAGCACATTCTAATTATTACAAATGAGGGACACCATGCAACCTGTGTTCCTTTGGGTCTGCCTTACTTTGCTTAATATGATTTTTCCCAAGTGTTTCCCTTTCCTTATGAATGGGATAATGTCCTTCTTTCTGATGGAAGCATAGAATTGAATTGTGTGTATATATACCACATTTTCTTGATCCATTCATCTACTGAGGGGCATCAGGCATCTTAGCTATGGTAAACAATGCTGCAATGAACATGGTTGTATTGGTGGCTTTAGCGTAGCCTGGTTTGTGGTCAATTGAATAAGTGCCCAGGAGTGGGATTGCTGCCTCATAGGGAAGCTCTATTTTTAGTCTTTTGAGGAACCTCCATAATGCTTCCCAGAGGAAACTGAAGCAGATTTAAGAAAATGGAAAAACCTCCCATGCTGGATTGGAAGGGTTACCATCATGAAAATAGTAATACTGCCCAAAGCTGTCTACAAAATCAATGCAATACCCTTCAAAATCCCAACAAGATTCTTCAGTGATATAGAGGAAGCAATCCACAATTTAGTATGGAATAATAGAAAACCCCAAGCAGTAAAAACAATCCTTAGCAGGAAGAACTGGGTTGGAGGAATATCAATACCAAACTTCAAATACTATTACAAAGTTGTAGTAATAAAACCATCTTAGTGCTAGCACAAGAATAGGTCTTAAGACCAATGGAATAGAATGGAAGACCAGAAATGAGCCGACAGACCTATATAGCCATCTAATCTTTGATAAGGAAGCCAAAAACACAGGATGGAAGAAAGATAGCCTCTTCAAATGGTGTTGTGGCTATACATGTGCAGAAAACTCAAGCTAGCTCTTTATATATTACCTGCACTAGAATAATTTCCAAGTAAATCAAAGACCTCACTGTAAGACCAGATACCCTGTAAATATTACAGGAAGGGATCAGGGAAACACTAGGGCTCCTTGGCACAGGTCAAAAATTCCTAAGTAAAGATGCAGAATCAAAGAAACACTATAAATGGGAATGCATCAAACAGAAGAGTTTCTGCATGGCAAAGGACATCTCTAGTAAGATAAATAGAAAAACCACAAAATGGGAGAAGATTTCTATTAGCTATGCATGAAACAAGGGCCTCATATCTAAAAATATACTTCGAGGTCAAAAACTTAAACCCCCAAAAACAAATCCTCAAAGAAACAATAATCCAATCAATAAATAGGCTAAAGACGTATAGAGAGTCTTCTCAGGAGAAGAAATAGAAGAGATGTTCAACATCTCTGGCCATAAAAGAAACGCAAATGCAAACAACACTGAGATTCCACCTCACCCCACTCAGAATGGCCATTATCGAGAAAAGTAACAATAACAGATGCTGGCAGTAATGTGGCCACAAGGGAGTGCTACTATACTGGTGGGAATGTAAACGTGGCTGAAACTTTGGACCCATTGACCAACATTTCTCCTTGAAGGGTGGCTTTTTTCCCACTATGGCAGAAATAAATGTAGGCGATCTCATCTCAAAGTGATGCAAAACACCCTTAGCAGACTGGTTCCTTTGACATCAGTAGTTATAATCCAGGACGCCCCGGCCCCGGCCGTAGAGCAGTGGACAATAACACCGTATGCTCAGAGGAGCGAGGAGATCCATTTGGAAAGAGAAGAAAAGCGTCCTTAGGCACATTTGGGTGGCAGATGACGACGTCGGTTCTGTGCCAGAAACCCAGAATCCCAGGTGGTCCTCATTCGTATCTGCCCCCTGGATCTGAGGCTTGGAACTGAGCCACCCAGATCTTTGGTTGAACTCTGATGGTCTCGTTTCATTCCACACAAAGTGTGGAGGGAAACCTGCTCCTCAGGCTCCGTCTGCAAATGGGTTCTTAATGGGTTTCTTATAACTGAAGTGCATGTGACTCCAAACAATTCCATGAAGTTTTGAAGTTGCCACATCTGCCTTTCCTCAGATGTCTGGGCCGGAAGGTGTGCCAAGCGCATGCCAAGCATTATATCCTGCGTCCCTTGGCCACGTGGGTGCCCTTGGGGTGCGATCTGGAGAGGAATTACCTCTTTGGGAAATGAGGAGGGACAATGCCACTCTCAGGGGGTTCACACTGGACCCCTCCCCCAGTGGATGCCTACCCTTTCAGAGACTGATGGCAAATGGCAGTAGCTAAGCTTGGCAGAGGGCAGATACAAAACCAAAGACTGTAAGTAACTGGCTGTGGCCTCACAGATCAATGCTTAGCGCCGAGAATAGAAACCAGTCTTCTGGCCTGTAGCCCGCAGGCCATCCATCATCCTTGTCTTCCTGGGGTTGTAACACGCCCTTTGCTTGAAAAACAAATGGAACCACCATGACCCGGGGAGAGTGAGGGTCTCTTTGTGGTTGTCATGGCAACGGATTTAGATTCAAAATAAAAGTTGTCATTGAATGTGCTGTGTACACATGTGTTTGGGGGAAGGCACCATCGAGACAGGGGTAATCATTTCTCCAAGAAATTAAAGTTTAATTCTTTTATGACTGGAATGCTAACATGAGCATAAAAGCGTGGGCTTTAGTGATTTAAGTTTTAGAACTTTACGAGTGGTAAATATAATTTTCTCTTATAGATCTTTTACTGTTTTTTTTCTTTTTTAATAAAATAAATTTCAATAATGAAAAATAGCTCCATAGAATATAGTGAGAATCCCATTTTAATTCTGCACTTATCTTTATATTATTCAAAGTTCTTTGCAAACTTGGTGAAGCAATATATAATGACTACAGTTTATTGGATTTCAAATAGTTTCTAGCCAGGATATAATTCTGTGTATTATCATCACCGGGAACCACCAAACATGCTTTGTTT